>NW_006408540.1:17210170-17218906 GCF_000296735.1 Chrysochloris asiatica | reverse complement strand
CTACACGGCAAGATAGGGAAATCAAGGGCATCCAAATTGGCAAAGAGGAAGTAAAACTCTCTCTATTTGCAGATGATATGATCCTATATATAGAAAACCCCAAAGACTCAGTAAAAAAAGCTACTACACTTCAGCAAAGTGGCAAGTATAAGATCAATATCCAAAAATCAGTTGGAGTCCTCTATACCAGTAACGACAGTGCAGAAAAGGACATTAGGAAAACAAAACCATTTACAATAGCTACCCAAAGGATGAAATATCTAAGAATAAATGTAATTAGAGAAATAAGGACCTATACAAAGAAAACTACAGAACACTATGGCAAGAAACCAAAAGAGACTTATAAAAATGGAAGTATATCCCTTGCTCCTGGATAGGAAGACTTAACATTGTGAAAATATCAATAATGCCCAAAGCAATTTACACATATAATGAAATCCCAATCCAGATTGACGACATTCTTCAAAGAGATGGAAAAAATAATTACAGACTTTATATGGAAAGGAAAGAGACCAAGGATAAGCAAAGCACTGCTTAGGAAGAACAAGGTTGGAGGCCTTTCACTCCTTGGTTTCAAAATTTGCTACATGGCTACAGTGGTCAAAACAGACTGGTGCTGGTATGATGAAAGATACATTGATCAATGGAATAGAATTGAGAATCTAAAAATTAACCTATCCACATAGAGCCAACAGATTTTCCACAAACTATCTAAGTATATTGCATGGAGAGGAGACAGTGTCTTCAACAGATGGTGCTGGCAGAATTGGAAAGCGATATGCAAAAGACTCACACCTTATACAAAAACCAACTCAGCATGGATTAAAGACCTAAATGTGAATCCCAGAAATACAAAGATCATTAATGAAAAAATAAGGAAAAATGTGAGAGCTCTAATTCAGGGCATACACAGACTACCAAACATTTTGAAACTTATACAAACAAAAATAGACAAAATAGATCAATGGGACATACTAAAAAATGAAATCTTGTGTTCATCAAAATACTTCATCCAAAGAGTAAAAAGGGAGCCCACAGAATGGGAAAGAATCTTTTGCAATGACACATCAAACAAGGGACTCATTTCCAAAATATATAGGAACCCTCAACACCTCTACAAGAAAAGGACAAATAGCCAAATTTTAAAAATGGGCACAGGACATGAATAGACACTTTACCAAGGAGAAGATCCGGGCAGCCAACAAATATATGAAGAAATGTTTACTAGCACTAGCCATTGTTCTTGTTGTTGTTATGTGCCGTCGAATCGGTTCCGACCCATAGTGACCCTGTACAGGGTTTCCGAAGCGGTAAATCTTTATGGGAGCAGAAAGCTAGCCATTAGAGAGATGCAAATAAAAACAACAATGAGTTATCATCTCACACCAGCAATAATAGCAAAGATTAAAAAAGAAGAGGAAAATAAGTATAGGCGAGGATGTGACTGGGACCCTACTACATTGCTGGTGGTATTGCAAAATGGTCCAACCACTCTGGAAAACAATATGGCACTTCCTCAGAAGGTTGGAAATAGAGATACCTTATGATCCAGCGATTCCTCTACTTGGTATTTATCCACAGAAATACGAGCCATAACGTGAGTAGATATATGCACACCAATGTTCCTAGCAGTACTATTTACACTATCAAAAAGATGGAGACAGCTTAAGTGCCCATCTATGGAAGAATGGATAAATAAACTTTGGTACATACACACAATGGAATACTAAGCTACCCTGAAGAATATCAAGGAAGCAGCAAGCCACCACATAACATGGATAACCCTTGAGGACATTATGCTGAGTGAAATCAGTCAGTCGCAAAAAGACAAATACGGCATAGGTCCATTATTGTAAAAGATTAAGAGAAAGCACCCACACTAAAAGGGGGAAAATATCTTTTATTTTTTAATTTATTATTATTATTATTATTATCTTGTTGGTTACTGGGTGTAGGGGATGAGGTAGGGGGAGGGAGGGAAAGGTGGAGAACAGGGTAGGGAATAGGCATAGGATAGTGGAACACAGGGCATGGAATAGACACAGGATAATTTGGTGCTGGGGGCGGCAATACACTTGAAGGGGAAGGGGAAAGGAAAAATCAGGTGGATGGGAGAATAGCTAGGTAGGTTTACATGGGCTAAATGGAACAGAGGTAAATAACGATCTGAGCACAAATGTGGAACAACCAGGCTCATGGATACAAAGATTGAGGCATAGTTTGACTGGGTGAAAATGGAGAAATTATTAAGATGCTTAGCTTTTTGATGAATCTTGGTTTCCCTTGCCTACGATTGTAAAATAGACACTTGAAGAGGAGAGAGAGGGAGGAATCGCCAGAAACATCACCAAAGAAAGCTTGTAAGTCTGTCTTCAGCCTATAACTGTTTGGAATTACTAAAATGGAGCTAGAACTTGCCCAGTGATGGAGGCTTCCTGCAGAACCTTTGCACTGCACAAGACCATATGTGGAATCCTGATCATCATCCAGAATCTTCTGAGGTGGAATATTCCCACGTGAAAGGTCAAGCAGACCAGTCTGGAGCAGCTAGAAGAACAGAAGATACTTTTTGAAAGAAAGACCAGCAGAAAAACAAACAAACAAACAAAACAGCAGTCCAATTGACTAATATAAGAACAAGCAAGTTTTTCCCCAAGGAGCCATCAAGGCAAGTGGTCAGGTCCCCTCAAGGCAAACCCCTTTCCAAGACTGAAACTCAAATGGAATACACTAGCAGGAATATGGTCCTGCTGCTGACCATGTTGGTCACAGAGAAGGGGATGAGGGGAAAATACAGCAATGAAGTTGTGAACTAAGTCCGACCACATTCAATAGACTCCTGTTAACCTGGATTGAGACCTGGTTAACCAGAAGTATGATGGGCCCAGGGGCAGGGACATGGCCCCAGATGACTAGAATGGAGTGTGAAGCATCCAGCTAATTTAAAGTGAGGGGGGAAGCACAAGAACACCCACACTTGCAGATAGTACCCATTTGACCTGGTATCAATGACTGGATGATCAGAACACTACTAGAGGAAGAAAGAAGAGGGAAAGAAAAAGGAGTAAACCACTATAAGTGGATGATCTTGACTTATGCTTGTGGATGCAGTATGCCAAAGGAGTGGACAAATCTCTACAGTAAGGATCATTCCCACCTCCTTGGTACACAGGGTCAGCAGGGAGGAGGAACTTAAACATTGGCTACCCAAAATGGGGGGACTACAAAGGCAAGAAGTGACTGGCTTACAAGCTTTCAATAGGGATCCTAGACCCAAAGGATACAGGGAAAGGTAGAACCTCCACTGAATTCTTTCCAACCTGTCTGGATGGGGTTAATAAAAGATGAGGGGGAAAGGACTCCTGTGGTTCAATAAGGAATGATTGCTATCAGGTCTGACAGTGAGTTTTGGAAAGGTAAATGTAAATGTTTGGAAACAAAAGGAGGGGAGTGGCTGATTTTGCAGTCCAGGAATGGAGATCCCTGGAATCATCAAGGGAGAAAAGCGAAGTACAATGGAAACCGTGTCCTGAAAGGCAATGACACTAGGGATGGAGGCGGAGGCAATGAAGTGGACAGAAGGAGTGGCTGGAGACTCTGAATTTAAGGAGGGGCGGAGTTGTGTGCTAGCAGCGGGAGGCAGAAGTGTGGGGTGTACCCTTTGGGTGTTTAATGATGCATGCCGGCGATTGTGATCATTGCAATGAAACAAAGTATGATAGGATGAATGTAAAGATAATATTCACCCATGTAAACTAACACATAATTCACAACAAAAACTTTAAAAAGAAGAGAATACAGTAGAGTGTAGTGGAAACATAACTTTTATATGCACTGGGAAACCACTTTATTTTGGAATTTGCTTTATTGTGGTGTTCTGGAACCAACCCCACAATATTTTTGAGGGATGCCTGTAACTTTTCTACAGGCTCATAGATGAAGAGGAATCTTGCCCCAGGATGGATTACAGTTAAAGCCTCATCCACATTTGATTTAGATGATTCAGAAAATGAGATTTTTGATTTCTAGTTGATTTAAGACTTTAGGGATGATGTGATGAGGTCAACGTGTTTTGCATTTGGCAAGGACATGATTTTTGAGGTCAAAGGAGGGAATGTTGTGGATTTAATTGTGTCCTTCAGAAACATGTATGGTAAAACCTCACCTCTACGCCTGGACTTATAATCACATTTGGGAATAGGATGTCTTTTTGTGTTAATGAGGCAGGATTTGTGTAAGTTAGATATTGAGTTGATCTATTTTGAGATATAAAAGTGATTAAACAAGCAAGTTAGTAAGTAGAGATTGGGTAAGACAGATAGCAAGATACATGGAGAATTCTAAGGAATCACGAAGTAGAAACAGAAGCTGAAGAGACAAGAGCTTTCTTTCAGAGCCAACAGAGAGAGAGAGAGACTTCCCCTAGAGCAAGCACTCAGAATGTGAACTTCTAGCTTCTAGAGAATAAGTTTCTGTCTTTTAAAAGCCACTTCACCTGTGGTATTTCTGTGATGGTAACACTCGGTAACTAAGACAGAGATACACTCACAAATAGCTGGGAGGATATGCATTTCAGCCAGACAAAGCAGTGTATGCACTGGCACAGAAACAAAAATGTTCCTGGTGTGTCTGAGAACAGCAAAGAGGGCAGGTAGCGGAAGCAGGGTAAGCTGAGCGAAGGGAGAGTGGTAGGAGATGGGGGAGAGGTCCAGGCCATGATGGTCATGGAGGAGATGATGAAGTGGGACCTTATTTCATACATGTTTTAACAGGACTCAGGGATTGGACTGAGATTGAAAGTATGCTAAGAATGACTAAATGTGCTAAGAATGACTCCAAGGATTTGTTCTCAGTACCTTAGTGAGTGGTAGAATGTGTCATCTACCAAGGTGAGAACCCAGAGAGAAATACTTGCTTGGGATGAGGAACCAGAGGTTGGAACCTGATGATTCAAAGAGAGCCCTGGATAAAAATGCTTGGCAGTGGAAGAAGTTAATGAGTTTAACTTGTCTCTGTGAAAACTCTGGTGTGAAAACTTGAACCCAATTCCAGTTGGGTTTTTGGATGTAGTTATCACATAGCTACCACCATAAGAGTGAGTTGGAAGGAAACTTGAGATTAACTAAGGGGGTATGAAGGATAGGATAAGGGGGAAAAAGTGGTTGGGTGACTCAATAGTTTCCTGAAACTTTTCCTATAACTGTACCCATGAGGGGTGGTTCTCGTGACCGAAGAAAGGGTTAGCATCTCTGTGTTAAGAGAAGAACAGTAATGGAGTTTTAAAACTTTCCAGGGTCAGATTTTGTAACTGCATTTGTGATGTGTCATGTTGGTTAAGATGTCCTGCACATGAATCACTTGATCAAGGAGCTGAATCTAGTGATTGAGGGCAACATGTTCTGTACTTGTTATAGGCAAACCCATGGTATTGGTGGATGGTTAATGCTTAGATTTACCTTCTCTGGAGCCCGGGTTTAGATAGTTGGATTATCTTCTGACATGAGGATGCCTCAAATGCTGTCTGAAGGGTGAAGGCCCAAGGCTCCCAGCCACCTCTACCAGAGCAACCCTGCATTTGTAAAATGGTTTCACTTTTTGGAAAGAAAAATTGGCTTGAAAAAAATTTAGCAGCTGCAAGGGAGATTGAAAGACTGTGAAGTGATCTAGTTTACAATCTTTGTCAGATGTGAAAACAGAGACTGAGAATCATCTGCCTCCCTCCACAGTCTTGTTCTTGGCCTCCTTTCCTTTGTTATCCCTTCATTTACTGTGCCATTCTTGCAGATAGATGTCTGAAGGATTTCTGTGCTTACAATGCTGCTGCTGTCACTGGATGAGTCTTGGTGTGGCGCTGAGAGATAATGCGAGGGACCGCAAGGTTGATGGTTCAAACTCACCAGCTACTCCTTGGAAATCCTGTCTAGGGTCACTATGAGTCAGAACTGACTTGACACCCCCTAACAACAACAACAACAATGTTACCACTCTTGCTGGGTTGTGTAAACAGTTTATATGTTAGGTTATTAACTAAAAAGCTGGACATTCAAGTTCATCTAACAGAGACCTTGGAAGAAAGTTCAAGCAATCTATTTCCCAAACATCAGCTATTGAAAATCCTATGAAGTACAATTCTGTGCTAACGCACATGGGTCTTCATGAATTGAAGCAGACTTGATGACAATTGGAACTGGAATATTGCCTCTGTGCTGCTTAGGGTCAGAACGTAATCCACTACTGTTGAGTCAATTCTGTGGGACAAAGTAAACCTGTCCTATAATTCCAAGACTAAAAATACAGAAGAGGACTGCCATATCTTTCTCCTTGGGAATTGCTCGTGAGTACAAACTACTGACTGTGGTTTAGCAGCCAGGCATTTAAGCACTTCTCCACCAGGGGTCCTTATGTTTAGAGTTTTGTTTGTTTTTAAGTGCCGTTGAGTCGGTTCTGACCCATAGCGATCCTGTATAGTGTTTCCTAGGAGCAGCTAGTGAGCTTGAACTGCCTACCTCGCAGTTCAAATGGCTTTGCAGTCTGGCGCATTAACCCACAGCGCCACACCAGGGCCCCATGCCTAAATCGTATGTTAAAAATTATGAACTCCAGTTTCTTGTTTGCTAACCTGGACTTCTTAGAACTAGACTCCGTTTCCTGAAAACTGCTTTGGGGTGTAGTCAAGAAACTTGTTTTTCTAATAAGCATCTCAGATCATTCTGATGCAGGTAACCCTGAGGCCATATTTTGAGAATTAGCAAACTAAAGGAGCAGTCCTTGCAGAGGGCGAGTGAGGAGTTGTTAAAACCTTTTATGGATAAGAAAAAGATTTAGAATTCAAAGTGACTCACCTGAAGATGCAATGGTACTCTGATGTGGTTGAGGCTCAAATTCTGCTTTCTTTTCAAGAAATCACTGGTTCCCACATGCAAAGCTACTAAAGAGTGACTTTTTATGCTTCCGTTTTCTGTCATCCATAGCAAAATGAGAAAATTGTGGTGAAACAGAATTGTGTTTTATAAAGCTTAATTATTCTGAGATCCCATCCTTCCAAATCATTTTAGTATTAAAATACTTTTTCTTATATGACATGATGATGATTGCTGTTAAGTGAATTCGAGTCGGTTCCCACTCAGCGTTCCTATATAAGGTTTCCAAGGAACAGCTGGTGGATTTAAACTGCCAACCTTGGGGTTTGCAATTCAGTGCTTATCCTACAAAGCCATACATAGTAATTTGTAATGGCTCAAGATCCACAAATCTAGAGACCAGTTCCCTGAAGCGATCCTTCTGTAATTGGGGGTCTACAAGAAAGACCCCAGGATACCAGCAGTGGAGTTCTATCTTCCAAGCTTCCCCAGCTCCCATTCTGGGTGCCTGAGGGTTTCCTGCAGAGCACTGTGTGAGAGCCACTGATGTGGTGGAAAGGATCTTAGACAAGGAGTGGTGGGACCTAGGTTTTTACCTTATATCTATCATTATAAGGTAAACGTTGTGGCAAATGACTTCATTTCTCTGGACCTGTTTCTTCATCTAGGATTCTGTGTGCATAAGGATAAATTTCTACATAAGGGAATTCTTAAAATGGATTAGGGGTTATTTCCCTTCATTATGAGTAGTTCATCAACTCTACCATATTTGTATGAAATGACTAATATAATTTATTTTTATTAAATCCAGTACACAGAAATTCATTAAGCCAATACTAGCTTACCCAGAGTGGTGTTTAATTCAAAGCAATTGCTGTTCCCTAGTAATCTAGATCTTTGTGGTTTAGTCGTAATAGCATTATATTATCTGAATCTAGTTAATGCAAGACTCGCTTTTTTAGATTATCCTAAGTAGAGTTTTTGTTTGTTGTTGTTGTTAGATGGTGTCTAATCAGTTCCCAGTCACAGCATAAAGGTTTTGTTGTGGTTGTTGTTTTAATGCTTCAGGAATTCGATGTAATAGGGACATATATGCCACTGAACACGAGCCTTTGACTTAGGCGAAAATGGATCCACCTTCATATCCACAATGGGGCTCAACTGCACTTATGTGCACAAAAAATCGTCAGATACTTAGGATTTGATTCTATTCATGATTCTGTTTAATCAGTCTCCATGGTGTCTTATAAATGCTTGAATGATATGTTAGCTTTAAGACTCAAATTTTCATGGAGGGCAACTCTTGTCTAGCAACACTTATTACTGAACTGTGTGCTCGGCCTTTGGGGCACAGTCTTCCATCTCCGTCTGCTTCTAATCCAGAAGGGATGGGTCCTGACTGGGAAATTGTTTTGCTAAACATGCCTTTACATTCACTCATCTGCTCATGTTCACTCCAAGCAATGGTCTCCTCTGGCAAAACACTACTTGCTGCAGGTTTGGCTTGTGTATAGTCTGGGGGGTGGGGGGTATTGTAACCTTCTTGTTGGAAGTGACAGCAGTCATTGGTCCCGTGGGGAAGATAACTTGTACACTTTCTCACCTGATGGGAGTATCTGCCCAGATCCATCCTCACTAAGCAACAGGGGACAGGATTCCAGCATCAGTTGTTGGCCACTCCTGCTTCTCTACAGCCTTGTTGTATTTTGCACACATCAGACTGTACCCAGAGATGTCCTCTTACTGTCAGTCTTGTTCTCAAATTGATCATGTCCCTTTGATGTTAAGTGTGTGACTAACCCACTTGCCATGTCCGAAAAACATTGAAATATACTGATTTGTATCTTTCATAATTTACTTTTTTTTTTTTTTTTTT
>NW_006408540.1:17204132-17207691 GCF_000296735.1 Chrysochloris asiatica | reverse complement strand
TGCAGTCTCTAATTACAGAAAAGGGAGGGGAGGGACAGAAGAAAAAGAGTGGAGAAAAAAAAAAAATCTATAGCATAATATAAGTATGTCTTTAATGTCCTAAGTTCCTGCCTTCAAAGCTGCCTGAGAGATTTTGCCTTTAAACTCTCTTTCCGTCCCTTTAGCCCCTCCTCTTTCTCATGATAAGAAACAGAACAAAAAGGGAACAGATCAACGCCTCTGCTTTGGCTGAGTATCTGTGTGCATTTGTGGCAGAAGAACCCACCAGCGGTGATGATGGGGGGTGGCAACTCGGCTCAGGCTCTCCCTCTATTCCCCAGAATGGAGGTGCGCAAACAATGAGCACACCAATTAACAGATACCAAAGAAAATCAGAACAAAGCAAAACTGACAAACTATATTGTCAACCTTTGTACCAAGGTTCCTGCGGTGTTTTTCCATGGTGTCTCTGCGGCCCCTATTTCGTCCCATTGCTTGGTCTCACCCAGGATGTTGGCTCATGCCTCTGAGTCTGGCCCAGCAGATTCAAAAGTACGCAATTTTTTACTACAGCTCCAAACTCCACAAGCTATAAGCCTTCACACCTTTAAAATATTCCTATCTCTGTGGTTCCAAGTTTTGGAGCCCTGCCCTGGCTCTGCTTTGCCTGATATTCTGTGCTATTGCTGACGGTGACCTTCACTGCACCTCCACCCTAGCCTCCATCAAGCCCCACCTTATAATGTACTTTTGAATATAGAGTTTCATCACTCTTTTATTCGAGAAAAAAGCCTGTTTCAGAACACAAGGCACCAGCATATCTTGTACAAAGGGTTCAGACAAAAGTCAAATTTTATTTACCCTTTTGTTTACCTTCAAATATGAGAATAGACCACAGCATGCTCTTCTGAGGTTTGCTTAAAAAATAATGACAAGTCCTTAAGTCTCCCCATGTTAAGGAAATACTTTGTTTTTAGAAAATTAAACATGTATTACAAAATTTCTAAAATTACTGCATATGAATTTCCTTTCCATCTTATTTTTTTTTCCCTCCCTCCCTTCTTTGCTTCAGCTTGGTTGAAGCAAACGGGAGGTGGTAGGATTAGAAGGTGGTCTTTTTATCTGAACTGGTATACAGGGAGTAAGAATGCGGGGAGAGACATGGAGTTTGGGGAGTTCGTGGGAGACCACCTCTGGTCTCCTGGTAATTATTATTGATGGCATATATTTTGCACCTGGCTACACCTTGAATGTTTTTTTTTTTTTTTTGCTATTAATTTTCTCCATAGTGTTATGGCTCCTTAAGAACAATAATTGTATATTATCTAAGTACATCTCCCACACTAATCTGTATGCTGTTGTCAGTGTGGTTGATGGTCATTGAGTGGACGGGCAGTGAATGATAAAGTCTTTTGATGGAGACGTATCTTCTCTGATCTGCGAGTGCAGGCAATTTCAGGTAGCCCAATCGTTTAGCAGGTTCGTTGTGTTCCTTTACAGTGAGATATTGGACATCACATTGCAGCTAATTGGCATAATGATAGCCTTCTGGGTAATCACTCTGTCTTGCTTCATTGGACTCTTAAGTGTCTGCACAAACATCTCTTTCCCTCCAATTATGGAGCCTCATTTGGCCTCTACTGGACCTACCCAGTTGCATGAGTATTTATATTGAGTCCATTCTGCTTGGTAGTAGGATCACAGATAGGATAAAAGATGTAGTCTCTTTATACTTTGCACACCACTTGTTCTCCACCCTTGTTTACCCTCCTCCACCACTCTCTGAACCCAGCAAAGTACTTGACTCCAAGAGTGTTTGGACACAAGCCAGGGTTTGAGTCCCAGCTCTGCCCTTACTGCTGAACCTTTTATAGTCCCACCCCCATCATCTCCCTCATATGTTAAACTGGAGATCATGAAACTATCTCTCAGGTTGTTGTGGAGATTAAGTAAGGAAGACAGTTAGTGAGGTCTCCTCCCTTCCTCTCACTTGTATGTGAGAGGGAGAGGGGATGACTCAGCATTCTTTCTCTGGTGTCATTCAAACTCACTGCCATCCAGTGGGTTCCAACTCATTGTGGCCCTGCATGGGGTGTCCGAGGCTGTAACTCTTTATGGGAGCACAGAGCCTCATCTTTCTCCTTCAGAGCTGATGGTGGCTTTAAACTGCTGGCCTTGTGGTAAGCAGTCCAGTGATTATCCTATAGTACCACACCAGGACTCTTTATGGTGTAATTGTTATTGTTACGTGTGGTCGAGTCAATCCAACACATTGTGACCCTGTACAGGGTTTCCAAGGAACAACTGGTGGGTTTGAACCACCAACCTTATAGTTAGCAGAGCATTCCAATATTTATCCTATGGCACCACAACAGAACTCATATACAGATAGGTAGGTAGGTATATATATATATATTTGTATTTCAACTTTATGAAGTAATATCTCAGTTGTTTTGTTTAAAGTACAAAATCTTTCCTGTTGAATTTACAGTGATTATGCTACTGATAATAGAGAAATAACAACAACAAACAACTAGGTAGATTTCTGCATTAGAGAAAATAACTTTAGTTTAATTTTGATTAAAGTTCATGTAGTTTACTTCCATCTTACAACTGGTCTATGAAAAAGAATGTAGTCTGGAATCCGTATGCCTGATTTTTCAAACTACATCTCTAAAGGCTGGAGCTCTTGGGCTCATGCAGTTAAATGTGTTTAGAGATGAACTTTGCAGAGACGTGGAGCTCTGCCACATATATAGTTGTGCCCCCACCCCATCTTTAAATGTGGCCTGTGGTTTTCCTGGGAAAGTTTGGATTGATTATCTGTTGAGGTGTTGCTAGAAAATCTGATCATTCGGAACTCATTTGCAATGGTTTTAACAAGACCAGCATTGCCAGGGCATTTTTTTCCCCTTTTACTATCCAGCACAAATATGACACAAAAGTTAGCAGCTCAAATTATTTATATATTCTCTTTGTTTAGGAAAGTATTTGTTTTATTCTGGTATCTGAAGAGGAGGAGAAAACTCATGACTCGGTTAATTTTTGTTTTGGAACTTTCCACTGTGAATTGAGTGAAGGTTTACAGAGAAGTTCATCTGTTTGACATCCAACAAATAATACACATTGTTTCATCTCAATAATTACATTCCCCTCCAGGTAATAATAGTGATCCCACTTCCTCCCTGGGGTCCTTCCACCCTTCTTCCCTTCACTGTCAGCTTTGTCCTTAGGTAAATGTTGTCTCTTTCATCCTACATGGTTGACCATTCCAGGGTGAGCATACCTTACTAATGTTGATATCTACCCTATCTTCTCATCTACTGCTTGGCTGAAAACTGAGCCTTGAGGTGAATTTCATTCTAGGCCTGAAGGGTGACTGAGAGCCATAGCCTTTCTGACTAGTAAGTCCAGGCTTTTATTTATTTATTTTTTAAATGATATTGAGTTTTGTTCCTCATTTTCTACCATGCGGTCCAGGACCTTCTAACGTGATTTCCCTTTCAGAGCACTTTTTAGCGGTAGCTGAGTACCATCTAGTTTTTCTGGTCTAAGAGTCATGGAGACTTAGGTTCACATG
>NW_006408540.1:17178447-17202787 GCF_000296735.1 Chrysochloris asiatica | reverse complement strand
TTTGCTTCACCATATTCATAGGTGTGTTTGCAGCAAAGGCAAACTCTCCATGAACCAATACAAAGGATAACTGTTAAAGTCTGGTATTCAGGCCAGGGTGAGTCTCCTTCCATGGTGACTGTGGTTCCTGACATACAGCCATTTCATCCCTGTTTTCCTATGGAACTCAATACTGGGCCCAGCCTGCTAGCTTGACCTTTTTACCACAAAGCATGCTGGAGCCAAGATCTGCTTGCTGCCATGTTCCATCCCACTGCTTACCTTGCGCTCTCTATCTCAGTATGGCCTTCTCTTCACACGTCAGCTTTTCTACCCAGCCAGTGGCCCCCGCAGCAAAGTCTCCCGAGTCCTATATCTCTGCAGCTGATTTCATGGTGGGTTTGGTCACAGGCATCTGTCTTGTCTTCCCCTGTAGATGAAAAGCTCTGTGACGAGAAAGATGATGTCTTAGACACTTTGGACCTCAGCCAGATAGCCTAGTTCTTTGTATATTGTAGGCAATAAGTCAGTGTTTCTTAGTTATATGGGAAAACATTTAAGAATTTATATAAAACATAGTCATGAAGTTAGAAAACAGAACTTGTTTCATACTTCAGGAACTAGTAGTAAGATAGTAGAACACTGAGATTCCTTGTCTACATGCAGAATGGCTATAGTTAAGGGAATACAATGAGCAACCAGGGACAAGACCAGTGAAGTACGATCTAGCAAAGATTGCTGAGGAAGTGTCTCTAGGGTTTGCTCTCACCCACAATGGAAGTCAGTAAGGGTTGGGTATTTTTCAGGATTGTGGGAATGCATCTAGATCACTAAGCCATGAGTCATCAATTAATAGGCACTGCTATATTTCTAAACTAGAGTTTATTTAATTGTTTGATGAATGTCCTGTGAAAGTTGGACAATGAATAAGGAAGACCATAAAGAATTGATGCATTTGAGTTATGGTGTTGGAGAAGACTATTAAAAGTACCAGGGACTGCCAGAAGAACAAACAAACGAATCTGTGTTAGAAAAAGTACAGCAAGAATGCTCCTTAGAAGCCAGGATGGCCAGACTGTCTCTCATACTTCTGACATATTATCAGGAGAGACCAGTCCCTGAAGAAGGACATCATGCTTGGAAAAGTAGAGGGTCAGCCAAAGACAGAAAGACCACCAACGACATGGATTGACATCGTGGCCGCAGGAATGGGCTCAAGCGTAACAATGATTATGAGGAAGACGTGAGACCAGGCAGTGTTTCATTCTGTTGTGCCTATCCGGTCGCTGGGAGTTCAAACTCACTCCCCAGCACCTAACAATAACAAGTTGGCAAAGATCATGTGGATGAAGAGTTGAGTTTCCTATGCTTGGTTAATCCCCCTCTTAATGACTAATTACCTTCTCTACCTAGGGGCTGCACCTGGGACCTGCTCTGTGGTCAGCTTTCTCCTGATCGATGTTTTCTCAGGCCTAGTTCACATGCTCAGTGTAGGCTTTCTCCCACATGCTAAGGAGGAGAATGAGATTAAATTAATGTCTATGCCTCAGAACTAGCTACGGGTATATGCTGGAGAGGATGTGAAAAAACATTTCAGGTGTTGGGAACAGCTGAAGCTGAAGTGTGGAGGCAAGGGGTGGGAAGAGATTGTCAAAGTAATGGTCAGTTAGGCTGTAGGGTTAGCTTTAAGTTTTGCTACAAGGTAGGTATGAGTCACACACTTAACAACAATAGCAACATTGGGCCACAGGATACGTTTTGTATTTGTTGTTATTTGTTGTTGTTAAGTGCTGTCGAGTCAGTTCTGACCCATAGCAACCCTGTATAGGGTTTCTTAGAAGCAACTGGTGAGCTTGAACTGCCGACCTTGCAGTTCAAATGGCTTTGCAGTCTGGCACACTAACCCGCAGCGCCACACCAGGACTCCACATTTTGTATTTAGTAGGCATAAATTAAAAACAAAAACAAACAAAAGAAAACAAAACAAACAGGCTGTGTTTTATTCACTGTAGACTTATGGATCAGAGGTAGTGTGTACGTTAGATGGGGAAATTGGGGAAATATATGTGTGTTTAGTAACATTGTTAAATTAAATTGGATTCAATCTTTTGCAGTTTTCAAGGGATGAACTAATACATGTCTTAGTTGTCCTGACAACACTGTTGGGGAAACTATAGCACAGATATTCTAAACAAAAGGAATCAATGGTTATTCTTTTTTTACCTCCAATCAGAACCAAGTTTCCTGTGTTTCCCCACCATTGTCTAGTTAGATTCCCAGCTTCTCATATACTATGGAAAGGAAATAAGACTTGCCAAGGATTTTGACATCGGTAAGGGAGCATTTTTGTCATGTACAGCCCAGAATCACTTGTTCCAATCATAAATTTAATGAAAGAATGTTACAGTGAATTATATTTTTCTAGGATCTATATCTTGTAGTACCTTAAGGTCAGCAGTTTGAAACTACCAGCTGTTCCACAGGAGAAAGATGAGGCTTTCTGCTCTCATAAAGATTTACAGCCTTGGAAACCCTGGACAGGGTCGCTATGAGTTGGAACTGACGCCACGGCACATAACAACAACAACAGTATCTTTTAGTGAGATTGCTGGGTCATGTGATATTTCTATATTTAATTTTTTAAAGGAAGTGTCATACTGTTTTCCACAATGATTGAACCATTTTACACTCCCACCAACAGTCTTTGAGGGTTCCAATCTCGCCATACCTTTATCAGCATTTGTTGTTTTTGGTGTCTTTGAGCTTTGCTGTTAATACTGGGGTAAGGTGATAGTTCAGGTCTGTCTTAATATGCATCTGTCTAATGGTGTGGCACTGGAAGCCAAGCAAGCTTGGTTTGAACTGCAGGGCCAGTGGTTCAAATGCACCAGTCGCTCATTGGAAACATTATACAGGGCTGTTATGAGTTGGAACCAGCTTATTGTTCTTGTTGATAAGTACTATCAAGTAGGTTCCAACTCATAGTGACCCTGTATAGGGTTTCTGTGGAGCAGCTGGTGAACTTGAACCACTGACCTAGCAGTTTAAACTGACCTTACAGTCCAGCACATTAACCTGCAGCACCACACCAGAGCTCCCAGGACGCGACTAGATGGCACTTAACAACAGTGACAAATGGTTTATGAGGACTCCTTGTGTGGTGTTGTAGAATAAACACTGGGCAAGGTTACTATGAGTTAGAATTGACTCAACAGCACTTAAATTCTGTCCAATAATGTCATTGCCAGTTTTTTCTCCAATCTGTAGGTTCTCTTTGTACTCTTTTGGTGAAGTCTTTTGATGTTTGTAAATGTTTAATTATTAGGAGGACCCAGTTGTCTAGCTTTTTCCTGCTGTTTGTGCATTTCTTGATATGTTTGATAGTGTTCTTATGCCATGTATTACTGTTGTTGTTGTTAAGTGCCGTCTAATCAGTTCTGACTTATAGAAACACTATGTAGGGTTTCCAAGGGGTTACTGGTGGGTTTGAACCACAAACCTTATGGCTAGCAGTCCAGTGCTGATCCTACAGTGCTGTACCAGGTGTCTTCTATGTTGTTGTTGTTGTTAGGTGCTATTGAGTAGGTTGTGACCCATAGCGACCTTGTATAGGGTTTCCAAGAAGTGACTGGTGAGCTTGAACTGTTAACCTTGTGGTTCAAAAGATTTTGCAGTCCAGTGTGTTAACCCACAGCGCCACACCAGGCCTCTAAATTTGCCCCTGTATTTTCTTTGATGATATTTTTAGTTTTAGCTTTTACATTTAGGCCTTTAATATAATTTGAGTCCATTTTTATACATGTTGAGAGATATGGATCCTGTTTCATTTTTCTACAAATGGATATCTAATTTTGCCAGCACTGTTTGTTAAAGAGAATGCTCCCCCACTTCCCCCACTGAATGGACTTTGACACTTTGTTAAAGACCAGCTGTCAATAGGTGGATGGATTTAATCCTGGGTTCTCAATTCTGCTCCACTGGTCTGTGTGTCTCTCATTGTACAAATACCAAGCTATTTTGACTACCATGGCTGTATAGTAGGTTTTAGGTTTGGGCCTTTTGAGTCTCTTTGTTCTTCTTTAGTTGTGTTTTTCCTATCTAGGGTCTCTTTTCTTCCCATATACAGTTGGTAATTAGTTTCTCTATCTCATTAAAGAATCGGTATTGCATTATATCTGTAGATTGCTTAGGGTACTAGTGACATTTTCACAATGTTAATAAGTTTTCTTACTTATGAACATGCTATATCTTCCATTTATGTAGGTCTCTTTTTGTTTCTTGTGATAATGGTTTATAGTTGTTGTTTTTTTTTATGTATAAGTCTTTTGTGGCTGGGATTAGATGTATTCCTAAGTACCTTGTCTTTGGTTGACTGTTGTATGTGGTATTGTTTTCCCAATTTCCTTTGTAGAGTTCTCTTTGTTGTAGAGAAATTTGACTGATTGTTGTAATTTTGAACTTGGTATTCTGCCACTTTGCTGAATCCTTCTATTAATTCCAGTAGTTTTCTTGTTAAGTCTCTGGAATTTTCTATGAATAGTATCATATTATCTGCAACTAGAGATAGTTCTTTTTTTCTTTGTCAATATGGATGCCTTCTATTTCTCTTTTTTGCCTTATTACTCTGACTAAGAGTTCCAATTCAATACTGAATAAATGTGATAATAAAGAGAGCCCTTACCTGGTTCTCACTCACAAGGGGAATGCTTTCAGTCTCTCTCCATTGAGAGTAATGATGCCCATTGGTTTTATGTGTTGTTGTAAAGCGCTGTTGAGTCGGTTCCAACTCTTAGTGGTCCTGTATGGGATTTCCAAAGAGTGGCTGGTGAGCTTAAATGTTCAACTTGTGGTTCAAACCAACCTTCTGGTACAGTGTATATACCTAAATTATGTTAAGGAGTTTCAAGAATGTGAGTTTTATTTTGTGAAGTGCGTTTTCTATACCAATTGATATAAATCATGTGATTATTTTCCGTTGTGTTATTTATGTGGTAGATTATATTGTTTTTCTAACATTGAGTCATCTTTATATACCTGATATGAATCCCACTTGGCCATCATGCATGTTTTTATATATAGTGTTGGATTCTATGGACTGCAATGATGTTACAGAGTTTTGCATCCATGTTTATGAGGAGTATTGGTCCATGATTTTCTTCCCTCTTTTTCTTTTTAGTGGTTCCTTTGCCTGTTTTGCTATCAGGGTTATGTTTGCGTCATAGAATGAATTTGGGAGTGTTTAATATTTTTCTATGTTCTAAAATAGTTTAAGTAGAATTGTTCCCAGCTCTCCTCTGAAGGTTTGATAAAACTCACCATCACTGACCCATCTGGGCCAGGAATTTCCTTATTTGGAGTTTTATTATTTTTATTGCTACCTGTTCAATGTCTTCTTTTGTGATGACTCTCTTCAACTTCTCTACTTCAGATTGTGTGAGTTTGGTGGGTACATGTATTCTTGGAAATTTGTCCATGCTCTCTATGTTTCCAAATTTGTTGGACTACAGTTCTTCATAGTAGTCTGTTATTACCCTTTTTATTTCCAGTGGTTCTGTTATGACATTGCCTGCTTCATTTCTTATTTGTTGTGTTTGTGTGCTCGCTTTGTTTTCTTTTGTTAAATTTTCCAGTGGTTTGTCAATGACATTAATCCTGTCCAAATATCAACTCTAGTCTTGTTGAGTCAGAAGATGGAAACAACCTAAGTTCCCATTATTAACAGATGACTGGATAATCAAAGTATGGCACACACACACTGTTGAATACTAGGCAACATTAAAGAATAACAATGAGTCTGCAAACCCTCATAATGGATAAACCTGGAAGACATTATGCTAAATTAAATTAGTCAATTACAAAAAGGACAACTGTTGTATGAGACCACTACTGTAAAAAGCCAAGAAAAGGTTTACATACAGAAAGAAGCATTCTTTCAAGATCATCAGGAAGGGAGGGAAAGAGAGGTAAATCACTAAATAGAGGGTGTTGTTGTTAAGTGCCTTCAAGTTGGTTCTGACTCATAGCAACCCTGTATAGCATTTTGGAGGAGCAGCTGGTATGCTTGAACTGCCAACCCTGCAGTCTTTACCTGTGTTGATTTAACTCTGTGACCTCCCAGGATCTTCCTTTGCCTTGTTCAACACAGGTAAATACCATTACATACATACACAATCAGCAATAATGGTAATAATAATAAGAATAATCAGAGTGGATTCATAGATAATCAAGCTGAACAGGTCTGGAATGATGAATGGGACTATATCTGTGAATATTGATTTGACAGAGGGGTATGTACTGTAAATATATCCATGAATATTACACAGTATATAGGAGTATAGAGAGATCTGTCGTGGCACAGTAGGAGAAGCACCAGACCACAAAGTCAGCGGTTCAAATCTACCAGTTGCTCATAGTAAACCCCATAAAGTGTTGCTATGAGTTGGAACTGACTCAACAGCACTTAACAACAACAATAAAAGTATGTTTGGAAGCAGCAGTCAATAAACCAAATAATGTATTGCATTAGACAAATCTATTTCAAAAGACCACTTTAAAAGTATTCAAAAGCAAAGATATCAGTTTGAGGACTAAGGTGCACCTGACCTAAGTAAGCTGTGGTATTTCCAGTAGCTTCATATGCATGTGAAAATTGAACAAATAATAAGAAAGATGGGAGAAAAATAGCTGCATTAAATTATGATATTGGAGAAAAATATTAAAAGTACTATCAATTGCCAGAAGAAAAAACATATCTATGTTGGAAGAAGTACAGCCAGAATGCTCTTTAGAAGCCAGGTTGGGGAGATTCATCTCTCATATTTAAGACATATTAATCAAGAGGGACCAGTCCTGGAGAAGGACACCATGCTTGGTAAAATGGAGGGGAAGCAAAAAGAGGGATTAGCCTCAATGAGATGTACTGACCCAGTTTCAGAAACAGTGGACTCAAACATCACAACAATTATGAGGTTGGTGTAGGACCAGTCAGTGTTTTGTTCTGTTGTGCATGGGATCACTGTGAGCTGGAACCAACTTAATATTATCTAACAACTACAACAACATTAGGGGACAAAGTTATGAAATTTTTTAAGGAATGAGTCAGTGGGACTGAGAGTTCAGGACCTTGGTCTTGGAGAACAACATAGTCCACAAAGACAATGGTCTACATCCTATTTTAGTGTATAGTGAGTGGGGTCTTAAAAGCTTGTAAGCAATCATTTGCAGTGCAACTATTTGTCTCTCCTGATCCAAAGAATGGAGAAAACCAAAGACGAATGTAAACTATTAGTCCAGAGAAGTAAAGGACAATGTGAACTTCAGCCACCATGAACCTGAGACTAGAATAGCTAGATGGTGTCAGACTACCATTGCTGATTATGCAACGGATCACAATAGGAGGTCATTGATATACTGGGAAAGATGTGGAACAAAACTCAAATAACCATAATAATAAAAGACCAGACTTTACTGGTCTGATAGAGACTGGTAGGACCCCAGAAACTATGACCGCTAGGCAGCCTTCAGGTCTGAAATTGAACTTGACATCTGTTTCAATTTTCAGCCAAATGCTAGGCCTATAAGGTGAACAGTACCACCTGAGAGGTATGCGTTTCTTAGAACTGTCAACGCTATGAGATCAAAAGAGAAGCATTTGCCAGAGGTAAAGCTCGTAAAGAAGGAAGGGATTGGAAAGAAGGACAAATGGAAACACAAACCTGGGGAGGAAGTGAGGAAAGTGAAATTGCATTTTGAGGATTGCAGCCAGTGTTACAAAACAAAGTGTGTATGAATTGTTGAATGGAAAACTTCCATCCAAATCACAATAAAAATTAGTAAGTAAAATAAAAGGAAATTGATTCTGTGATCAAGTTTTTTTCATAAAATAAAATGGAGATTCCACTTCTATCATATATAATTTACTTTTAAATTCTTCAGAATAGACACTGCTTGGGTACATATGAGTATTCTGTGTGAATTAATATACATCGTAATGACAGTAAGTAGTCCAGATGTGGTGTTGTAGGATAAGTACTAGACTGCTAACCACAAGGTTGGTGGTTCAAACTCACTAGTCGCTCCTCAGAAATCCTATCCAGGGTTGCTATGTGTCAGAATCTACTTGACAGCACTTAACAACAACAGTAACAACAATGATAGCAGACCTGTGTCTGAAGCAAAAATTGAGGATATTCAATCCAGGTTGTTTAGCTAACATTCCAATGACTCATAAGGTGGTTACCATAAAAGTCTTAAATATCTTTATATCTGATCAGCAAGGAGGATTTTGATGGTACTTTCATTAGTGAAATGGATGGAGCTTAAGATATCTGGATTCTATCTGTACCCCTGCATGAGCACAATGTCAGAATCTGGTGATGCAAGTCAGGAGGACCCAGTCACCATTAGGACATAACCCTGTTGGCAGTTGTGGGCAGTCTGTGCACAAAACTGTCCAATATGAACCAAAAAGCTAGTTGAATGCTAGACTATCTGTCATCACATCTGTCTCCAGTGAACTTCTTATTAAATTGTGATAATTATATCTGTAACAAAACATTTGCCACATCAACATTTTTCACATGTTGTGTTTTTCAAGCATTCTTCTTAGCTACTTCCAAACTTTTCCACCACTCTCAATTCTCAATGATTCCTAAGCAGTGAGCCCCTTTTCCTCTCTCTTTCCTGCCCATTCCTGGTGACCACTGATAAACTGAGATTTGCATACACTTGCCTGTTGTAAATCTTTCCCATAATTGTGAGTCACACAGTTTATATCCTTTGTGGCTGACTTATTCTACTCAGCATGTCATTTTCAAGGTTCATCCATGTTGCAACGAGTATTAAGACTTCATTTCTCTTCACTGAATGCATAGTACATATGGCATTGTTAAGAGCTGTTGAGTCGGTGCCTACTCATAGCAATCCTGTAAAGGGTTTCCGAGGAGCGGCTGGTAGGTTTGAACTGCCAACCTTGCAGTTAACAGTCCAGTACATATCCTACGGGACTCCATAGAATATATATGACAGGGTCCAGTGCCAAACCAGGACTCTATAGACTACATATGAGGTGACTCCAAATGGTTTGTGGGAAAATGGAATGAAAAGATAAAGGAATTGTTCTATGAATTTTTGAAGCCTCTTCATATGGATCATATTTTGTCTGTTCATTCATGGTCATTTAGATTGTCTCCACATTTTGGCTTTTATGAAAAGTGGTACCATGAACGTAAATATACAAGTCTCTATCTGTTTGCCTTCCTGCCTCGAAGGGGAGTTGCTGAATCATATAGCACCTCTGTGATGAACTTTATAAGGAAATTCCAAACTGTTTTTCCCTTTTTCCCAGTGGTGGTACTATTTTATAACTGTGTTAGGAATGAGCCTTCCAATTCGTCCAGATCCTCACCAATACCTGTTGTTGTCCATTTTTAAATCATAGCCATCTTAGTGGTGTGAAGTGAAAATTCATGGTTTTGACGTGCGTTTCCGTAATGTCTAACACTATTGGATGATTTTTCATGTGCTTGCTGTCCACTTGTATGTCTCCTTTTATAAAATGTTTATTCAATAAGTCCTTTGTCCAATTTTTTATTGGCTTGTTCTCTTTTTGTTATGTTATAGGAGTTACTTATATACTTTCAGCATTAAACTCTTACCTGATATGTGTTTTGCAAAAAATTTCTCAGAGTCTGTAGGTTGTCTCTCTGTTGATAAAGTTCTTTGATGAACAAAAACTTCATTTTGATGGGTTCCATTATCTATTTAGTCTTGTATTGCTTATGCTTTCATTGGCAGATCTAAGAATCCATTATTGAAAGCTAGGTTCCTGATGTAGGAACAAACGCTGAGAAGAACAGAAAGACCTCATGGGTCTGTCAGAAGTGACTGTATATAACTGTATTTGTGTTGCTTCCAAATAGAGGTTTGCATGTGTGACAGACTTTGGTCGTGAGATTGTGGGAAAAGACCTACAGAAAGCACCTGATATTGACGAAAGCTCATGCTGGCTTAGATCATTTCTCACAACACATTTCCTGAGCATGGAGTGAATGAAAGGGGAAAAATGAGTAATTTAAAAGAGAGAAAAGGCTATTAATATGGGTGATGAATTCTTCTCATTGAGGAACACACTCTATAGATTGGTCTTGTTTGGGAGATGCTTCTCTTTGATCCTGGTTCTATGATCTCTGAGTCCTTGACCCATAAAAGTCCATTTTGAAATGAAATAATGGTGTATTCTTTGATCATTGTGCACAGCAAAGATAATTGGTCCATGTTACTGTCAATAGGAACCGACTCCACGGTTCTTAACAACAACGACTGTCAGTTAAATCTGTGACCATAACCACATAGCCCGTAGCTTCTGACCAGACAGTGACTGGCTTTTGTTTCATAAAATATGATCTCACAGGATTCCTTGTTTCACATGAAACTGCATGCCTCGTATGAACCCAGAAGCTTAAGGGCATTTTCCTTAAATGACCAGGCCAAAAGCTTTATAGACATATTTTCCACCATAAAATATAACTGTGAGTCACAATTTAGTCTGTATTCTCTGAAACCCATTGTTTATATATGTGGTAGTCTGAGCTCGCCATCACTGGATTAGCATGAGTGCATTAGCCAGTTTTCCTTGTAAGGTATTGTTTAGAAGGAAAAATTAATATGGTCTGTTTCTAATCACAAAGTCAATTTTCTCTTTCTTTGATATAATTTCTTTGATGTGACAGAATACTCCAAATCATTTTTAAAGAAAGAAAAATGCCAGTGATTCTCTTTAACATGCATATAGTCTCAGGAATTTAGAGAACCATACAGGATGGGGGAAGTTAATATTCTGTGTGTTGGGAACTACTTTGTTTGTTTGAGGACTTTAACTACAACTGGGTGGCTTTCTAGATATATGAGACTATAGAACATCTTGATACTATTCTGTTTGATTTACTAGGCCAAGGAGAGAAAACCAGCTAGGTAAAATGCCAATAATACTGCAGCTTCATTCTTTCCTCCTTGTTCCTTGAGTTCCTCTGGTTCTAGAAAAATGTGTTTTTCCTCAGATGGCTTCAGAGGTCATTGAGATGCAGAGAAACCCGATCCTCTGGTAGCTAGGAGAGCAGAGCTCTCAGAATGTCTTGCTGCTGCTGCCAGCTGCAGAGTAGAGACCAAAGGACTGAATTCCTACACCAAGCTTCACGTACCCCATCTGCTTACACATTTACAGCACCGAGCCCAGCACACCCTTAGGTGCACCATCCACTGTGCATCAGGACCATCTCTGCCAACCTTTGCTTCATTCACCTATTTATAGAGCCCACCCAATGTCTCCCAAGGCTTACATCATAATTTTGGGGTGCTTTAACTGAAATTTGGATTGATCTCCAATTGGCAATGGTTTTACCTTTCTGCCCTCCAGACTTTCTGTCAGGAAATTAAGGGGTGTAAATTGACACAGGTGTAGAAAACTTTGATAAATCCTTTTAATGCTGAATAACCATTTCTTACTATGTATTTGAAGCTACCAGTGGCTCTTTGGGAAAAAAAGTGAGGCTTTCTGCTCTGGTAAAGACATACAGCCTCAGAAACAGGCTTGCTATGACTTGGAAGCAACTCCACAGCACACGACCAACGCCACCACTATATATTCAACCATTTATTAGTTGCAGAAACTTCTATGGAACTCCTGCTCACCGATAGACTCCTGGGGTAATAAAGTGAATTAGACTTGACATCTGCCCCCAGAGGCTGTCCAGTCTCCTCTGTACCAAGGAGCTGGGATAAAGATGAGGGTATCTGGAGGCAATGAGCCGTGTGAAGAGGGAGGGGGGACACATAGAGCACATGTACAGAGTCTGTGAAGGCACAGGCAGTGTGGAATAAGAGCAGATCTTTGAGGATCTCTAAGCTCCTCGGAAACCCTATACAGGGTTGTGTGAGTGGGAACTGACTTGACAGCTCTTAACAACAACAAGCTGTTCCCTGAAGTTTGAATCTGATATGCCTGTGGGCATGGCCCTCCCAGCTCTTCTCATGCAATTGTAATTACTGTCCTTTGGCGCTGTGTGTCTAGCTTAATCTTTTATCAGTTATCACATGGATCTGAGAGCAACATAGCTTGGCTAGATCTCTTGTGTGTGATTTGAGGCAAGCTCTTTTGCTGCTCTTCCTCACTTTCTTCATCTATAAGGTGGGCATCATAATAGCATTCTCTAATACATCAGTTTGAGGTAAAACTTTAACCAATTAATGGGGGTGCCTACTATATAGTAACACTTCATGCAGTCAGTGAACCCTGGTGGGACAGTGGGTTCAACATGGGGTTGCTAACTGAAAGGTTTGTGGTTCACACCCAGCAGCCCCTCTGTGGGAGAGAGATGAGGCAGTCTGCTTCCAAATGATTTATAGCCTTGGGCACCCTAGAGTGTTTGTTGTTTTACTCTGTCCCTGTAAGGTTGCTATAAGTCAGAATGAACTCTGTGGCACTACGTTTAATTTGGCTTTGGATTTGCGGGTGCAGTGGGTACATCCTTACCTGCTAACTAAAAGGTCAGTGGTTCAAAATTATGAGTAGATTTTCAGGTGAAAAGACCTGGCAATCTAGGATTGCAACCTAAGAAACCCTCTGGGGCAGTTCTTACCTGTCCTTTAGGATCACTGGGAGTTAGAACAGACTCAGTGGGACACCGCAACAACACTGTGCATATCGGCTGGTACAAACTGTTACTGTGCTTGGCTGCTAACCAAGTCCACATAGAAGAGCCTCAGAAGAAATGCTTGGTGGTCTTTTCTTGAAAATCCTTTGGAACACAGTTCTGCTCTGACACGCATGGGGTTACCATGAGTCGGAGTTGAGTCAGCAACAACTGGTCGAATGTTGGCAGTAGATAGTAAATGTTTGTTCCATTAAACAAAAAATGTGAGACAGAGAAGATCAGACAAGGGATTGTTCATAAAAAGGAACTCAAGGAACTTTAAAAATCCCAGAAATGTTTCTCAGGAAAAGTTGGCTAAGTCTCCAAAGTCTAGCATTAGAAGAAAAGACTTAGGGTAACAGTTCTCAAGTGCTAGTGTAAATAAGAATTATTTAGGGAGGTTATTGGAATGAACAGTGTAGGGCCCCCTCAGAAGCTCTGGACTATGTTCCAGGGATAGGCACCTTCAGTGATTCTGTCGCAGATTGTCCCCAAAGTTCTTTGAGATTGTCTAAGCTTTTACTCTCCTGAAGTATGTGACACATGAGGTTTAGAAAAGCCTGGCTTCTAGCCGCAACTCTGCCACTTCATGACTGTGTCACTTTGGACAAGCCAGTTAATGCTTGGACATCAATTTCTTCATGTGGAGTAATATCATGTCACTGCGATGAAGAGCAACTGAGATGTACATTGGAACAATGTTAAGTCGTCTCATCATTGGTATTTAGGGAGCTTTGCTCTGTCAGATATTTAGCCTCATCCTTGGCAACAAGGTTATTTTAAGAAATATTTCTCCACAGGAACCACCCTTCTCTTGTAAGCATGTTGAGTGACTGTCCAGTCAGTGTCCGAGTTGGCTGGATGAAGCATGCCATTTCATTATTTCACAGTTTCCTGTAGGAAAGCTCTACAGATAAAACCAAGACCAGGTTACAGTAGGTTTTACCATATAATGGAGTGTGGAAGGGTTAATTCGATCAGGCTGGGTGGGTTTGGGTGGAGCAACATCCCAGAATTTGGGTGGGGAGAGAGCAAGCAGTTAAGGGTTGGCTCGCTGAGCAGTTGTGCATTGCTCCCTCCCAGCTGTTTAAGTTAACACTCCCATCTCAACCCAAGAGTTTGGCTGCAGCTAGAATCTCTCATGCCAAAGTGAGAAGAGAAGCCAGGAGTGGATTGAGAAAATAATCAAGGGTAGGAGAGATGATTTATGATTTATTAGGATAAAATATTTGTGCCAGATAACAAACATTAAAATGATTTTTCCCTGAAATGTAGGATGCCTCCGATGTAGGAATTTAGCAGTAAATCCATAGGGACTTACTGTGATGGAGCAAAATATTTAGGACTGAAATGAAAGAAAATGCTAAATTGGAAGTTTGGGATATATAAAACTGGTTTGAAGAGAACTTTATTCTATTTTCATTTTAATAGAATCCAATAAGAAAAAGAGATGAACTCCAAAATTGCCTTTGTCTCTAGAGGTGAACTTGAGTAGATATTATTGTTCTACTTAACCCACAAGGATAAAAGCTAATTATTACTGCTCCAGTAACTGCCTGCTAAGAGAGAACTAGATGCTCGTACTGATGTGAATAAACATGTGTCTGAGTGTAAACAAGTGTTGGAGTAATCTATGCATTTCATAGTTAAATATTTCAGTGCTTTCTATGAAAACATTTTATGGTTTTTATAATAAACTAATGAACACTTATAGTTTTGAGGTCCATTTTTCAAACAGTATAATGGATAACTACCACTTAAAAATCAAGGCTATTTTGTCATCGTATTCCTCCTTTATCTGTTGACCTTAAAAGTCTTCATTACTTCTATGTTCTTTTTCCTCATTATAATGTCTCATAAAGGAAATCTAAAAGGCAAATGCAGATGTCGTTATAAGACTTGACCTCTCATTTTACTTGGACCCCTAATCAATGTTCATGAAACAGCATTCTGGAAATCAAACTGCTCACTGTATTGTACAAATCTGCTACAAAAGGCCTCTTTACAGTGTTAAAAACCAAATATGTCACTTCTAGGACAAATGTTTGTCAGATCCAAGCTCTGGCGTTTTCAATCATCTAATGTACAGGCAAAATCTGGACAATGACTGACAAAGAACTGATGCAGTCGGATAATGGCATTAATAAAGAATATTGAATATACCACAGACTGTCAGAAGGACGAAGACAACTTTTTTGGAATAAGTATTACTTGAATGCTCCTTAGATGTGAGGATAGCAAGTCTTTGTCTCATGTACTTTGGACATGTAATCAGGAAGGATCAGTTCCTGAAGAAGAACATCACGCTTGCTAGAGGATCAGCAGAAAAGATGAAGACCCTCACAGTGGCTGCCAAAACGGGCTTGAACGGGCCATAGTTTTGAGGATGATGCAGAATGCAGCACTGTTTTGTTTGCTATGAGTTGGAACCAACTCAATGGCACCTAACAGTCACAACAGCAATATCATTTTAAAAACCATTCAAAATTTCCTGGTGGGGGAGATGGATAGAAATTGAGGATTCACTGGATGATAAGAAGAAGCCTGTATTAAGAATGACGGTATAATACTGATAGTGTTCCTTACTACTTGTAGGTATATTGTTAGAGTTCCCTGTCCAGTGTTTGTTAAAACTATATATGATCCTAAGATAAGGATCCAGGGCAAAAGATGATTCTGAGAAACAACATCCGTACTTCCAGTCTTTGGCCATCTCTCTCTCTTCTTTTTTTTCTACACAGTAGACATTCTTTTTTTTTTGAAAATTTTCATATCCTCCCTTCTCCAGGATATTTAATTATGTTGTTCCCTCTGGTCCCCAACTCTTCAATCTTTTTTTCTGACTAATACTTATTTTTAAGACTCTATGATCAATGTTATTTCTTTTAAGAACCTTTATAACCTTTTGTCTCTATTTCTCCTTTCTAGCACGTTGTTCTTTCTTTAGCCTAGCACTTAGCAAAATTGGATTAGTACTTCTTCCTTAACTGTATACCTTCCCAAATAGACTATAACTCCATGATGTTAGTAACTCTATATTGTTCAGCATTGTATCTCTGGCATTCTGCCTAATGCTTTGTACATTTTAGGGAAGTCACTAATACTTGTTGGAAAAACAGAGAGACAAATGAATGATTTCGTAGTGAATGGGACAGATTCATGGCTGGATTGGATACATAGATGGGTGGGTGGATGAATGGATGGATGGGAAGGAAGAAGGGAAACAGGAAAGGAGGAAAAATATAGTATTCATAGAGCTGGCCAGATTCTGAGATTATGAGTTAAGATCTAACTCTCAACAATTTGAGCCAAACTATTTGTACTTCTTAGGTTCTCAATAAATACAAGTTGATAGACTTATGTGACTGCCCTTCATAAAGGCAGGGGATAACTAACAAAGGTATGAAGCAAAAAGTAAAGCTGATAATATCACAGTTATTTTCATGGGCCAAAATGAACCAAAAATATTGGAAGCTCTCTAAAAGTATATTTCTAACTTTTTTTTTTTTTTGGTGGTGGACCAGAGAATGACTTTCTTAGTTGTGTAGTGTGTTCAATGGTTGTAGGATAGAGCTGGCAGGTCTTTCAGTCCAGTATATGTTTGGCAAAGCATTTCAAAATCTTGTGGTAAACTTTGGAGCTGTGTGCTGTTCAGAAGCTCATACGACGTTTCCATGTCAGTATATTGCTTTTTAAATTGCATTTTGTTAGCTCATCACTTGAGTGCTGCTTGCCAGATTTTGTTCTCAGGATGGAATAGATTTGAAATTTTGCATTAAAAATGGGCAAAATGGTGTGAAAACTCAACCTGATCTTATAAGATTTTATAGACACACATACATACATGCACACATACACATAAGCCTCACACTGGGCATTTACTTGATGGTCTATAGGACATTTCTGGAGCTCTCTTCCTGGATCCCTTAGAATGAACCTGGAAGGTTGTTGCAGTCTGAAGCAGCTGCTGCTGGTGACAGCTTTTCCCTACAAGGAGGTGGAATGATGCAGACCGGTGGTCTGACATCTCCCAAAGCACTAAAAAGGAACAAAGATGAGGCCGTGAAATGACATATTGCTTTGCGCCTTATTTGGAGAATTTCAGAATGTCTTGAGCACACTCCTTTTCCCCAGGAGAACCCCTTGACCTAATTTAGTAGCTTTAACTGAAATGTCTTCCTCATAGCACACGGGATGTGTAGTTCAGAAGTGGTGTGATACTTTGTCTTAGGTTTTTCCCTGTTCGAGATTCCAGAGAAATGCAGGTTGATCTGATATGTTTACACTGAAGTAAATTGAAATTTGGATTTCAGTTCGAATGCAGTAAAGAGTCCATGTATGTATAATGGCACAAACTCTATGATGTATACAACGATCCATAAACTCAACTCTTCTGAGTGACGTTACTATCTAAAAATATGTTCGTTTGCCAACACTGAACATTTTCCTAATATGAATCTCAGTAAAAATGCAAATTTTTTTGTATTAAAAGAAGCTTGTCATGTGCAACTAGCTTCCAGAGGTTTTCATGAAAGAGAAAAAACAGTTAGCGAGGTGCTTTGAAAACAGGCAAAAGATGGTTGGAAACCATGAGGGTGCCTCTCACGTTAAATGACTCCACCGTTATCCTTATTTTATCCAAACATGTAAGTGAGTGAGCTGTAGCTCCATTGGACTCTTTAAGGAACTAAATATGTACAAGAATAGTGAATCAACTTATACTTCAGAGGAATCTTGGAATATAAAATATAGCTTTACACTTGCATGGCACTAGTCAAAGATAAAGAAAGGAAAGAAGGAAAACACACAGCAGAGACATTGCAAATTCTCTCTCTCTCTCTCTCTATCTATCTATCTATCTATCTATCTATCTATCTATCTAATCTATATCTATATCTATCTATCTATCTTTTTTTTTTTTCCTGTATTTTTGCAGAAAGAGGAGCAGTAGTAGCACTATTCACTGCTTACTGTGTGCCAGGCCTGATTTTCAATTAGTGCCATGTAGTAACCCATCTAATTCACACAATAAATAAATTAGGTACTATTATTTAGCCCAGTTTGCAGATGAGGTAACTGAGGATAGAGAAGTTATTTATGGTTTCTTCACTGTCATACAACCAGTAAGTCAGTGGTAAAGGTGGGACTAGAACCTTGGTAGGCTGGCCCCAGCATTTATACTCAGAAAAATTGTACTATTCTTCCTGTCAACTGTGTTGTTCTTGTTGTTGGGTGCCATTGATGAAATTCCAACTCATATCCACCACATGTCTGACAGAATGAAACACTGCCTAATCATGTGCCAACCTCACAAGTATTGTCTTGTTTGATCCCATTGTTGAAGCCCCTGTGACATTGAGCATCTTTCTCTTTTTTTACTGACCTTCCCCTTTACCAAACATGATGTCCTTCTCCAGGGACTGGTCCCTTCTGATAACATGTCCAAAGTACATGAGACAGAGTCCCGTACACCATCATTGTTTCCAAGGCGTAATCTGGCTGTACTTCTTCCAATAAAGATTTGTTCATTCTTCTAGTGTTCATGGTATATTCAATATTTTTCACCAACACCATAATTTAAATGTATGAATTCTTGTTTGATCTTCCTTATTCATTGTCAGCTTCCACATACATTTGAGGAGTGAGACTAATCATTGGCCAGTATTAGGATTTCCATCGCCTGTTTGTAAGATTGTGGTACTTTGATGGCTTGTGTGCATTGCTGCGATGCTGCAAGCTATGCCACTGACATTTCAAATACCAGCAGACTATACCCATAGTGGACAGGATTTAGCAGAGATTATAGACAATGACAGACAAGAAGAAAGGCCAGGGTTCTACTTCTGAAAATCAGCCAAAGGAAACCTTATGGATCAGAACTGAACATTGTCCAATTTGCTTGCTTTGGACCCATCATCAGGAAGAACCAGTTGCTGGAGGAAGGCATCATTTTGATGACATAGAGGGCTGAGAGGGCAGAGGAGACACTTGGTGAGATGGACTGACTGACACAGTAGCTGAACAAGGGACTCCAGTGTGCCGTGATCATGAAGCTGAGGCAGAAGCACTGTATTATGTTGAATGTCAAGGTCACCACAAGTGGAAGCTGACTCAGTGGCAGCGATGATGATTCAAAATATAGAACATTGCTTTGTCAGAGGCCTCAGGAATTGGTCAAATCAACTGGAGTCACAAAAACAGTTGTAGTTGTTAAGTGCTGTCAAGTTGGTTCTGACTCATAGCGACCTCGTATAGGGTTTCAAACTTCCGTCTGGTGAGTTTGAACCGCCAACCTTGCAGTTCAAAGTGGCCTTGCAGTCCAGTGCATTAACCCGCATCGCCACAGCTGGATTCCCCTAATAACAATGGTAGTGGTGATTATATGCCTTAGAGTCAATTCTGACTCATAGCTACCGTGTACAGGGTTTCCAAGGCTGTAAATCTTTACGGGAGAATAACAGGCATCAAATCATGTAGAGTCATAACAATGGTGACCAACATCTGAGAATAGTTTCGAATATACAAAGCACTCTCATTGCTATTTGTTCCTTTGTTCTCGACAATAAAAGAATTCATCATTTAACAACTGTACAGCATGACTTTTGTTTATCCAATACTCTCATAGGCAGTGGATGCCATCTTGAAATAGAAACATCCTTGCTCTGTGGAACTTACCTTAAGAGGGTTTTGTGGTGCTTTAGTTTCTCGGTGCTGCTTTAAGAGAAACACCACAAAATGGTGGCTTTAAAGAACAGAAATGTATTTTCTCACAGGTTAGGAGGCCAGAATTCAGGGCATGGGCTCCTGGGAAAGTTTCTCTCTGTCGATTCTGTGGAAATATGCTTATCTCGGCTCATGACATTCATTTTTCTTCCCTTTGTGCTTGTTGGAAACTATGTCGAATCTGCTTTTTGTATCTCACAAGTGATGCACCCGACACCAGTATGGCCTCATTAGCCCAACAAAGAAATCCACAGTTGAAAATGGGATCAAATCCACAGGCACAGGGTTAGGATTCTAGCACATATTTTTGGGAATGTTAGTATCAACCATCACTATATGGGAGTATAAAAATGCAATAGATCTTGTTAGCAATAGATCTTGGTGATGATGGTCATGCAGCATTATTAATGCTGTACTGAATTGTAGATGTGGAGAATGTTGAATTAGCAGATGTGGTATATACATTTTTACAATAAAAGAAAATGCATCAAAAACAGGAGTGCAGGCTGGCTGGACAGCAAAACCGTTTTTAGCATGCTAGAAGTTTATGAAAGTTCCCATTGCATTGTGTGGAGGTTCTTTAAGTCCTGAATTCATCATAGCAAAATGACCCTATCATTTCTCACAGACCATAAACTGTTTATCTGATCTACTTTAAAAGTATTTGGTGGCTCTCCCTTTATATATATGCATGTGTGTAAATACATACACACACACATATATGTTGTTGTTGTATGCCATCGAGTTGATTCTGATTCATAGCAAGCTTATATAGGATTTCCTGAGATTGATTGGTGGTGTTGAGCTACTGACCTTGCAGTTAGCAGTTCAGTGCTTATCCTATAGCACCACACCAGGACTGATATTTATACATACATACATACATACATACATACATACATACATACATACGTTGTTAAGGAACTCTGGTAGCATAGTGGTTAAGAGTCGGGCTACTAACCTCATGGTCAGGAGTTCAAAACTACCAGCAGTTCTGCAGGAGAAAGATGAGGCTTTCTGTTCTTGTAAAGACTTACAGCCACGGAAACCCTATGCGCAGTCGCTATGAGTCAGAACCAACTCCACGGCACACCACCACCACCACCACATATGTTGTTGGAGTCCTGATGTGGCGCTGTGTGTTAATGCACCAGACTGCAAAGCCATTTGAACTGCAAGGTCAGTGGTTGAAGCTCATCATCTACTCCTTGGAAACAGGGTCACTATGGGTCAGAATCGACTTAATGGCACTTAACAACAACAAAAGACACATATTGTTGCTATTGTTAAGTACTGTCAAGTGGGTTCTGATCATAGTGGCCCTGTATATGGTTTCGAGGAGCAGCTGGTTGGAATATAAGTATGAGAGTGAGTCAAGAATTATCCTCACTCCAGTTATATTAAAATTCCAGTCTACATCCACAGCAGATAATAACATTGAGCCTGCATGTGAAATGATTCTGTCGAATAGATGAGTGACTGTGGATTATGTTGCAAATCAGCCATGGCTCTGCCTCTGAAATAGTCCACAGCAAACTTGGGTTTTGAAAAGCTTATGTGAGATGGGTATCAAAACAACTCACAGAAGAGTGTCTGGACATCTTCAGACAAAATTTGGACTGATGCTCGAAGGTAATAGTTTTTTTATTAAAAAAAAAAAAATGTTATGTGTGACAGGACATGGATTCATCACTACCAGCCTGAGAATAAACACTGACTATGGAATAGAAACATCCTCAATCGCCGACCAAGAAAGAAAAAGTTCAAAAGTCAACCATCAGCTGGAAAATTGATGTTTACAGTTTTCTAGGATTCTCAAGGGCCAGTATTGGAACACTATCTGGAAAAATGTTCAACAGTCAACAATGTTCATTACAGTGAGATGCTCACTGAAGAGCTGAAGCCTAAACATCCAATTAAACTCAGAGGACTGCTATCCAAGTGTGTTATGATCTTGCATGGCAATGCATGTCTGCACACCTCTGCCCACATTGTTGACTCTTTGCAAAAAGTTTATTTTAAGGTGTAAAGCTTCCTCCCTAGTCTTGATCTTGCTCCATTGAACTTTCACCTGTTTGGTCCCCTGAAAGCAGCCTTTTGAGGATGAAGAGTCACCTCTGATGATGAAGTGAAATGATGAAGTGAAATAGCAGTGCATTCATAGCTTGCAGCTCAGCCTAAAACATTTTAAATAAGGGAATGCAAAAGCTTATTAACAGATGGACAAAGTGTATTGCAAAGCAAGTACATTATGTCCAAAAATGGTATATTTGTCTTTTCCAAAAGTTGATTAAATTTGACAACCAAACAGCCAGAGTACATATAATTTTTTACTCACCCTTGTATATGTTTATGTATACATACACACATTGTTGTTGTTGTTAAGTGCTGTCGAGTTGATTCTGTCGCATAGCAACCCTGTATAGGGCTTCCAAGGAGCAGCTGGTAAGCTTGAACCACTGAACTTGCAGTTCAAACGACTTTGCAGACTGATGGATTAGCACACAGCGCCACACCAGGACTCCAAATACACACATACATACATACATGTATGAGGTATCTTCAAAAAATTCACGAGAAAAATGTTATCTTTTAGTTCTACTTTCTATGGACTTTTTGAGCTTCTTAAATGTATATTCACACATACATGCTGTTAAACCCTTTCCATAATTTCTCATGGAGATTTGTAGTATGTTACTACTTGTCAAACTTTCTGAGTCCTAATTTTTAGTAAAAATAAAGTTATTATTACTAGACTACTTATCCAACCCCAAGATCATATGTCTGGAAATGCTTCAGGAAAGGGGAAAGAAAAGCCATAGAAATAGAAGGCCAACGTTGAGTTTTAAAGCTCCTGAAAGATGGGGAGCACTTAGTCTGCTCCGTGTCAAATTTAAGACGTTCGCCCATATCAAATGCCACCAGAAAAAGTCTTCATTTGAAATGTTTAAACACAGAGTGAAAGAAAATTTGAAGAATACTAATACCATGCCCAGACTCTATAATCTTTCTTGTTTTGATCTTTTTCTCTTATTAAGACTTCCCACTTCATTTTCACTTTTTCCAAATCTGTATCACATAACCATTGCAGTCATAAAATTCAGATTTATGCCACACTGGGAATATTTCAAGTTTTAAGTGATAGGAACTCTGTGATACCTTATTAGACCTAAAAGCAAATTAGAACCAGTTGATACCAAGTTGGTTCTGACTCCAAGGGACCCATGTCTGTCAGAACAGAACTGGGCTCCATGGGGTTTTAATGATTGTCTCCTTCCAGAACTAGATTTCCAGTCCTTTCTTTTGCGGTATCTTGGGATGAAGTCAGAGCACTAGCCATTCAACTCGTAGTCGAGTACTTAACTTTGCCACCATCCAGGATCTAGAAGTGTGCTGATTATTAAGCCATCTTTGAGAGAGGAGTTACTGTATTTAGGAAAGTAACCTTGGTGATGTCGTTTACACTCCCTGATTTTGATGGAATAGTAACACTATGATTATTATGTGGAGTAATAACATCAATGTAAACATTTTAGAGTGGTTTAGAATTTACAAAGCACTTTCATCTGTCGTTTTGTTCCTTGGAAGTTGCAGAGTGAATAAATGACTGACTTGAGTTATTTAAATTGGAGTGTGACTACAATTTAAACAGTTTTGCATCGTCCATTGGATCAGTGAGCTATCAAGGCCTGTGTGCCTGTCTCATTGAAATGTGTTAGGACAGGCATTTACTCACCAGATACTGACAAGATAGGCAGCTCAAACCCACCGGTTGTTTCTAGAAACCCTATAGAGGGTTGCTATAAGTCAGAATAGACTCTATGGCACACAGCAACATATGTGTGTGTGTGTGTGTGTGTGTGTGTGTATACATTATTTAGACTACAGCTTCTACTTTCTTTAACACCTAATATTCTTTACATAAGCAAGACTGTCATGTACTCTAAAACACTTCTGTGATATTGTCCATCAAAGGATAGAATTTTTAGAAGACATTTCTATTTGAGACTTACAAATGTAATATTTTAATTTCTTAAGTACCAACAGGACCTTATCTATATGCTGAGGGAAGCACTGGATCTAGTTAGATGCTTTCCAGAAAGATATTTTTTAAATGTTAATAAATACTTCACATTTCTTTTTAACAAGAGAATGCACATCATTGGTTTTAAAACGGAAAGATAGAGGAGACATGCAGTGAAAAGCTTGAAAAGCTGTAGTCTTGGGTTTCACACCAGCCTTGTTGTCTGAAAAATAGCATTTAATTCTTTTAACTGTTTCTGTGGTTATACTTTTGTTCATGCCTTTAAAACTCTAAATATATACCTTATATTGACTGGATTAAGTGTGTGTGTATTAAGTAATATATATATATATATATATGCATATATAGTTGTTAAGTGCCATTAACTTGTTTCTGACACATACCGACCCTGCATAGGGCTTCCAAGGAGTGGTTGGTGAGCTTGAACCTTGTACCTTGTGGTTCGAACTGACTTTGCAGTCCAGCACGTTAGCTCACAGCACCACACCAGGACTCCATAGATACAGCTATAGATATATATACGTATGGCACTTAGCAACTATATATGCATGCATAGATAGATAGATAGATAGATAGATAGATAGATAGATAGATAGATAGACACACACACACACATATTGTTGAGTGCTATCAAGTTGGTCCTGACCCTATGTCGTGTTTCTGATAAATGGATGGTGATCTTAAACTGCCAAACTTGTGGTTTAAACTGACCTTGCAGTCCAGTGCCACACCAGGACACCATCACTATTTATTAGCTTATCATTTTCTATTGACCCACGACTGTGGTAGAGAAGGATTTTTATCCTCTCATATACCCTACAACCACTATCTGTCAGTTTGTCATACTGTGGTGGCTTGTGAGTTGCTATGATTCTGAAAGCTATGCCACCAGTATTTTAAATAC
>NW_006408540.1:17168571-17174796 GCF_000296735.1 Chrysochloris asiatica | reverse complement strand
GCAACAGTAGTGAGGTTGGCCCAGGATCTGACAGTGTTTCATTTGTCTGAGCATAAAGTTGCTATGGGTCGGTACCATCATGATGACACCTAACAACAACAACAACAACAATATACCTTACAAGGATCCCTGGTAGCATAGTGGGTTACGTGTTGGGCTGCTAATTTCAGGGTCAGCAGTTCGAATGTACCAGTTGCTCTATGGGAGAATGATAAGGCTTTCTGCTTCCATAAAGATTTACAGCCTTGGAAACCTTATACAGGGTCACTACGAGTCAGAACTGACTCAACAGCACACAACTACCACCACTGTGCCCCACACCTAATTTATTGTTGTATACACCCCTGTTTTTAATTATTCCTGTTGTTATCTATGCACCTATGTATTTCTTATTCCTTTATTTCTATTCCGTTAATCACATACAGTAACCAAAAGTCTCTTAGTTTGTAAAATGAAAATATTATCCTTTAAATAACTCTTCCCTTTGATAGCTTTTGTTGTTGCTGCTGTTGTTAAGTGCCCGTCATGTGGGTTCCAACTCATAGCAACCCTGTATAAGGTTTCCATGAAGTGGTTTTTGAGCTTGGCCCACTGACCTTGCTGTTCAAACCAGCTTTGCAGTCCAGCACACTAGCCTACAGCACCACAAAAAATACCTTTTAGTTTCTCTCATTTATGCTGTTAATTTTATATTAATATTGATGCCAAGTATATTTTATTTCTTCACCATATTAGTTTAGTGTTTTTTCTGTAGGTTCACTCCAAAGATTAACAATCTATAAATAATTATTATTATAAATATTTAACATTGACTGCTAGACTAAGTGGTATATGTACATACACTGATCATTGCTTTTTGTTTTCACTGGAGTTTCTAATGTCTATTATTTTCCTTCACATAATCTATCTTCATGGCATTCTTAAGTACTTTCAGTCTCAGGAGATTGAATGAAACCTGTGGGATTCCCTTTTTCCTCCCTCTGTTCTAAGCTGCAGCAAACCGCTATGTGGGCTCTTGACCTGTTGAGGTACCATCTTTCTCTTGCATTGCTGAAGAACATACTCAGAAATGTTTCTGAAAAAAGGATGTATTATGGAAATAGTGTGAATTTCAGCGTATCTAAATGGTTTTGTGTATCTCATTGATTGGGAGGGAGCATGGGGGCTCTGTAAGATAAACACTGGACTGCAAGATCAAAGTTCAAGCCCATCAGCCACTCCATAGGAGAAAGATGACACTTTCCGCACTTGCAAAGATTTACATGTCAAGAAATCCTATACAAGTTTGCTATTGGTTGAAACCAAATTGATGGCACTTAACAACAACAATAGATGGTTTGGATTGATCAAGAATCAAGTTTAAAATAATTCTCCTGTAGAGTTTTGGAAGCATTGCTCTATTTTAAATGTGCAGTATTGCTGATGATGGTGGTTGTGTGCCACCGAGTTGGTTCCAACTCATAGTGACCCTGTATAGGGTTTCTGAGACTGTAAACCTTTTCAGGAGCAGAAAGCCTCGTCTTTCTCTCTTGGCATGACTGATAGCTTCACACTACTGACTTCATGGTTCGCAGCTCAACTTCTAATCCACTACACTACAAGGAGTCCTTGCACTGGCTGATAAGAAATTCAATTCTTGGCCCTTTGTAGGTTTATTTTCATTTTGTTGGGGTCCCCATGCCCCTACGTTTTTAGAAACTTCTTTTTAGGATCTCTTACTAAAAGTTACTCAGGTCTGGTTCTTTTGTCATTGATTATGTTAACCATTAACTGGCATCATTGTCTCTGAATACGTGAGGTACACAACATGAAAAATCAGTTATTTCTTTGATTACTCTTTCCTCTCTAATTGCTGTTCTGTTTGGAATTCTTAGTAGTTTCCTCATCTATTTGGATCCTCTACATTTTTTTTTTCTCTTGTAGTTCTCATTGTTCCCGCATATAACAAAAACAAAAAACTTTTTGAGACACTTAAATACAATTATCTTGCTTTATATTGATTTCTTAAAATTTTTACCTATATTTTAAATTTTATGGTCCTCTTATTCTCTGATTGTTTCCTTTTCACAGTTTTAAGCTTTTTAAAGTTCTCCTTTATTTCTTGAATTAGTAATTTCCTCCATTACTGTGTTTTTTATCATATGCTTTGTTCTTCATGCTTCCAACTTTCTTCAGGTGTCTATTGTTATTTGTTAGCCAATTATATTTAAGAATGAAAACTTGTGAACTTTGTTTGTCTAGTCAGAGTCTATACCTTAGTGCTCAGCTTATTAAGTGTTCCTTGTTTGTTTATTTTGATAGGAATACTTGATTTTTCTCCTGAAAAGTTCCTAAGACCTTTGTGAATGGATCACTCTTCTATCTTGTGTGACATTGTCAGTCTTCTGTTTATTTCCATCATCTAGGATTTTGCTGGGCTGTTTCATTCATTCCTGCTGGCTTAGTTTTTGTGATTTATCCTTTGGCTACATGACTTGAAATGAATGGGAAGCTGGGAAGCAGTGAGTTAAACTGATGTGACCAGTTATCCATCTTTATCTGGAAGCCTATAGAGTGAACATAAATCTCATATCTTCTGCAGTTTTCTAGAGAAGTTAAGATGTGGAAAAATTTGGTACTACCTCATCAAAGGATAGCTATGAGTTTCTTTTCTTGGTTTCCTAAAAGACTCAGTAATGTCTTTATGGTGATCGAAGTGATATCAGCATTTGATATTGATCTATTTCATTTACTGCTTGAATGGCACCTTGGTCTTGCGTTGCAGTAGTTGTTATGACGGTTACTGATGATATTAATACTAAACTTTTCTTGCTTGGGTAAATCCATAAATCTTGTTTATATATAGCTATAAATCATAGCTACTATAGTCTATATTTTACAAAAGTACATATAAATCCCACTAATAAGATAAACACAAGGAACTCTGACTTTCATTGTATCCACAGGTAGGTGTTGAAGAATGATGCAATAGATAATTTTTAAAAAATTGTAATTGCCTTTTCATTTAGATACAATTTTGGATTTATTGAATTACAAAGATAGCTTGGAGAGTTCCCATATACCCCTCACCTAGCTTCTCCTAAGCTAGGTACCATGATTGGCAAGCCATGGTACAGCTAATAAGATGAAGGAATTTCCAGTGTTACAGTACCCGTAACTGAACTCCAGACTTCATTCATCCTTCACCAGTTTTTCCATTCATGTCCTTTTTCTGTTCCAGGATCCAACCCAGAAAGTTCCAGTGCATTTAATCATCATGTCTCCTTAGACTCCTACAGCCTGTAACAGTTTCACAGATTTTTCCAAGTCTTTCATAACTACTAGTCAAGTAGTAGTCAAATGGTCTTCTCACCATAAATTATCAGGTTGATATGATCCTTCTAAAAAGTGCTGCTAACCGTGATCCCTGATTACGGTGATGTCTGCCAGGCTTTTCCAGAGTTACTGTTCTCCCTCTCTATCTTATATGCACTGCAGTCATTCCATCTAGACACAGAGACAGAGAAACAAAATGACTTCTAGTTCCTGAAGGAAGGAGTACCTCAGTTGTAGGACATATATTAAAACCACCACAGGAATTAATAAATGTTTTAGACAGGCTGCTTTGAGGCTATTTAATTATGTTGCTTCTCTTTAAAGTTTTGACAACTAATTTTAATATTCATCTGTGGATCTTGCCTGTCTGCCTGCAATAGTTATTACAGGGTGCTCTAATTACTTTCTGGTTCCCTCATTCCCTCGACATTTATTATTTGGGGTTATACAAAAAAGACTTGTCTCTTCTCTCTCATTTATTCATTTACTCTATCATTTATTTATGTCCTTATGGACTTATGAATATTCATTTTATTTTTGATGCTATCAAGGGGCCTTCAAAAAGTTCATGGTAAGATTCCATTGCATTTTTGTTCCATTTTCCATGAACTGCCAAACTTTGTCTCTCATACTTAGGACGTATTGTCATGAGGGACATCATGGAGAAGGATATCATGTTTGGTAAGGTAGAGGGTCAGAGAAAAAGAGGAAGACCCTCAACGAGATGGATTGGCCAAGTGGCAGCATCAATGGACTCAAGTGTGGCAACAGTAGTGAGGTTGGCCCAGGATCGGGCAGTGTTTTGTTCTGCTGTGCATAACGTGGCCATGGGTCGGTACCGACTCAATGGCACCTAACAAAACAACATACAGTCCAGCACCATTGTCTTAGTTCCCACCTGCTGCAGCATTTTGAACAAATGCTACAATGGGATGGCTTCAAAATCCCAAGCTTTATTTTTTCATAGTTGAGGAGGCTTGACATCTGAATTCAGGGCTCTGACTCCAGGGGAAAGAAGGCTCCTTTGCTGTCAGGTCTGCAGGAAAACCCGTGGCTCCGCCTCTCTCTCCCAGTGTTCCTTAGTTACTTGGCAGTCTCCCTACTGCTTCTCTTTCCCCCACTTGTACTTGTTTGTCTCTGTGTCAAGTCTGTTCTTTTTATAGCTCACAAGTAATTAGGGTTAAGACACACTCTACACTAATAAACCCTCATTCATGTAAAACAGAAAACCCATTCCCAAATGGAATTACAGCCACATTTACAGGGGTTAGGATTCCAATACATATTGGGAAAAAGGAGAGGTGGAGACACAATTCAATCCCTAACAACCAACACTATTTATTTTGTTCATAAATCTTTGTTCCAGCTTTGATTATTGGTTACAATTTCAAGCAGTTTCTTGTGTCCTTTGGATGTGCCCGTCTCTGTTTTTATTATTATCATTATTTTTGCTCCTTTGCTTTTTGACATTATTAGATGTTTCAAGCTCAACTCCACTAAATGTTTGAGCTAGCTCACAGAATTGGCAATTCAAGAATCCTATAAGCATTCATTGAGTGCTGAAAGGACTATGGTGCTGTTGGGGAAGAACTGGACTGCTAACCACAAGGTTGGTGGTTCAAACCCACAAGCTACTACTTGGAAACCCTTTACAGGGTTGCTATGAGTCGGAACTAACTCCACAGTAGTTAACAAGGAATTCTGGTGTGACATTGTAGGATAAGCATTGGATTATTAACCATGATGTCAGTGGTTCAGATGTACCAGCTGCTCCTCAAAAATCCTATATAGAGTTGGAACCAACTCCACAGCACTTCAAAACAACAACAAAAGGACTATGCTAAATACTCACACAATGAGGTGTGAGACATAGTTTCTACATTCAAATCCCTGTAATCTATTTTCAGGGATAAATAATTTAAAATACATATACATAAGACAGTATAATATTAAACCAGTGAGGGCTGGAGAAGCTCCTAGAAGACAATGAATAAAATGGAGCTGAATCTGAAGGAAAGAGTCCAACTGATATGTATATGATATCATCAAGTGAAGTGGGGAGTGAAAGACATCAAGACAGGATTTGGGGAAGCACTTAACGATAAAGTCATCATTGATGAAATGGATACATTTCTTGTTTAATAAGACATAACTTATTAACATGATACAAGAGGAAATTTTTGAAAGGTGAATAGCTCTGTATTTGTTAAATAAAATTAATGTATAATTAAAAGTCTTTTCACAAAGAAAGCTCGAGACTTTGAACTAGTGCATTAGTTCAAACTTTTACTGAGGACATCATACTCAACCCTAACCAAATACAACCCATAGAGGAAGAGGCAACACTTCCCACATTCTTTCCTCAGACCTTTAGAAGTCTGATACCAAACCCTAAAAAGGATCTTATTGATAAATTATACATCAATATCTCTCACAACCATGGACACACAATGAAAATTATGACAGATCATAGCCAAATCCAGTTCATTCCAGGAATGCCCGTATAAGTTAAAATTTTTCTCAGAATTAATAATAGTTTTAAAGGACAAACAGAGCAGTCTGGAACAGCTAGAGCAACAGAAGATACATTTTCAAAGAAAGATCTGCAGGAAAAACCCAAAACAAAAATGGCAGTATGATTGGCTACTACAAGAATAAGCAAGTTATTCACTGGGAAGCAATCAAGGTAAGCAATCAAGTCCCTTCAGGACAAACTCCCCCTTCAAGACTGAAACTCAAAGGGAACACATGGGTACGCATGTAAGCTTGCTTGTGACCACATTGGTAAGTAGAAGAGGGGGAAAGGCAGCAATGAAGAAATGGGCTGAGTTCAATCACATTCTATAGACTCTTATTGACCTGGATATGAAAGGGAGAAGAGGAAGGGCTGGTTGGTCCAAAGTATGTTGA
>NW_006408540.1:17167366-17168471 GCF_000296735.1 Chrysochloris asiatica | reverse complement strand
GAACACAGAGTGTACAAAGTATGAATCTGGGAAAATTGGAAGTTGTCAATAATGAAAAGGAACACAGAAACATTGACATCTTAGGCATTAGTGAGCTGAAATGGACTGGTATTGGCCATTTTGAATCTGACAACCACATAGTATACTATGCCGGAAATGACAAATTGAAAAGGAATGGTGTTGCATTCATCGTCAAAAAGAACATATCCAGATCGGACATGATGTACAATGCTGTCTGTGATAGGATAATACCCATGTGCCTACAGGGAAGCCCAGTTAATACCACTATTATTCAAATTGACGCGCAAACCACTAAAGCCAGTGAGGATGAAATAGAATAATTCTACCAACTTCTTCAATGTGAAATTGATAAAACATGCAATCAAGATGTATTGGTCATTACTGGTGATTGGAAAGCAAAGGTTGGGAGCAAAGAGGAAGGATCGTAATTGGAAAATATGGCCTTGGTAATAGAAATGATGCTGGAGAACACATGATAGAATTCTGCAAAACCAATGATTTGTTCATCTCAAATACCTTCTTTAGACAGCATATGAGACGACTACACACATGGATCTCACCAGATGGAATACTTAGAAATCAAATTGACTACATCTGTGGAAAGAGACGATGCAAAAGCCCTATATCATCAGTGAAAACAAGGCCAGGGGCAGACTGTGGAACAGACCATCAATTACTCATATGCAAATTCAAACCGAAGATGAAGAAAATGAAAACAAGTGCACGAGAGCCAAAATATGACCTTGAATATATCCCACCTGAATTTAGAAATTATCTGAAAAACAGATTTGATATATTAAACACTAAACACTGAAGACCAGAAAAGTTGTAGGATGACATCAAAACATCATACATGAAGACATAAAAATGTAATTAAGAAGACAAGAAAGAAGGAAAAGGTCAAAATGGATGTCAGAAGAGATACTGAAACTGGCTCTGCAACATAGAGATGATAAAGCAAATGGAAGAAATGAGGAGGTCCACGAGCTGAACAGAAAATTTCAAAGATCAGCTCGAGAAGATAAAGCCAAATATTACAACAAAATGTGTAAAGATCTGGAATCAGAAAACCAAAAAGGAAAAA
>NW_006408540.1:17156266-17158846 GCF_000296735.1 Chrysochloris asiatica | reverse complement strand
CAGAGATGGAGGCAGAAATGGGGACATGGAGATATAGAGCAGCTGAGGACTCTAGACTCATGGACAGGAAGGGACTGAGTGCTGGTGGCCAGGAGGCAGGCTTGCAGAATGTGCCCTTTAGTTGTTTAAATTATTATATATTCCTGAGTGTTTTTGTATACATATACCCACCCCACCCCACCTCCCCAAAAAAGAAGGAAAAAAACCAGAGGGAATGGAAGCAAATACTGAATGATGATACACGGAGTGGATTGTAATCATTGCAATGAAACGATGGTGAAAAGCCAATGTTCTCCCATGTAAAGTATCATTCAATTCACTTATAAATAAAGTTCAAAAAAACTAACAATAGTTTTATTGAATATAGGACATAAAGTATATTATTCTCTCATTATAACACCTATCATATTTTATGCACATAACATTCACATCCTATATTTATTTGTCAAATTGTGTCCTTCACCCAAGAGTTATTTTTGTAAAGGCATCATGCTCATTTTTTTAGCTGCTCTTTTTTTTTTTTAACAAAAATATTTTTTAAACTGACATATCAGTTATTATGAAAATACTTAATGGAAGATGAGAGCAGTTGATAAAAAAAATCATAGAAAGTGCATATTATTCATGAAAAAGTATGGTCATCGTTATAAAAACACTCAACAAAATGAGATATAAGAGAGACAGGCCTTAATCTGAGAAAGGACATCTGTGAAAATCGCATCACAAACAATTTTAAAGCAATAAGTGTTGCCCTTCTAAATGAAGAACCAGAAATAGTGCCCACTATCATAACGTCTGTTCAACACTATACCAGATTTTGGCTATAGCTAAAATCATTAGGAAAAGAGTCAAGAAATATAATAGAGATTCTAACAGAAGACACAATAGAGCTTTCTCCATTCACAAATGGCATGATCTTGTATATAAAAAAATCTAAGGACTCTATGAAGATCTATTTGAAATTAACAAAAAGCTATTTAATTTAGCAAAATTGTAGGGCAATACAAAATATTAATTATTTTTCTATACACCAAGAAAGAATTAGAAAATGAAATAAAAAGCTGTAGCACTCAAATCATTTCAAAACCGTATGTTATTTAAGAATATATTTTTTAGAAAAAGTTCGAGACCAGTACAATAAAAGTTTTAACAAAATTCTAAGAAAATTAAAAACTGAAATAAATGAGAAATAGACTGTATTCATAGAATGGAAAACTCGACACTGTTACGAGGTCAGTTCTTCCCAAAATACTGTATATACTGAACACATTCTCCAAAGGATTTAGTTTTTTGTGTATGTGTCTGTGTGTAAATGAACAGGTCAGTTCTGAAGTTAATACGGGAACAAAAGGACCTAGAAATATCAAACTAGTATTGAACAAAAGAAATACGTTTTTGAGAGACTCACATTCAAGACTTACTTCAAAAGCATAAATAATTAAGAAAATATGGTATTGTAATTAGATGAAACAATATGTATACTTTTTTTAATGTAAAACTGATGACTTGCTTTAAAAACATACACCCAGATAAATAAATAAAGCTCATTAGGTTAAATAAAAAGACAATACTATATTGCATAAGAAAATCCAATGACAAATGGAATTAGAAGAGAGTGACATATTTCAGTGAATTTTTCAAAGCTCCTTTGCAGATGAATGGAATGGAATTGGTTGATTTTCAGTGACAGTAGTGTTTAACTGTAGTAAAGATAGACTTATCCAAACATGATGCAGAGACACCTCATTAACTAGATTGAAGCAAAATGGTCTCCAATGTCTACCTTACACAATAGATGAAAATTAATTAAAGAAGTATCATAGTTCCTCACATGAAAGCAAAATTACAAAGTTTACTGGAAAAGATGTAGGAAGATGCCTTAGAAAGAAGGCAACTATTACTTAGCATTCCGAACACACGATCACTATTTTTAATACATGATCAATTGAAATGTGGATTGAACCTCAGTGTAAAGAAATGAAAATCCTAACAACTGGATCAATAAATACCATTATAAATGGAGAGAATATTGAAACAGTTAAGAAATTAAACATTACATTGGACAAATAAGCTGCAAAAGATGTCTTTGAAGTGTTAAAGAACAAAGATGTCACTTTAAGGACAAAGGTGCATCTGACCCACTCTATGATATATTCAACCTCCTCATATGCATGCAGAAGCTGGATAATAAATAGGAAAATCAAAAAATAATTGATGACTTTGAGTGACGGTATAGGTGAAGAATATTGAAATGATCATATATGTCCAAAACAATAAACAAATCTGACTAGTAATAAGTGCAGCCAGAATGCTATTTTAAAGCTAGGATGGTGAGACTTTGTCTCTTGTACTTTTAGACATGTTTTCAGGTGGGAGAGTTCCTGGAGAAGGACATCATGCTTAGTAAAGTAGAGGACCAGTGAAAAAGAGGAAAATCCCCAAGGAGATGGGCTGATACAGTGTCAACAACAATGGACTCAAATATAATAACAATTGGGAGGAAAGTGCATGAATAGACAGTGTTTCATTCTATTTTCTATTTTACTTACAGTTACTATAAGTTGGAACCTAACAATAGCA
>NW_006408540.1:17119289-17152238 GCF_000296735.1 Chrysochloris asiatica | reverse complement strand
TTTGGACTGTAAGCTTGGTGATTCAAGCTCACCAGCCGCTCCTTGGAAACCCTATAAAGAGTTATTGTGAGTCAGAATTGATTCTAAGGCACTTACCAACAACAGTATTGTAGTCTACATTTCACACGTTCACAGTTGAAGAGAAATTTTATCCCAGGATAAAATACGTCTAAAGACATGTTGTTGTTGTTGTTGTTAAGTGCCGCCGAGTCGATTCTGACCCATAGTGACCCTGAATAGGGAGCAGAAAGCCTCATCTTTCTGCCGCAGAACAGCTGGTAGTTTTGAACTGCTGACTGTGAGGTTCGCAGCCTGATTCATAATCAGTAGGCAATCAGCATTCTCTATATATACATATACAGAAAGAGAGAGAGGGAGAGAGAGTATGTAGTGACTCTGTTTGATAAACACTAGACTGTGAACCATAAGGTTAGCGGTTCAAGCTTACCAAGTGTTCCTTGGGAAAAAGATAAGGCTTTCTCTTCTTACAAACATTTATAACCTTGGAAATTCCATTCAGAGTCACTGTGAGTTGGACCCAACTCTATGGCACATGACAACAGTATACATATATATAAAGACAGAGAGAGAGTAGTGGCTCTGTACAATAAGCATTGGACAGGTAATCACAAGGCTGCCAGTTCAAAACCCTGTATATATATAAACAACAATTATGAGGATGGCCAAGACTACTGAGCTGTGTTTCATTCTGTCATGCATGGGGTCCTTATGAGTTGAAATTGACTCAATAATTGTTGGGAAACTATAAAGTCATGGCAAAATCTAGAGCAGACTCCTCATTTTTAGAAGAAAAAAGGCAAGAGAGAATAGAAACAAAATTTCCTTGTAAGTCCAAAGCTATCCTAGTTGTCTAGTGATACCATAACAGAGATAAACCGCAAGTGGGTAGCTTTAGCAAACAAATTTTCTCACAATTGTAGAGGTTATAAGTCCAAATTTAGGGTGCTGGCTCTGGGGCACAAGACACAGCCTAAGCTAATAATGCATCATTTCCATAACAAAGATATCATGGTCCCAAATGGGACTACAACCACAGACGGAAAACCCAAACCACATTGACTTCAAGTTGATTTCTGCTCATAACCAACAATAGGCATTGTTGTTTTGTTATGCACCACAGTGTTCAAACTGACCTTGTGATCCAGGGCATTAACCCACAGTGCCACACCAGGACTCCAATAATAGGCACCGGGGTTAGGAATTACAATACATAACTGTGGGAAAACACAATTTAATCAATAGCATCCCACTCTTTGGCCCACAAAATTCACGTCCTTTCCACATGCAAAGCATGTATGTACATCATCCCACAGATCTTCAATCAACTCCAAGCCCCAAATCACATTTTCTAAATTCCTGTACCAACCATGGGTGTGTCTTTAGACGTATTTTATCCTGGGACAAAATTTCTCTTCAACTGTGAACGTGTGAAATGTAGACTACAAGTTATCTATTTCCAAAATATGGTGAAAGAGGCACACATTAGACATTTCAATCACAAATGGAAGAAATTGGAGGAAATCAAGAGATAACAGGCAGCAAGTCCACAACCCAGCAAAACAAATTACATTAGATCTCTGTTGTTAAGTGCTATCAAGTCAATTCTGACCCATAGAGACCCTGTATAAAGACCCTGTATAGAGACCTTGTATAGAGTTTCTGAGGAGCAACTTCTGAGCTTGAACCACTGACCTTGTGGTTTCAAGGTAACTTTGCAGTCTAGTGCATTAACCCTCAGCGGCACCCCAGGATGCCACATAGCTTTATAGGTTTGAAAACAATCCTTTCTTCTTTGACACCATCTGGGCAATGGCCCCACCCTTTGGACTCTGTTGGCCCGGCCCTTAGATTCTGGGTGGAGGCCCCTTAGCCCTGGGCTTCTGCTCCATCTTCAAGGCCCACTGGGACAGAAACTCAGCCTCAGGTGGCCTCATTCTCCTAGTCCATCTGAGTAGCAACCACACTTCCTTGGCCCTGGCAGGCCCTGTTCCTCTACTGCTGGCAGCCCCATCGCCTCAGGTTTAGATGGTAACCCTGGTACACAGTGGTGGCAAGCCTACACTTCAGAGCCGAGTTTCAGAGATACAAGAGACTGTGGCCCCACCCTTTGAAATCAAGAAGACCCTACTTCCTTTGCTCTTTCCAATATGTCTGCTGATTTCTGAGTGTTTCCAGGGACGATTCTTTTATTTTCATGAAGGACAACAAATGTAGCCCCTTTGGCTTGCTTCCTGCCTATAGAATTCCAAGAGGCAGACAATGTTCTTCCATTTCATTCTTTCTGTATTACCTTCAGTCTAAGCTGATGGTTTTTCTGCTGTGGTTGTTGGTTAGATCCATGTTTAATCTTTTTTACAAAAGATTGTGTGGCCATGTCCTTGGTGAAAATTCTAGGACACAGGTCCTTAGTTTGTACAACATGGTTTGCCAAATATTTAAATTGTGTTTTCATTTTACACAGCTCATTTTTTTTTTTTCAAACCAAAGGTTTTCACATATTTATTAGCCAACAACCTCTTTAAATGCGCAAGCGTAAAAATTAAGGAAGAAACCAGAAGTTTTGCAAAACTAGTTCAACTGATCAAATCTTGTCAAAATTGAACTTGCTGTGGGAGAGTGCTACGACCTGGATATGTTATGTGCTGTGTTATCACATGTGCGACTCCTTAGAGACTCAGCTTGGTTTTTCTCCAGTGTCTTCTCTTGAAGTTGTATCTGATTTTATTACCAGTTTTCACTTGAATCCATTGGGGGAATGGGACAAATAATTGTTTCTTTTCTTTCTTGGCCAGTATTCTTTTAATCCTGAAAGTTTTATGAGAAGCCATAGTGAAGATGGAACATAGCAGCACTCACAGGATGGCGAAGAAAGGAAGAGTCACAGCTCATTTTTAAGTTCATCTCTTTCCTCTCAAATTTTACCCACAAGTGTTATGAATAATTACGTGGTCCCTTTAAGATCTTGCTTAGAAATCTCATCAGCAGATATCTAAATTCATAATTTACAAGTTCTGTCTTCCACCAAACTATTGAACGTCATTCAGACATGTTTTTTGTCACTGCACAAAAGGTATCACCTTTCCCCCATTGTCCAATCACATGACTATCATTTGGTTTTAAAGCCTCACTAGAGGCATGTTTAACATTCACATATTTAGCAACATTCTCTTGCCTGCGCCATATGTATTCTGTAAAATGGTAGAGACTTTATAGCCCCTTCTGAGTGCTCATCAGAACTGCCTTTGTCATCCCGAATTCCACCAGCAATCTCTTCAAGGCAATCTAGGTTTTCACCTTAAACTCTTCCAGCCTCCATCCACTACCCAGTTCAAAACCACTTCTACATTTTAGTATTTTTTAGAGCACACTGCCAACTCCTCTTCTTGGTACCAAATTCTCTCTTAGTTGTGTAGTGCTGTTATAAAAGAAATACCATAAGTAAGTGACTTAATAAACAGAACTTTATTTTTTTATAGTTCAGGAGACTGGAAGTCTCAATGCACAGTCTTACTCCCGGGGAAGGCTTGCTCTGTCAACTCTGCAGGACAGTCTTGTCTCTCTGCTCCCTGATGATCTTCATGTGGCTTTCTCTCTCTCTTCCCCCTTCTCTGCTTCCTAGCTGGTTTGTTTCATGACTTTTATATATGAAAAAACAAACTCGGGTAGCGCAGTGGGTTATGAGTTGGGCTGCTAACTGCAAGGTCAGCAGTTAGAATCTACCAACCGCTCTGCTGGAGAAAGATGATTTATAGCCCCAGAAATCTTATACAGGATTGCTATGAGTTGGAATCGACTTGATGGCACATGACCACCACCACTAAACCATGTATAAAAAGGTATTGACTCAAGATATATGCTACACTAATCCTGCCTCATTAATTTAACAAAGAGAATGCATTCCCAAATGGGATTATGACTCTAGGCATAGAAGTTAGAAATTACAGCACATATTTTGTGGGGTTATGATTCAATCCATAACAGAAGCTCTGTTCTTCTTTAAGATCTGAAGGAAATAATTCCTGCCACATCTATTAAACAGGAAAAAATCATTTGACTTGCATTTTGTGCTGTAAATTTCTACAAAACTAAGTATTGCAAATGCAGATCTATATTGCAAATGCACATCCTTGCATGGGCCAGGACACAGTCTAGCTGCATGAGAGTCGGGTGGTAAGGAGAACACAAGCCCTCCTGAGCTTCACAAACCATTTTCAAAATACTACATGTGGATCAAACAAAACATAGCTGTGTGTTTTAGCCAGCAGGAGAATGATAGAAGTTCCCTTCTGGCTTAAAGCATTTGAACTCCAGAATAAGAAACTAGAGAAGAAACCAGATATTGTTGTAGTCTAGAGAGGCTCACTTCCAGAAGAGAGTCTTGGTTGAGAATACCTGTAGGAAATAGCTACTTGGCAGTAGTTCTTAACAAGTGAGGTACGGAATCACCTGCTTGGCCCTTTAAAAATGGACTTGGGGAGACCTCCCTGCTGGAGAGTCTGATTCTACAGACCCGGGTGATTATGATGTAGCTTTAGTTGAGATTCACTATAGTTCAGTGAGGAAACAACGTCAGTTCAATCTGAGGTTTGGGGTCAGAAATATTCTGTTTTAAAGTTGGGTAGGATGTGTGGGAGCAGCTGTTCCTGGTGAGGAATTTAGATCTGATCTGTGAGAAAATAGTCATCGTAGGTTCTTGAGTAGGAGATTTAAATTATTTCCTTCTTTTCTTACTTCTGCCTTCTTTCCTCCTTTCTTCCCTAAACCTCATATTTATTCAAATACAAAGGGACTTCAAAGTGTTCCTGGAAAAATCCCATTACCTTTACATGTCATTGTCCCACAAACATTTCAAAGGCCTGCTTATTGATTTACCACAACCCTAAGAGGATGACAGAACTTTGACTATTTTCAGGATGGGTTATAAGAAAAACCTGAGAGAAGTTTATGTTGTTGTTGTCATTAAATGTCGTCAAGTCAGTACCAACTCATAGCAACCCTGTATACATAGAGTTTTCAAGGAGCAGCTGGTGGGTTTGAATGGCTGACCTTGTGGTTAGCAGACTGGTGCTTATCTTACAGTGTCACACCAGGACTCCAAGAGAAACTTATTGTGGTTATTAAGTGCTGTGGAGTCAGTTCTGACTCATAGTGACCCTGTATAGTGTTCCCAAGGAACAACTGGTGGTTTTGAATTGCCGACTTCGTGATGAGCAATCCAGTGCTTATCCTACAGTGCTACACCAAGACTCTTAGAGCAACTTAGAGTAGGGTGAATTGAAATGAATGGGAAAAGGAGTTGGTAGGCTTTCATAGTTCAATAGAAGGGAGACATAAAAGGTGACACCAGATCTTTTGTCAATTCATTTTCCTTACCCAGAGCTTCTATAGCTTGGAAGCAAGAGCAGAATCCAAGTCACAATGTGATTTCAGCTCTTCAGTTTAATATTGTATGAAGCTGGCAAGGACAAGGTAGCACGGCTCCATAAACCCTTGAGAAATAAATGCATTCAGAGGGACTGTGTTTTAAATCTATAAATGATGAGATTCCAGCCACGCTCCTTTCGACTTAAACAGAGCCGAGAGCATGGGACACAAGTTCCCATACTCAGAATGTTCATTAGTGTGGTCGGACAGCATTTCTAAGTGAGTGATACAAAATCAAATAGGGTTTTTGTTTTCATTCTTCTAGAGAATCATAGTCATAATCACTTTGTGACTTTGCACTTGTAACAATAGAGGACACCTTTTCATTATACTTTGCAAAATAAAAGGGCATATGGTTTCTCTCCACAGTGACAGGCATGTTTTCTTGAACAATACCGTGTAAAGGGCACATTGGAGATTTGAGTCACAGCCCTGTGATTTAAATTTGAGGCTAAGTTTAAGAAATGGTGTGTCTAAAGCTTGCTAAGTCCCATTAAAAGCCCTGGTGTCATTTTGGATTACAGTTGTATAGAGCAGGATTCAGTGGGATACTGTGCCTTCTCACTAGCAATACTCAGATTTTCTTCTTTGTATCATTTCCTGGGTGTGTTGTTATGGCAATTAGCAGCTTTCACTCCAATCCTGGAAAATAATGTCTCATTTCATGGGCTTACTTTGTTTTCCTAAAGTCCCTCACTTTCTAACCCCACAATGATCACCAGAGGATTTTGATTTCAAGTGGCGCTTCCTGTTTCAGTCATTTGTGTTTGATTAGTTAGGGCCGGTCTTCAGTGCTACCTTCTTCATTGAAACCCTCTTGATCCCTCTCATCCCCACAGATAGGACCTCCAGTTCCTCCCGAGCTTCAAAGCACTTAAAAAAAATAAAATTAAATTAACAATTTACTTATAAAACTCTTGCTATTATGCGGCGATATTACTACTACTTCCTAACACTCAAACAGTTCTGACCATGTGTTACGTACTTTATATCGATTCGATTATCAATTAGTAGGGAAATACCTATTTTCTGTGTTTTGCAGATGAGGAAGCCAGGGCCAGAGATGTTAAATACTTGCCTCAGAGATGTATAGCTAGAAACTGATGAAGAAGGAACTCCCTCAGGCAATCGGTTTCCAGGTCCCATTCTGTCAAACACTTATTAGTACCCTCTTTGTAAAATTCCTGGCAGTGACTTGTATCCCCCAACAGGCATAGGTGCCACAGTTAAAATGCTTGTCAGTGGTTTGAACCCACCAGCAACTCCATGGGAGAAAGATGTGGCAATCTGCTCCCATAGAGATTTACACCCTTGGACACCTTCTCCTCTGTCCACAGAGTCACCTTGAGTCTGAGTTGAGCTGACAGCCATGGGTTGTGGTTTGAAAGGAAAGTAAGATGCTTGAGAAAGAGACTATTGTGCTTATTCCCACATTCCTAGGGTTTCCGACTTACTGATTGACTCATGAGCATAAGTAATGGCTGAGAACATGCTTCAAAAAATGCCACTGGAAACTTACGGGAAATGAGGTCTGCTAGTTTAGGCACGTAATGTGGAACCTTCAGTGGTGTGGCATAAAGAAAATGCTAGTCTGTGAAGTTTTAAGAACGGTTTCTATTTATTTCATGTTTCTCTTCCTTAGTCCAGATACTCTTTTTTTCTTGTCCATTCTTTGTCAAGCTCTTCTTCCTTCTTTCCTGCAATAAAAAAGCAGCTCTGCTTGCTCTGTTCTTGAGGTCCCCCCATACAATAATCCCAGAATTCAGTGCTCCAGAACTTGGAAAATTCTATCAACCATTTCCCTATTTCTTTTTGCATGACTTCAATGCCTGCCATCAAAAACAAAACAAAGTTTCAACAAGTTGTGAGTGACTTTCCCAGCTCCACCATTGTCGCCCTTCTGAGTAGCTGATGAAGTACAAGATGGCTAGCAAAAATCTCCGAGATGAAGACTAAAATCTAAATCAGTAAAAACTGGGACATTCTAAAGTACTTACTTGGTGAGCAGTAACCCTGTGTAAGACTGAGTGTTGAAATGCCTGGGGGCTTAGCTGTGTGACTCTATGTGTTGACACTGACAACATCAGATATTAGACTAAAGGGGAGTGGACATCCAGTGGGGACTCTGCTGAGCATCTTAGTCACCTTCCGCAATTAAAATGGACATAGCCATGAGGACCGTCTGTCAGTTTGTCGTGCTCTGGTGGCTTGCATGTTGCTGTGATGCTGGTAGCTATATCATTGGTATTTCAAATGCCAGCAGCACCACCCATGGTAGAGAGGTTTCAGCGAAACTTCCAGACTGAGACCAACTAGAATGAAAGGCCTACCAGCCTACTTCTAAAAATCAGCCAATGAAAACGCTGTGGATGACAACAGAATCTGGTCTGCCTACGAGCAATCATGAAGATGATGCAGAGACAGTTTTGTTCTATCCCACTGGGTTTGTCATGTTAGACCCAACTCAACAGCAACAACAGTGAGGCCATGCCCAAGTGATAGCCTCAAAAGATTTGCATCGGGAAAGTGTAATGTTCACTTTCACCATGATGACAAAGACAAACATCATGGTGCCACAGGATGACAAAACATTTGCTTTGCCATCTTTGCTGTACCCAGCCCACACACCTTCTTCTTGGCTTTCAGTAAGCCCTCTGTGTGCATGAGGAAGAAAGACAAGAAGACAAGAGCTCTGCTGAAAACCTGTGTTCCCATGGCATTGTATTCGGTAAACAACGTATGATATGAAATTACAGCAGACTGTTGTTGTTCTTATTCATGCAGAGCAACTCCATATGACCAAATAGAACTGCCCCATAGGGGTACCTGGGCTGGGGTCTTCATGGGAGTACATCACCAGATGCTTTCTTCTGTGAATTAGCTGGGTGGATTCCCACTGCCAACCTTTTGTTACCAGGGCAAATAAGGAAAGGAAATGTCTTAATATAGAAATACTAAATATATTATCATTATAACATTTTCTGTCCTCTTATCTGATTACCTCAAGGCCAGCAGTTCAAACCCACCCACCGTTCTTAGGAAATCCTATACAGGGTTTCTGTAAGTTAGAATGGACTCTTCAGCACACAACAACAAAATCTGCTAATCAATATTGCTTTTGAAATCTTTTTTTTTTTTTTTTAAATCATGTAGCCAACTGAGCAAAATGAGGTCATTGGGCTTTAAATGACCCAAGTATCAACCCTGACCGCAGAAATATATGCATTCATTTTCTGATCCGTAAAATGAAGCCAGTGTTCCTCAACTGCAGGGTTGTTGTTAAGATTAAAGAGTCCATGTATGTAAAATCCCTGCCACAGTGTCTCACACCTGGTAAAAGCCAGAAAACAAAACAAAACAAAAACTCCAAAACCAAAACTCACTACCCTAGTCGCCACCTTGTAGGAGAGAGTAAAATTGTTCCTTTTGGTTTCTGAGATTAAATCTTTAAGGGAGCCATCTTCCTCATCTTTCTCCTTTGGAGTGGCTGGTGGGTTTGAACCAAAAGACTTGTGGTTAGCATCCCAATATTTAGCCCACTATGCCACCAGGGCTCCTTCACATCTGGCAGGTGCTCAGCAAATATACGATTGATTCCCTTTGTGCTCAGACTCTGTCAATAATTCTTCAGTTACCGCTTGGTTAGGTAAAGAGCACAGAACAAAGCACAAGTATGCTTAGTTATAAAATACTCCAGATCTTCAGAAATGCATACATACAGTGCCGAAAAGTGAAGTTCTACCTGACCCAAACCATGGTATTTTCAATAACCTCATATGGATGCGAAAGCTGGACAGTGAGTAAGGAAGATCATAGAAGAATTGATGCCTTGGAATTATGGTGTTGGAGGAGAATACTAAAAGTGTCATGGGCTGCCAAGAAAACCAATAGATCTGTTTTGGAAGAAGTGCAGCCAGAGCTCTCTTTAGAGGCCAAGATGGCCAAACTTTGTCTCTAATACTTTGGACATATTGTCAGGAGGGAGAAGTTTCTGGAGAAGTATATAATGCTTGGTAAGATGGAGGGTCAGAGAAAAAGAGGAAGACCCCCAATGAGATGGATTGGCCAGGTGGCAGCATTGATGGGCTCAAGTGTGGCAATAGTAGAGAAGTTGGCCCAGGATCAGATATTGTTTTGTTCTGATGTGCATGGGGTCATTATGAGTCGGTTCTGACTCGATGGCACCTAACAACAGCAACAACATTCCATTAATGGGTAAGCAGATAATCTGTACAAACTTAATAAAAAAAAAAATGGTATCATAATGCTAAGGTGTTGCAACAATTAAGTGATTAGTTGCTAACCCAAAAGTTGGCAATTCCAACCTACCTAGGAACTCCATAGGAGAGGCCTGCCAAATGGCTTCCACTAGGATTATAGCCAAGAAGACCCTATGGGGCCATTCTTCTTGTCAACCAGGGTTGCTATGAGTTGGAATCAACTCAACAGTGGGCATAACAACAACAATGATAACAGAAGTGCCCTCCAACCACAGTGGGCATGACTTACAGTAACGTTTCTTCAACCTTGACCTAACAGTGTACTTTTTCTTGCTTCCAGAAGCATCTAGCATGTCAGAGCCACGGTATTGTCCACGGGACTTCCTTGGTGAACCACTTCCATTGAAAAGATTTTAGTGAATGCCTTGTTTCAATCAAGTTCCCAAAGAGCTCATTTGTCTGCAGAACTGCTGTTGGTGGCTGTAAGGTTTGTGGTAATTTTTACATTTCTATTACTGCAGGTAATTAATTTTAGGAATGATTTCTGAATGGATAGTAGTCACACTCAATTGCAATAAGAACTCTAGAAGCAGGTTGTGCCCAGATTTAATCCGTTGAATTCATTGAGAGGTAGATTTAAATGAAAAGAAATTTGATATGTTACTTCTCTCACCTCTCATTGCATACATTGTGGATGCTTCAAAGATATTGGAAATACAATCTGCCCTGTGTTGTCTTAAAGCAAATTTTGTTCCTGTGTTTATAAATTCTAGCTCAACAGATTGAATCAGTTTATATTGCGTATTTACCTTTATTTTGTTAAGTGCATTCAATTAATTAAACCCATATGGATATATGATATTTTGAATGACTGAAAAATAAAAAATTGCACAGTTTTATCATTTTGACCTTTTTGAAATTAGAGTCTTGGTGGCCAGAATGTTTTCATTTAGTTCTACTGGGGGAAATGGGGACTCTTCCGATTATTTATAATGACAGAACTTTTTAATGTGTGGATATTAACAACTTGAACATGTATTTTAAATATAATTACTCAAGGAAAAAGATGGCTGGACAATGCAAGCACTTTATTTTGGAAGGACAGGTTTTACTGTTGAAATTGTTCCAAGTGAAACACTTTTACTCTGAAAGGACTTTTCTACAAAGACCTAACAGAAGGTTAACCCCAGTTCATGCATCTTTGATAAAAGGAGAAAGAGGCAGAGTATATAGGCTAAAGCTTGGTTCACTGAAAGAAAGAAAACTAAATGAAGAGCCAGGGAGAAGAAATGCAGTACTTTCCTCAGAATGGCATGTCTTTCTCCACAGCCATTTACTTCATTTGGTGAGACTTTTATACTGTCCACAGTGACAAATGTTTTCTCCCTTAATAGCCCTTTACTGCATTTTTTTCTCTCTCTCTCCTTTTTATTTCTACTGAGAAATCAAAGTAGATTTTACTGCAGTACTAGGCAAGAATGCAGTTTGGCCCAGCACCCTTCATTGCTGGGGCCTCGTGATTAACTCACTTTAAAGTGTGGGCACAGGGCATTTGCTGTGGGATGAGGTAGATGGGAAGTTGTGCTTTCATCCCCAACTCTGTCAATTTAGAAGGTAAGATTGAGTGTTGGAAATTAACAAGTGTATCCACAGAAACAGTATGGTTGCAAAGGATATGAGAAGTTACCTAAATGCTCAGTGAATTAAACTTGGGCTGCTAACCACAGAATCAGTGGGTTCAAACTTGGCAGCTGCTCCATGCGGAAGAATGATGAGGCTGTCTGCTCCAGTAAATCTTGACAGTCTCTGAGATAATACAGGGTCACTGTGAGCTGGAATGGACTCCACAGCAGAGGGTTAGTCTACTAGTGGGAGCACTTGGGTGGCACAGTTACTCATTTGACTACTAGCTTGAAAAGGTTGGAAGTTCAGTCCCACCCCCAGAGGTGCCTTGCGAGACAGGCTGGCAATATGCTTCTGAATGGTCACAGCTATGACAACCCTGTGGAGCACAGTTTCTCTGGACACATGTGGTTACCATGGGTCAGAATCAACTTACAACTAACAGCAACAAAGTATAAGCAGGAATCCCTATATCGTACGAATGGTTAATGCTCTTGGCTGTTAATTGAAAGACTGGTGGTTCAAGTGCATCTAGTGGTGCATCAGAAGAAAATCCTGGTGATCCAGTTTGAAAAATTAGCTGTAGAACTACACTGACACAAAAATTCACCATGAGTTGGAATCAACTTGATGGCAAAGCATACTCTTCACTTGGTCTATCTGAAACCAGTAAGATTAATTTCTTTTCAAATCTTCATACCCATGGATCCAGAGTTTTTGTTTGTTTTGTGTGTTGTTGTTTTTTTCTTAAACCTAATATAGATCCTCCTTTCTTAGAAGCTGTATTGTCAAGAAAAGCTACAGAACTCCTGATCTGGCAGTCCATATGATATTCAGTATTTTTTACCAACCCCATAATTCCAGATACATTGCTTCTTCTCTGGTCTTCCTTCTTTACTGTCCAGGTTTCACATGCATATGAGGTGATTGAAAAATTCCATGGTTTGGGTTAGGAGCACCTTAGTCCTCAAACTGATTTCTTTGCTCTTTAATGCTTTAAAGAGATCTTTTGCAGCGGATTTACCTAATGCTTTACTACTCTTTGGTTTCTTGACTGTTACTTCCTTGAGTGTGGACTGTGGATCCAAGCAAAATGAAATTCTTGACAACTTCAATATTTTCTCCACTAATCATGAAGTTTGTTATTAAATGGTCCAGTTTTGAAGATTTTTGTTTTCTGTACATTGAGGTATAATTCATAACAAGGCGATGGTCTTTGATCTTCATCAATAAGTACTTCAAATCCTTTTCACTCCCAGCATGCAAGGTTGTATCATATCTCAGATAGCTGATGAGTCTTTCTCCAATCCTGAGGTCATGTATTCTTCATATAATACAGCTTCTTGGATTATTTGTTCAGCATATCAATTGAATAAGAATGGTGAAAGGATACAACCCTGGCACACACCTTTTCTGATTTTAAACCATTCAGTATCCCCTTGTTCTGCTTGTCTCTTGGTCTATGTACAGATTCCTTATGAGCACAATTGTTCTGGAATACCCACTGTTCACAATGTTATTTAAAGTTTGTTATGATCCACACAGTTGAATGTTTTTGCATAGTCAATAAGCTCAAATAAGCATCTTTCTGGTAATCTCTACTTTCAGCCAAGACCCATCTAATGCCTTGGCTGAAAGTAAGATTGCCAGACTGTAACCTTGTCCATAACAGAATGAAATACTGCCCAATCCTGTGACATCCTCACAGTTACTTTACGTTTGAGCCCATTGCTCCTGCCACTGTGTCAATTCATCTTGTTGGAGGTCTTCCTCTTGTTCGCTGACACTCAACTTTCTGAACATGATGTTCTTCTCCCGGTACTGATCCCTCCTGATAAACATGTTTGACCTATGAGAGATGAATTCTTGCCATCCTGGCTTCTTAGGAACATTCTGGCTGTATTTCTTCCAACATAGACCTGTTTGTTTTTGTGGCAGTGCATGGTACTTTTAATATATTTTTTAACGCCATAATTCAAATGCATCAGTTATTCTATGATCTTCATGACCCAACTTTCACTTGCATATCAGGGGGTTGAAAATATTATGACGTGGGTGCTCAAACTGATATCTTTGCTTTTTAACACTTTAAGGAGGTCTTCTGCAACAGATTTGCTTAATGAGTCCTTCAATATTACAACTGAAGACTTGAATTTGTTCTTCTTTCAGCTTGACAAATGCTGAGCATTTTCTTCCCTTTTGGTTTTCTAACTCCAGTTATTTTCACTATTCATTATAATCCACTTTGTCTTCCCAGGTTTTCCTATTAAATTTTCTGTTCAGTTCTTTTTCTTCATCCTTTGTTCCATTCACTTGAGCTTCTCTGCATTCAAGAGTGAATTTCAGAGTCTCTTCTGATATCTGTTTTGACCTTTTCTTTCATTCCTGTGTTTTTAGTGACCTTTTGTTGTCTTCATATATGATGTCCTTGATGTCATCCCACAACTCCTCTGGTCTTCAGGCAATAGTATCTAACACATCAAATCTGTTCTTGAGATGGTCTCTAAATTCAGGTGGGATATAATCAAAGCCATATTTTGGCTTCCATGGACTTGTTTCAATTTTCTTCAGCTTCAACCTGAACTTGTGGAAGAGCAATTGATGGCCTGTTCTGCATTTGGACCTGGCATTGTTTGGGCTGATCATATTGAGTTTTTCTATCATCTGTCTCCACAGATGTAGTCAGTTTGATTCCTGTGAGTTGCATCTGGCAAGGTTGATGTGTATAGTCAACATTTAAGTTGTTGAAAATCGTATTTGTGATGAATAAATCATTGGTCTTGCAAAATTCTATCATGGTATCTCTAGCATTGTTTCTATCACCGAAGTCCTATTTTCCAACTACTAATTTCTCCTTTTGGTTTCCAATTTTTGCATTCCAGTCACCACTAATTACCAATGCATCTTGATTGCCTGTTTGATTATTTTCAGACCTAAGAAGTTGTTGTTGTTGTTGTTGTTAAGTGCTGTCAAGTCGGTTCCAACCCATAACGACCCTGTATAGGGTTTCCAAGGAGCAACTGGTGAACCTGAACCATCGGCCTTGTAGTTCAAATGGCTTTGCAGGCTGGCACATTAACTCACATCGCCACATCAGGACTCCAAGAAAAGTTGGCAGAATTCCTCAATTACACCTTCATTGGCTTTAATGTCATTCCTCTTTAATTTGTCATTCCCAGCGTAGTAAGCCACATGATTGTTGATCAGTACTAGTCCATTTCTTCTCACTATTGCCTAAGATATTGATCTTTATGCTTTCAATTTAATTTTTGATGAAAATTAAATTTCTCTAAATTATCATACTTCATACACTCCTCATTCCAAGGATGAATGGAGGTTTTCAGTTTTTTTCTTTCTTTTCAATTTGAGTTGTACCCCATCAGTAAATGAAGGTCCTGAAAGATATACATTATCTACATCACTAAGGTCAACTCTACTTTGAGGAGTTGTCTTTTGAGTGCTTGCCAACCTGAGCAGCTCATCTTCCAGCACTGATAAGACCATGTTTCCCTGATCTTCATAAGGTTTTCCATGTGTAGCCTCTCAGAATTAGACCACGTATTCCTTCTTCGTTGTCTGCCTTAATCACTAAGCATCACTGAAACCTATCCACCATGAATGACCTTGCTAGTATTTAAAATAACAGTAGCATAGCGTCCAGCATCACGGCAACAGGCAGCCATAATAGAGCAACAAACTAACAGACAAGTGGTAGAAATATCTACCTTAGCATCTGCCAAATACAATAACTTAATGACTAAAACAAAACCAGTTAGCAATTCTTAATCATGGTGACCCAGGTGGGTCTGGTAAATGTGTTATTGTTTTGTGTATCTTTGAGTTGACTCTGACTTAGAGCCACCTTGTAAAGGTTCTTCAAGAGGGATGGCGAGTTTAACTACTGACCTGCGGTTATCAGTCCAGTGCTTATCCTTCAGCACCACACCAGAGTTCAGTAAATTGTTGTCGTTGTTATGTGCCGTGGAGTCGGTTCCAAATCATAGTGACCCTGTACAGGGTTTTTGAGGCTGTAAATCTATATGAGAGCAGAAAGCCTCATCTTTCTCCCGCGGAACAGCTGGTAGTTTCCAACTGCTGACCCTGAGGTTAGCAGCCTGATTCATAACCACTACGCTACCAGAGCTCCTTGAGTTCAGTAAATAGGGAACTGAAAGTGAGAACTGGACTCAAGAATCCTTTTCTTCCTTTCTTTACTTTCTAGTAAGATGAGGAATCCTAAGTGATAAGGTTTTTCATCTATAAAAAGACTACCATTATGGAGAAAGTATCATCCAAGGGATTTCATTATCTAGTGCTTTTAATTATTTAAAGCTTTTGACTGAATTTCTGGGCCAGGTTTCAAAACCATGGTGATTTTTCTGTCCTGTCTTCTTTTGTGCACAAGACACAAAGTTATATTTGAGTTCTCAGAGTTTCTCATTTCCTGAAATGCACTGCTAACTCTATAAACATGGAAGAATAAATATTAGCTTTATGAGACCCTGTTCTTATACTAGCTAAAAAATAGCATATAATAAAAATACAAGAAAGTAATATTGAAAATTATAGACCAATACACCCTCTTATTGTGGGTATATATCTAATCCTCATGCATGGAGGCTGCATTTTTAGGGGGGGAAATGGGTGCTATGTAGTTCCACTTGTGTCTTGTGATATATTCCCTCCTCTCAGATTTAACAATATATCTCAAGTGACTCTTGCCTCACCAGAAAAATGCTTCTGGCTTGTTTTCTACTGTGCTTTGTTGGAAAACTCTCTAGCTCCTTACTATTAACTTCAGGAAGCATGTGAAAGGGCTTCAGAAATCTTATTGTAAAAAGTGGAATTAAATGATAATGGAGTTTCTCCCTGAACTTTAAAAAAACTCCTCACGTATAAGCCAAAATTATATAGAATGTCTGTGGGTTCCCTTCCTTCTTGATTCCTCCTGTCCCCAATGAATAAGATTCTTGAGGATTACATAGAAAATGTTGAATGGTCGTTTTGAAAGAAAAATAAGTCTTGTGAGGGATTTAAAAACAAACAAACAAACAAAAAAGCTCAGTCATGGTCTTGCACTGCTAATCAGTACTTTTAAGTGTGCAAACTGCAGACTGTAATCATACATTTTTTAGAAGCAATGAAAATGTGGCACCCATTAACCTTGTCTCTGAAGCCTCACTTCACACTCTATAAAGAAGGGTAAGAGTAACCCACATGAATAGTGTATGCATTGAATCACTCTTTTTAAAGCTAGGGGTTCAATATAATTATGTTCAGATAATTCACTTCCATCTGGAAATGACCATCCCATTTTCCAGAAAAGGCCACTGACGTATCATATTGAGGGCAGTCTTTTCTCTTATATTCCCCGTCCATTGTTCCTCTTCTTGAAGATGGAAAATAATCAGGCAGCTCAGTAGTGAGAAAACTAGACATACTAGAATGGATCCTCCTAACTGCCTACATTTACAATAGCTTTCTTCCTTAAATAAAAATTTTGTTAAAGTGTTATTTTTATTATTCAATAGCTTATAAATACAGAAAATAATAAATCTTATGTAGCTATCCTCGGATTGTAAAATTGGACACTGCAGCATATTCATTTCAGATCACTATTATTGGAAGTTCAAAAAAGATACCTGCCCAAATCATTCATGTTAGTTCATCTGCCATAGCAAATCTGCCCACTTTTCATAACAGAACATTTAACAGTCTTCTGATTTTGTGGACGACCACTGATCTCTTTCACTTCATCGTTCTCAGGTTCCCTATGTGCTGCCCTTAGGTTCTGCCCACCATAGAATAGACACTTAGAAGTATTCTTTAAATGATGCTGTAAATGTTTTATTTCCTTCTTGTCATGACGCAAGTTTTCTGTCTTGTTTTGTTTTTACTGCTGCTTCTACCTTAATCCTTCTTTTCTTATTTTCTCTACATGCAGTTCCTAGTGTGACTTTTCTGGTCTCATCACTGTTAAGTATGATTGTATTTAAAAATGAAATACAAAAGTAAAGGGTCTAGAACAGAAATGGACAAGAGAGGAGCAAAGAAGGAAGAAGGGTTGCTTTTAACTCTTGGCTCCCGAGGCTCACTTGGTGTCCATGAGCGAAGCCTTCTGAATTTCATTCGCCTCATCATTTCACAGTCCATTATCTCAGAGGTCGCCTACATCTAAGGCCTTTCTCTCTTCCATTAGAGCAAGCAGAAATGGGTTTTGTCTCTCAGTTTCATATGGCATTAGATAAAGGTGCCTGGTTCTTTTCAAAGATGGTCACAATCCTAAAACTTTCAAGCTGTTTCTTATGTGAAATGTTACTGTACTGTAGATACCATGATAAAAATGGGAGATATAAAACATTCTCAAATTAATGTGTATTTATCTTTTGGGTAGATTTTTTTTTTTTTTAAGTCCTTTTATTCTGAATTGAGTGAAAGTTTACAGAGAAGACCATCAGTTTTATATTCAACAAATCATATCCTCTGTTTCATCTCAGTGATTCCAGTGTCCTCTCCATGTAACAACAGTTACTCCACTTCCTCCCCAGGGTCATTTCCATTCCACCCTCCTTCCCAATCCTGCTCAACTTTGGCCTCAGGTAGATGTTGCCCTTTTGACCTTGAATGTTTGACCATTCCATGCTGAGCATGTATTATTAGTGTTGTTATTCCCCTATATGCCTATCTACTGCTTGGCTGGAATTTGGGCCACGAGGGTGAGTTCCATTCCAGACCATAGTCTCAGCTTCCTCCAGTCTCTTTCTAACAAGTCTTTTTTTTTTTAAATCATTTTTACTTTTGTTCCACATTTTCTCCCACTCTATCTGGGACCTTCTAATGTGATCCTTTCAGAGAAGTTAGTAGTGGTAGCTGGGTGCAATCTTCTGGTCTTAGAGTTTTGGTGACTGATGATCACCTGTTCCATTAGTCCATTGGACTAGTTAATTCCAAGCATCTTCAAATTTTTAGCACTCTACTTTCTTCCACACTTTGCGAGACTAATAGTTACACCTTAGATGACCACTCATGAGCTTTTTTAAAAAACACATCTACTTTCCCAAACTTTATTCAAGAAAAAAAAAGCAATGATGGTAAATCTCTCAAACAGTCAATTTTCTGGGATTCCTCCCTTGAACATATGACATTAGATTACCAAACACATGCCAGAAATGTGCATAGTCCTCAACTTTACTGTGAGACACTGAAATCTTTAAATGTTCATCTTCCAATTTTCCCCAGTCTGTGGTCTGTTTTTGGATCCACAATAATGGACTGAACAGCTCATTTATTTTTGTCTGTTGCTCCCTGCATGCAGCAATCACAGGATTAGAGCAGTTTCATTAAGAACTGCATCTCCTGAGTCCAAACCAAGACTATGCTTATCTAAAGCAACAGGTAAGCCCTCTTTTGTTTGATGTGCTTTGCAACTGCATCCTGTGTCAGGCACTCCTGAACCATAATGCAAATTGCCTTTAATGTTACCAGATAATCATTATGACGCTGAATCTGAAGAAGGTTTGCCAAAGCCATTACACTGCCTTAAAACCAGGATTATTTACATCCAAATTGACTAATGGCACTGCATTTTTAGTTGCATTATCAGCATTTTTTGTATTATCAGGTACAGAGTTCTTTTATTTTTCAGCATTATCTCCATATTCAAGTCTAACAGATAAGCCAAGAAACCAGTCAATTGCCTCTTGTCGATCTTGAATCTTGAAAGGGCAGTTGACATCTCTGAGATACTTTTCAAAGAACTTGGGCCAGTCACTGCTTCTTAAATTCCCTCTGTCTTCAATCTTATAGTGTCTGATTTTCTGGTCTTCAAGCCAAATAATAAAATTCCTAAACTCTGTTTCATCTTTACAGTTGAAGCCAGTAGGGTTGTGGTTGTCTAGGGCCATCAGCTTGCATTGGAACATGGTCCTGGCTTCTTACTGGGGTCCCTCAGACAGCTACTGGGAGAGGAGAGATGAGGAGCTCATGAGCTTTTCAGATCCCAGACACTACTCACTAAATTAGGACATAAAACTTTGTCTTTGTGGACCATGGTATTCCCTGATACTATGGTCCTGAGCCCCCAGGCCCAGAAACTCATTGCCCAAAGATGTTTGATAATATTTAAGAAGTTACATCATTTTGTCACCCATATGCTGCAAACACACATTCATAGATGTGTTTGCAGCAAAGAGAATACTGCAGTGTGCTTACCTTGTTTCAAATGTTTATATATTTGTGGGAATATTCCCACTCTCCCTCATATACCCATTCAGCCTATGTATCTGTCCACGTATCTGCCTGAAGAACACTGTTATTTCAGTGTTCCTAAAGGAGCTCTGGTAGTGTAGTGGTTACGAATCGGGCTGCGAACCGCAAGGTCAGCAGTTTGAAACTACCAGCTGCTCCGTGGGAGAAAGATGAGGCTCTCTGCTCCCGTAAAGATTTACAGCCTCGGAAACCCTGTACAGGGTCGCTATGGGTCGGAGCTAACTCGACGGCACATAACAACAACAAATATAACTCTGGTAGCATAGTGGTTATGAATCGGGCTGTGACCCTCAGGGTCAGCAGTTCGAAACTACCAGCTGTTCCGCGGGAAGAAGATGAGATGTTCTGCTCCCGTAGAGATTTACAGCCTTGGAAACCCTGTACAGAGTCCCTATGAGTTGGAACTGACTCCATAGCACATAGCAACAACAACAACAATATAACAGTAGTTATCTCTGTCCCCTTTTACCCTTGCACGCTTCCCTGTGTCTTGACCTGTCTTCATCATTCTTCTTCCAATCTCCCTCTTCTTATATATTGCCATTCTTGCCACCCTGTTTAACATGTGTGTTCTCTCTAACCGGTGAATTATTCTCCCTTCCTTCCACTCCTGGTAGCCATCAAGGAATATTTGTTTTAGCATGAAAACCTTTTCTTGAGTGTTTACAATATGGTCTCATTATGGTATTTGTCCATTTGTGATTGACTAATTTCACTCAGCGTACAGGTTCACCCATCTTGTGATATGTTTCACAAATTCATCATTATTCTTCAATGTTGTATAGTATTCCATTGTGTAGATGTGGCAAAGTTTATCTATTGATGGGCTGTCTCCAACTTTTTGCTAGTGTGACTAGTGCTGTGATGAACATGGGTATGCATATACTACTGGTGTCCTGGCTCATATTTTTTGTGCATATGCACCAAGTAGAGGGGTTGCTGGGCATATGGTATTTCTATTTCCAACTTTCTGAGGAAATGCCATACTGTTTTCCACAGTGATTGCACCATTTTACAGTCCCACCAGCAACGTAGTAGGATCCTAGTCTCTCCATCCCCTTACCATCATTACTTTGTTTCCTGTTTTTGTTTGTAAGTTTTCTATTAATGCTGGGGTGAGATGATGTCTCATTGTTGTTTTGATTTGCATCTCTCTAGTGGAGTTCTGGTGTGGTGCTGTGGGTTAATGCACCAGACTGCAAAGCCATTTGGACTGCAGGGTCGGCGGTTCAAGCTCACCAGCTGCTCCTCAGAAATCCTATACAGGGTTGCTGTGGGTCGGAATCTACTCTACGGCATTTAACAACAACAACAATGGCTTATGATCATAAAAATTTCTTCACATGTTGTTGTCTACCTGAATGTCTTCTTTGGTGAAGTATCTGTTCATGTCCTCTGCCCATATTTTAATTGTGTTGTTTGTCTTTTTCTTGTAGAGATAACATAGTTTTCCACAAATTTTAGAGATTAGTAACTCGTCTGCTATGTCAGTGCAAAAAAATTTTTCCCAGGCTGTGGGCTCTTTTTTTTTTGCACATCTTTTGATGCACATAAGGGTCAAATTTTTTGAGGTCCCAATCATCTATTTTGTTTTCTATTGCTTGTGTGTTGTTAGTTATATTTGACAGTGTATTTATGTCATGTATCAGAACCCCTCGAGTCCTGGTGTGTTGCTATAGGATGAGCATTGAACTGCTAACCACAGGTGATAGTTAATTCAAACATGCCAGTCACTCCTCAGAAACCCTGTGCTATGAGTCAAGAACCAACTCGACAGCACTTAACAACAGTGACAAAAAATGAGAGCCCCTAAGTTTGTTCCTATTTTTTTCATTGATGCTACTTATACTTCTTGGTTTTACATTTAGGTCTTTAATCCATATTGAGCTTGTTTTTGTATATGGTGTGAGATATGGGTCTTGCTTCATTTTGTTGCATATGGATTTCTAGTTATGCCAGCATTATTGTTGAAGAGACTGTTTCTTCCTTTTAATGTGTTTTACCCCTTGTATGTGGATGGATTTACTCCTAGGTTCTCAGTTCTGTTCCAGTGACCTTCCTGCCTTTCATTGTATTAGTACCAGGCTATTTTGATTACTGAGGCTCTGTAGCAGTTTTGGAGCTCAGGAAGTCAGAAGCCTCCAACTTTGTTCTTCTTAAGTACTGCTTCACTTATCTGAGGTCTGTTTGCTTTTCATATAAAGTTAGTGATCTGCTTTACCATCTCTTTAAAGAATGACTTTGGAATCTGGATTGGGATAACATTTTATCTATAGATTTCTTTGAGTAGTGTTGATATTTTCACAATGTTAAATCCTCCTATCCATGAACATGGTATATCCTTCCATTTTTGTAAGTCTCATGGTTTCTTGTAGTAGTATTTAGGCATTTTGTTTGTATAGGTCTTTTATTTCTCTGGTTAGACTTATTCGTAAGTATTTTATCTTTGGAATGGCTTTTTTTTTTTTTTTTTTTTTGATAGATTTCAGGGTGGTGGTATCAAGTGCTGGTTTTTGTTCCATCAAGTCAGTTCCAGCTCACAGAACTAACTGTTCCCTAAGATATCCAAGTCTATCATCTTGATAGGAACCAATTGCCAGGTCTTCTCTTCCACAGTGCTGCTGGAAGGTTCGGAGCACTGACCTTTCAGTGGGCAGTCAAACACTTAGCCATAGTGCAAGCAGGACCCTTTGTGTTTTGCCTAGTACATACTGAACACATGTTTGTTAAATAATGGTAAAAAACAAGTGAAGTAATAAATACTTGTTAAGTTTATAGGGTCTTTGATTCCAAATATTCTTAGAATTCTTAATAATCATTTTTCATCTACTAGAACATTTAACTTTGTCACTTGGACTTCCTGTGATTGAAAATGCAGGTCTGAAAACATATGAAAGTTAACATCAGCTTCCAAGAAATTTTATAATTCAAGTCTCCTTTTACATCCTCCAACTTATTTAGGATCCCTAGGAACAATCCCTCACCATTTTCAGAGCTGTCTACCTTAGATTTTTATTAATGTTCTCAAATTCAGCTCTTCTTTTGCTATTCTGAGAGATTTAAAATTTTTTATTCAATTATATATATTTTTTAGTATGACTGTGGGCTGAGTTAGTTGACACCACTAAAAATGCAATTCTGAAAAATTCAAGAGTGAAAGAAATTATTTCAAGAACTGTCGGAGGCATTCTTGAGTTCAGTTCTTACTGTTTTGAATTATTTAGTTCCTCCAAGTTACTGGAAATTACTAGGCAGTAAATAATCTTGCACTTGCCAAATGTAATTTTCTATCTAGAAAGATTAACACACATTGAGAATTTCCTTTGGTCTCTTTTGCAAGCAATGTTCTGGTCTTTTCAGAAAGTCAAGTTTGTGATGCATTCCCCCTCTTAATCTTTATTTTGTTGCATTTGATGGAGTTCTACTAAGCTAACATTTGTGCCAAGTTTAGTTTTCAGCAGACTTCTGTGAGTCTGCACTAAAGAATCCAAATTTGAGTTTGGAAAAGTACTCAGAAAATAGAGTTTCTGTCAGAAATTTTTGACACATCCCCTGTAGCTGCTCTGCTGGGCACCGGCAGACTACTCAGCTTTCATGTATCTGTGGACTCAGCAGTGAAGAGCTCAACAGTCTGAACTGACCTGTGCTTTCAAGTAGAATTAATTCATTCTGGGGCAGTACTGATATTTCCAATATGAGACTCTCAGTACTATTTTCTTAGCAGTAAATATATATATATATATCAGTATAACTCAACATCATCGACTTGTTCAAAGCCTTGAATTTGACACATTTATTAATATGTGTGGTGGGATTCCAGCTTATCCATAATGGGTTTTACTCTAAAAGCATGCGTGGTATACCTGCTCTGTCCATCTGTCTGCCTGCATGTTATTGCATCAAGGCTCAGTACAAATCATGCCCCATGGGTTCCTTCTCACAGAGGCTAAGTGGGGCTGGGTTCTGACACCAGACAAGAAACCCACGCTGCAGAGGAGCATGGGAAAATGTGTTTAGTAATAGACATGCTGTCATTTGACATTTCCTCTCTTGCTTTAATGTTGTTGTTGTTGTTAAGTGCCGTCGAGTCAGTTCCGACCCATAGTGACCCTGTATAGGGTTTCCTAGGAGCAGGTGGTGAGCTTGAACCACCGACCTTGCAATTCAAACAGCTTTGCAGTCTGGGTGCATTAACCCACAGCACCACACCAGAACTCCCTCTTGCTTCCTCTTCCCCTCTTCATATGGACCCTGCTCTTGCTTTAATAACAGGGTCCGTATGAGGAGGGAAAGAGGAAGAAACAGAAGAAAGAAGGGACTGCTGCTGACTTGACAAAAGAAAGATTGCTCATGATTCCAGATTATATGTTCACATACAGTTTGAAAAAGTGTCTGTTTAGATGTGAAATGGCATGGAGGAGAGTGGGAAAAAAATGTGGCCTTTAATTCAAATTAGAGGATCAACAACTTCATTCGGAACCAGTTGAAACTTGAATTTGGATTCTTTAGTACAGAGTGAGCTCCGGTAGCATAGTGGTTATGAATTGGACTGCGAACCGCAAGGTCAGTAGTTTGAAACTACCAGCTGCTCCGTGAGAGAAAGATGAGGCTTTCTACTCCTATAAAGATTTACAGCCTTGGAAACCCTGTTCAGGGTCTCTATGGGTCGGAACCGACTCGACGGCACTTAACAACAACAACAGTACAGAGCCAGCTATGCAAAGTTTAAATGATCAGGAACACAAAATCAGGTTAGCAGGTCTAGGCAGAAAACAAAGCTGCTAAGTGTTAGGAACTTAAAGAAAATCTTCCATTTCAAGTGTGCTCTTTATACTCAAGACATCGACATAAATAATTAAGGACAAAGAGTCTCAAGGATGCTTGTGAAAGAGACAGAATTAATAGAAGGAAACCTCTCTAATTTGGGTGAATAAAAGCAGCACACTTGTTGGAATTGTGTGAGATTTAATCGTAAAGGCTGTGTACACTCTCAAGGAAATGCAGTAATATAATATAACCTTGTGGTTAATGAAAACTTCCAGAGAAACAAATAAAGCAACTTTTTCTAGCCTGCTTCGAGAATCCCTAATTTCCCCCTAACATTTTTATTGTAAGCTGGCCCACACCATAAGGAAGTAATACTATTTTGACCTTTTACCATCTTAAGCAGCTTACATTAATTTAGAAAACAGGATTCATCAAAAAATCAGTGGTACGCTTAATTTGAATATGCTGTTGGTAGGCGACTTTGAGTCCGTTCCAAGTCATAGCAGCCCCATGTAGGGTTTCCGAGGAGCCCTGGTGTGGCACTCTAGGATAAGCACTGGATTGCAAGATCAGTTTGAACTGCAAGGTCAGTGGTTCAAACTTAACAGCCACTCCTTAGAAACCCTGTATAGGTTTGCTATAAGTCAGAACCAACTCAAAGGCACTTAACAACAACAAATCTTTGTGAGAGCAGAGAGCCTCATCTTTCTCCCACAGAGCAGTTGGTGGGCTCGAACCACTCACCTTGTGGTTCACAGTCCAGTGCTAATCCTATAGAACCACCATTTAAATATAGGTCTTCTAATAAACTTCTCTAAGTGGCTCTGGTAGCATAGTGGTTATGAGTCGGGCAGCTAACAACATGGTCAGCAGTTTGAAACGACCAGCAATTCTGTAAGAGACGGGTGAGACTTTCTGCTCCCGTAAAGATTTACAGCCTCAGAAACCCTATATATATAAGGTCACCATGAGTTGGAACCGACTCCACAGCACACCACCACCATAAAACTTCTCTGGTGAATTTATTATTGTTAGATTGTTGTTTTGAGGTGCTGTTGAGTTGGTTCTAACTCATGGTGACCCTATATACAGTTTCCAAGGAGCAGCTGATAAGCTTGAACTACTAACCTTGTTGTTCGCAGTCCGGTGCTGATCCTACAGTGCCACACCAAGAGTTCTTCACAATGACAAGTGCATTGGTGATGTGTCTCAGAAAGATGATTGCCAAGTGACTGCATAGTTTAGTTTACATGTCACATTTTATTCTGTCTTCACAGTAAGGTTTGATTCAAGGGGAAGACTAGTAAGGTGTTGAAGGGCCGGACATCTGACTCACAGCACATCTTGTGTCTCCATTCAGAGAAGGGTCTCCACACTCCGAGCCCAGGAGACACTCGCTGGAGGAACAATGAATGAAAGGAGAGATGGCTGCTAACCAGCTTCTTCTCCCTCCTGCTCCCTGAATTTGGCATACAGCCAAGTGTTTCTTTAATTTGATCTTTAACGTCTATTGATAGCTTTCTCTATGTTTTGAAGGGAGGAGAAGGGATTTTTTTTTTTTTTTTGTAATAGGCAGACAGTCATTGCATATTTTTATGAGGAAAACATCTTTTGTAAGTTATTTTCTGAAAATATGGACAATACTTGACTAAATACAATAGGCTAAAGTTTTCCAGATAAAATTTCTGGGACCATTCCATTCATGTGGTAGTCTTCACATGCACAAAGACTGCTATTTGCTGAACAATGGCATCACTGTTAGAAATACCATCCTACATTTTAGCAGAAAGTGTATAATCCTCAAAGATGAGCTAAGGGAATGGAATGTACTTTTCTCTTAATTTAAATGAATTTTTTGTTTGTTTTAAAAATCCAGTTTGAAAATTCATTAATCATAGTTTCCTATAATTAACATAAGTACATATATTTGAGGACCCAAAGGGGAAGCAGTCATAATAGGATGAAACAATTCATTTTCAACAGTTTTGGAGCTCAGTTTTCTTATCAGAAATACTGCTTAATTGAACATTAAAAAAATATATATACCCTATTAAGGAATTCCACCTGCACTGAAAATGTCGTCTATTTGTAAAAATGATAATACCGATAAGCCCCAAAGAAAACATCATTTATAAGAAAAGTATTTTCATCTATGCCACCTCATACATTTTCTACCATTTTTTTTCTGTCTGAGAATGATTGTCATTTGTGAAAATATACTATTGCTTAATCTATTGATTGAAAGTGCTGGAATTGGGTTTTAAAAATGAATTATTGCAATGCAAGGTGTCAGGGTCTAAATAGTAATGTTGTTGTTGTTGTTGTTAAGTGTCATTAAGTCATCTCTTACTCATAGTAACTCTTTATAGGGTTTCTGGGGAGTGGCTGGTGGGGTTTGAACAGCCTACCTTGTGGCTAGGAGCCCAGTGCTAATCCTACAGTGCCTCACCTTAGTCTCTTGTCTTACTATACTTAGATATTTCCCCCCCTAAAATGATACTACCAGCTTCATATGGCTAAATGGATAGCTAAAGTTCAGGAGGACGTGCCTAGAACTTGGCACATAGTAAACTGTGATCTAAATGTTTTTGAAACAAATACATAAGAAAAATAATTAAAGGTGGTCTACAAAGGTGTGGCACTGTGGGTTAATGTACCAGACTGCAAAGTCACATGAACCGCAAGGTCGGCAGTTCAAGCTCACCGGCTGCACCTCGGAAACACTATACAGTCACTATGTGTTGGAACCAACTCGACAGCACTTAACAACAACCACAAAGGTAAATTTCCAAAATCTCATAATGTCAGTGGACTAAATGCCAGATGGGAAGGGTATCTGAGATCTAACTCTGTTACCATGTTATGATTTGTCTCCAAGGCCCCACACTATTTATTACTGTGGCATCTGGCTGGCTTTCCTTTCTGGGCCAGCATGTTCCACGCAGTGTGCTAGCATTTTCCTGGGATGAAAGTCAAGGAAATACCGTCTCTAAAAATAAGTTTTATGGGTTCTTGGAAAATATAATATTTCCTTTCTACTAGTTCACTCACTTAGGAATCCCAAGAAATGACATTCATATATTAGGGGAGGGGAGAGAAGAAATCACAGTGAATCTGATTTTATCTATACAACAAACAACAATTGCTTTAACAAAGTGTACAAACATTTTTCTCCTCTTCTGATTGTTTCTGAGAAATTTGGTTTCTGACTTTATGGCCACAGAAATTCCATTCTACTAAAAATAGTCGCTAAGGCATCAATTCAGTGTTCCTCTCTATCGGAAACAACTTTTTTGTGTATATATTACTATGTTCAGTCCCCAAAACAATCCTTTGTAGTGGGCATTACTTACAATTTATGTTTTATATATGAGGAAATTTAGACTAAGAGTGAGAAACATGACTAACTTCACAGAGCTATTAAGCTGTGCTTCTTCTGAACACCTTTTTCCTTATTTTTTCCTCTGGTATCTTCCTTCTGAGTCCTGATGTGGCACTATAGGATGAGCACTGGGCTGCTACTGCATTCAAACCTACCAGTTGCTCCTCGGAGACTCTACATAGGTTGCTATGAGTTGGAACCGACTTGAAGGCACTTAACAACATTTTCCTTTTAATCCTTTATTTTTGCTATGAAAGATTTCCATTTTTAACCATTTCCTCCCTTCTTATATTTTATTATGAAAAAAATTGACCATGTAGAAAAGTTGGAACAGTTTTACAATGAAGACTCATAAATATGACCAATGTGCATCATCCCATCCCTTTTGCCTGCTACTGGTGTGGCACTGTATGTTAATGTGCCAGACTGTAAAGCTGCAAGGTCAGTGGTTCAAGCTCACCAGCTGCTCCTCAAAAACCCTATACAGGGTCGGTATGGGTTGGAACCGACTCGACAGAACTTCACAGCAACAGCAACAACAAATCTTTATTTTTAGATGTATTTCAAACCACATTATGGCTAGTGCTATTGTCTTTAGGTGCTGTTGAGATCGTACCAACTCATAACAACCCTGTGCACAACAGAATGAAGCACTGCCTGGTCTTGCGCCATCCTCACAATTCTCCTCTCAGCCCATTGTTACTGTCACTTTGCCAGTCACCCTCCTGGAGGGCCATTCTCTTTTTCACTGACTCTACTTTACCAACGGACGTCTTTCTCCAGGGACTGGTCCTTCCTAATTACATGTCCAAAGTTCATGGGATGGACTCTTGCCATCATCACTTCTAAAAGAGCATTCTGAATGTATTTCGTCCATGTCATATTTGTTCATTCTCCTGGCAGTCCAAGATAATTTCAAGATTCTTTATCGATATCATAATTCAAAGGCATCTACTCAGTTCTGTTTTTCCTATTTATTGGCCAACTTTTGCATGCATATGAGGAGACTGAAAATTCCTTGGCTTGGGTCAGATAGACCTATGTCCTCAAAATGATATCTTTGTTCTGTAACACTTTAGAGTGGTCTTCTGCAACATATTTTTCAATTGCAATATGTGCTCTGATTTCTTGACAGCTGCATCCATGTGCCTTGATTGTGGATCGAAGTAAAATGAAATTCTTGGCAACTTACATATTTTCTCCATTTATCATGATCTATTGGTCCAGTTTTGAGTATTTTTTTATTTATTTTACTACATGGATTTTTAATCAATCCTGAAGGTTGTAATCTTAGGTGTCCTATATCTTGTCTCACTGTAGTTGTTGTTAAGTGCCGTCAAGTTGATTCCAACCCACAGCGACGCTGTATAGAGTTTCTAAGAAGAAGCAGGTGAGCTTGAACCACCGACCTTGTAGTTCAAATGACTTTGCAGTCTGACGCATTAGACCAGGACTCCTGTCTCACTGTTGTTATGTTGTCATTGTCAGGTGCTATTGAGTCAGTACTGATTCATAGCAACCCTATTCACAACAGAACAAAACGCCAACCTCACAATTGTTGCCACGCTTGAGCCCATTGATGTTGCTACTTTGCTAATCTATCTCGCTAGGGGTCTTCCTCTTTTTCTCTGACCCTCCTCTTTACCAAACATGATATCTTTCTTCAGCGACTGGTCCCTCGTGACAATATGTCCAAAGTACGAGAGATGAAGTGTGGCCATCCTGGCCTCCAAGGAGCACTCTGGCTGCACTTCTTCCAACACAGATCTGTTGGTTCTTTTGGCAGCCTACGGCACTTTCAGTATTCTTCTCCAACACCATAACTCAAAGGCATCAATTCTTCTATGGTCTTCCTTATTCACTGTCCAGCTTTCGCATGCATCTGAGGTTATTGAAAATATCATGGTTTGGGTCAGGTGTACCTTAGTCCTCAAGCTGTTATCTTTGCTCTTCAACACTTTAAAAAAGTCTTGTGCAGCAGATTTGAGTAAAGCAATACATCTCTTGATTTCTTGACGACTGCTACCATGAGTGTTGATAGTTGATCCAAGAAGAATGAAGTCCTTGACAACTTCTATCTTTGCTCCGTTGATAAGAATGTTGTTTATTGGTCCAGTGGTGAGGATCCTTGTCTCACTGTCTTGCCCCCTGAATACAGTGTAAAGAAATGTTGAATTATAGTAATGTAATGCTAAGAGAGGCATGCCCATGTACTTAAGGGGAAATTTCTTATCATTACATTACTATACTTAAACATTTCTTTGTGTTTTTTTTCTGTTCAGTCAAAATTTGTGTGGAAATGCACAGTTCTTAAGCATACAATTCCATGAGTTCCATAAAATGTACATATCGGGGTCAACCAAAACCATACCCCTCCAAAAACTCCCCTTATGTCCCTTCCCTATTGGGATTCTGATTGAGAATGCATTAAACATATGGCTCTATTATGGGAGAATTGACATCTATCGATATTAACCTTTCATTTCATGAAAATTTGCAATCACGGGAGAAAGATGAGACTTTCTGCTCCTGTAAAGATATACAACCTTGGAAACCCTGTACAGGGTCACTCTGAGTTGGAACTGACTCCATGGCACATAGCCACCACCACCATCATTGTCATTGTTGTTAGGTGCTGTTGAGTCGGTACCAACTCATAGCGACCCTATGCACAACAGAACGAAACACTGCCCGGTCCTGGGCCAACCTCACAATTGTTAACACACTTGAGCTCATTGATGCTGCCATATTGCCAATCCATCTCACTGGGGTTCTTCCTTTTCTTCTCTGACTCTCCACCTTATCAAACATGTATTATATGAAGGGGCTTAAAACAGTTCATAGACAGTGGAATTGAAAGATATTGAAATTTTTCCATGATCTTTTTGAAGATCATAGAATAAAGGAGGGATAACATCATCTTAAGGAGCTATGGTCTCATAGTGGTTACATATAGGGCTGCAAACCTTCAGGTCAGCAGTTCAAAACTACCAGCTGAGGTTTTCTGCCCCCATAAAGATTTACAGCCTCAGAAACCTTGTACAGGGCCTCTATGAGTCAGAACCAACTCCACAGCACAGAACAACAACAACGACATCATCTTAGAGCTCTGGTAGTGTAGTGGTTACAAGACAGGCAAGTAACATCAAGGTCAGCAGTTTGAAACTACTAGCATGGAAAAAAATAAAATACTTATCAATAAATTTAACCAAAGAAGTGTAATAAATGTACAATGGAAATTACAAAACACCACTGAAAGACCGGCAAGAGGACCTAAATAATGGAAGACATTTCATGCTCATGAATTGAAAGACCTAACAGCATTAAGATGTCATTACTACGCAAATTGAGCTACAGACTCTTCCTAATCTCTATCAAAATCCCAACAGCCTTTTTAAAGCAGGGATGAAAAGGCAGATGCTTAAATTCATACAGAATTACAAAGACTTCCAATAACAGAAATAATCCTGGTATTATGATATATGTATGAACCATGAAAAACAAGATGCTCAATGAAATAAGACAGACACAAAAGGACAAATCTTGTGTGATCTCACTCACATGAATTATCTAGAATAGCCAAATGCATAGAGACAAAAATTTGTAAGTGCTGACCAGGGGCTGGGGGAAGGATGATTAGGACTTTGTTGTTTAAATAGGTACTAAATCTCTGTGTGGAATGATGAAAAACTTTTAGAAATAGTGTGTGAACAACATGGTGGCTTTAATCAATATCACTGAATCGTACCCTTAAAAATGGTTTAAATGGCAAATTTTGGTGTGTACACTTTATCACAATAACATTTTTAATTCAAAAAAGAAACCACAATGTTCACACAAAAATTTGTCCATAAATGCTTGTAACAGTTTTATTGTTCATAGTCAAGATGTAGCGATAATCCCAAAGTCTATTTATTGATGAAATGGTAAAGAAAAACTGCTATATCCATAAAATATAGAATAGTATTCAACTAAAAACTGAATGAAATGCTGCCACCATGCTGGAACATGGATAAACCTTGAAAAGATAATATGAAGTAAAAGTCAAACCAATGAGCAGCCATTGGTGGTATGTGTGAAATGCCAATAGGCAAATCCATAGAAACAGAAACTAGTTAAGGGTTGCCAGGAGTTGTTGAATGGGTGTCTCTAACCCTGAAAGAAAACAGATTAAAATATTAAGCAGTTTTGTCTGAAAGATGAATTAAAATGAATAATTTATTTATTATTTATAATAAGACCAAATTCTCAGTACAAGAGAAACGATTCCTAAAAACACTTTACATTGGACCTATAAAGTTATATCAGAGTCCTGGTTGTACATTGGATTATGTATCAGGCTGCTAATCAAGAAGCCAGTGGCTCAAATCCACCTTTTACTCCACAGGAGAAAGGGGAGACGTCCATAAATATTTAGTCTACAGAAGCCCTATGGAATTGTTTCTACTCAGTCCTATAGGGTCACTGCGAGTTTTATTACGATGGCCCTATAGGGTACGATGAGTCAGAATCAAACCAACAGCCACTGGTTTGGGGTTTTTTGTTTATGTAGTTGCATAACTCCCCAGCAAGATGGATTGGCAACGTGGCAGCATCAGTGGACTTAAGCGTAGCAACAATTGTGCGGTTGGCCCAGGACCAGGCAGTGTTTAGGTCTGTTGTGCATCATAGGGTTACTATGAGTTGGTACCAACTTGATGACAGCTAACAACAACAGCAATGTAATAAGTATCCTGATCCTTACAGGTGTGGCGTGTGGGAAGGTGTGGGAAAGATGACAGGGAAAGAAGAGAAGGAAATGAATATTCATTGCCAGATACCATGTGTGGGTCAGGATCTGAAGAAAGCTCAACATAGTCATTATTTTATGGAAATATTGGTGTAAACTTGTGGGCCCTATTAAAAACACTGCCTGTCAAAGGTGTGAAACTTGCAAACCCCAGTAAAATAAGATATTCCTGTAAAGTTCCGGCTACCATGGGCTCGCTGGATTGGGAGACAAAGAAATAAAATTATTTCTGTTTGAAGGTATTGATTGTTGTTGTTGTTAAGTACTGTCAAGTCAGCTCTGACCCATAGCGACCTTGTATAGGGTATTGGTAGTGTGCCTGTAAATCCCTAGAGAAAAAGAATTCAAATGCTAATATATATATGTGTGTGTGTTATTGGTAGTGTGCCTGTAAATCCCTAGAGAAAAAGAATTCAAATGCTAATATATATATGTGTGTGTGTGTGTATATATAT
>NW_006408540.1:17078124-17118714 GCF_000296735.1 Chrysochloris asiatica | reverse complement strand
ACAGACTTCACAACAACAATTTCAGACTTACAAAAAAGTTGAAAAGAATGATACAGAAAACTCTTACATGGCCTTGGCTCAAGTTCACCCGAAAACAGAACCTTTTTGTTTCTGAATTATTGATACTAAGCTACAAATATGACATCAGATAAAGTTATTTATCATTCTGAAAACTGCTTAGCTGGTTTATCAGTACTATTTGCTAAAGTGTATCTTTGCCCCAGTGATTTCAGAAGTCAGTGTTATGGCACACCACATTTCCATATGTACTAGAATCTAGTTGTGGATTTTCAGTCTAGTCTTCCAGTCTGTTCATGTGCTGGTACCACACTCTTTCTATTATAAAGGCATTACAGTGAGCTCTGATGACTGGTACAGCTAGCCCAGTCCCATGGTCCCCATTGTTGCTCTTGTTGCTAAGTGCCATCGAGTTGGTTCCAAGACTCATAGCAACCCTGTATAGGCTTTCCAAGGAGCAGCTGGTGGGTTTGAACCGCCGACCTTCTGGTTCACAGTCCAGTGTTGATCCTACAGCACCATACCAGGAGTCTCACACAGCTATCATTTGTCAGTGTTTTGCTGGTTCTTCTTGCATGTTTGTTTACCCTTATGAACTTAGTGTCAGCTTGTCTTGCATCATTTGAAAACCTATTCTTATGCAGATGCATTAAAGTATTGAATTAACTTAGTAAGTATAGATATTTTTTGTGATTCTGAATGATCCTGTTTATGACCAAGGAAAACTGACCACTGACCTTGCAGTTCACACCAACCTTGTGGTCCAGTGCTTTTCCTATAGCACCACACCAGACACCAAGTATGAAATTATTTCAAAATAATTCAATAAAATTGTGGTTTTAGATAACATTTCTTAGTATTTTCAGTGAAAACTGTATTAGTCACACTATACATGGAGTCCTGATGTGGCACCATAACAGGAAATATTGAACGGCTAACTGCAAAGTCAATGGTTCAGACCCACCAGCCACATCTCAGAAATCCTCTACAAGGTCAATGTAAGTCAGATTGGACTCAATGATACTTAACAATAACATCATAGTAGTTAATGTAAGTGAACTGCTATGGTGATGGTGGTGGTAGTTATGTGCCGTGGAGTTGGTTCTGACCCATAGCGACCGTGTATAGGGTTTCTGAGGCTGTAAATCTATATGGGAGCAGAAAGCTTCATCTTTCTCCCCTGAAACAGTTGGTAGTTTCAAACTGCTGACCTTGCGGCTCACAGCCCGATTCATAACCACTACATTATAGCAACACCAAAAATTTAGAGGGGAAATGCAATAAGGAGTCCTGGTGTGATGCTGTAGGATAAACACTGGACTGCTAACCACATGGTCAGCAGTTTAAATACACTAGCTGCTCTTCAGAAACCCTATACAGGGTCACTATGAGTCAAAATGACTTGATGGCACTTAACAATAACAACAATGCAATAGGACTTCATTTCTCACTCAAACAAATTCCCATGTAGATTTTCCTGTTGGTGCTGTTGTCCTTGGTGACTGTCTACCAAAAAGTGATTGGGGCGTTAAATAATTTTACAACCTTCACTTACAATGTTCATTTTCAAGGCTTTTTTTTTTTTTCTATTATTGCTTTAAATGAACAGACATATCATCAAAAGGAGTTTCTTCTATTGTGGTTGAACAAATGAGTGCAAGGCAGTTTGGAAAGTCAGGCTGTAGTAGTATTAGATTAGAGATAGAGACATCAGGATGGACAGACATGGAAACAGTTATAAATATGTGTTTATGTATATATTTGAAAAAAAACAAACAAAACAGGGCTTCAAAAAGTTCACGGAGGAATTCCATAGTCTTCTAGTTGTGTTTCCCCACAAACTTCTTGAAGCCCTCTCTTCACCAAGAAAGCCTGGAAACAGCCTTGCCTTAGGAGCAACAAGCACATTCAATGTGCAGATCTTACTTTCTAAATATCATTCTTCAGTAAAAGGAACCAGGGATCCTTGGAGAAGTGGCTGGTTTTAGGCCTGCAAATATGAACCGCTGGCCTTGTGGTTCAAACGGACCTTTCAGTCCAATTCTTTAACCCACAGCATCACAAAGCAATAAACAGTCCCAAACCAAACCCAGCGTCAACTCATAACAACCCAAAAGTCAGAGTGCATAGGGTTTTTAAGATTGTAAATCTTTATGGATGATTTACCTGCTGCATAGGGTTTCCAAGCCTATAAATCTTTATAGAAGCACTCTACCTCATTTTTCTCCTGGTTCAAACCACTGACCGATTGATGAGCATCCCAGTACTTTAAACACTGAGCTACCAGGGATTACTCATAGCTACTCATAGCAGACAGCCTGCCTCATCTTTCTCCTGAGAAGCTGCTGGTGGGTTTGAACCACTCACTGATCTTGTGATTAGCAGTCCAGTATTTAACCTAGTGTGCCACCAAGGCTCCTTAAAGCAGTAAAGTGCCTACCCTAAAAATGAAAAGATAAAGATATGTCATAGATGCCAACTGGAACAATTTCCCAGTGGCCAACACTGGGACAATTAGAATAACAAAATAAATAACATGGAATTGGACTGTAACCTCATGTATAAAATAAATATCAATAAGTCAATAAGTCAATAAGTTTTTGAGAAAAGAAATACAAAGAGTAGAAAGACAAATCTTTCCTATAAAGAATTTCAATTGATATAAATAGATACCCCACCAACTTCAGGAGCTGAGGCTTATCCATCCCTTGAAGTGTGGGCTGAATTTGATTGAATATGTTTCAAAGAAGAGAGTATGTGAAGAGGAACAGCAGTCAATTTTACAGTAAGGAAACCTGGCAAATATTGCCATAACCAATTGATCAAGGTTCATATCACCAGTGATGTAAACTTGTTCATATCATGTACCTCTTGATCCCATGTACCTCTTGATATGATAGATTTGACCTGAAGAAAAGGGTGCATCAGTTCTTTGGTGGTTTTTCTCAAACTCAGGTTGAGGGACATTTTCATACTTGTAATACTCTTCAAGACTGTCATGGTCATGGAAAATGACAAACATGCTAATGAGGCACAGTGTCCATGATGACTAAGTGCAACATGGTATCCTGGGTTGGATCCCGGAACAGCAAAAAGGACAGGAGCGGAAAAGCTGGTGATGCATGAATAAGGTCTGGGGATTAGTTCAGAGAGATGTGCCAAGGTTGGTTTCTCAGTTGTGACAAATGTGTTATGGTAATGTGTAAGATTAATAACAGGGGAAGCTTGGTGTCGTGTATATGAGCATTCTCTGTATTAGCTTTGCACCTATTCTGTAAATCTAAAATCATTCTAAAATAAAAACCTATTTAAAAATCAGAAGAAGAAGGCTAAATCCACAAAACAGATATTAGCAAAGCTACTAGGGTTGTAGAGCCCGAGTGCTGGCTGCCTGGCCTCTTGCTGACTCCTTTTCCTGCCTCTACTTATATTCTGGACTCCTGGTATGGTGGTGGAGGATCAGCAGTTCAAACCCAGCAGCTGCTCCTCAGAAACCCTATACAGGGTTTCTATGAGTTGGAATTGACTATGTGGCACTTAATAACAACTTATATTCTGCTTCCCTCTTTCCTCGGGACCCTGAGGTTATCTGGCAAATATTTTTTAAAACACCACCCCACAGAATTAAATCCAAACTCCTTGACATGTCATCTAGAGCCCTTCATATTCTCACCCTTGCGTAGCTTTTTATCTTCATCTTCTGTTGCCCTCCTGCCTCTTGGATGTATTTGCTTTATATATTCTGAAGGCAATTTCTTTTCTTCACGCAGAGCATGACCTTCTTGATTTCTCATGTGCTATTCTTTCAGCTTGGAAGACCATTCTCAAGCCTTTTATAGCCTCAAAACCTTTTCAGAAGTTGTCCTAGAATTCAAATCAAGAGTCTTCTGGTCTCTGATTTCCAGAAGGGAGGGAGGCTCTCAGAACATATTTCTAGGGTAACATGTACTGCTTCAGAGTGGTTTGCATGTATGCTAATTTCCTCTAAATTTTGACAACTCCTGAAGGAGATGCCCCTCATTTCTCTCTGCCAAATATCAAGCACAATGCTGACTCGTAGTGGGTAGGTATTCGATAAATGTTAACTGAATGAGTGGTTTATTTATTCATTTATTGGAGTTGTTATTTCTGATGCCACAAACCTTAAATGTATTTGATCCTGGTTATCAGAAAGCTACAGATTCAATATTTTGATAAGCGAGTCAATCATAATTTTCCAAGGTAAGAAGTAAGGCATTGAGTTTTCAGTTATAAGTCATAGTCATAATTCAACCAGTATATGCATACAACATATTGAGTGTATTTTTTGCTTCCTCCACTTAAGTAACAAAAATTCTGTATGGTGTGACTTTACAGTAAATTAAGTAGACACTGTAATGTTGCTTTTTCCATTTGCTGGTGTCCAGAGGAGTTGTCGGTAAAGCTACTGGCATACATTTGTCTTCATTAGCCACTCCAAAGTGGTGTTTTCTGATGCAGGTGGCCCAGCTATTCTCAGGCACTTTAATTTGACAACTATTGTACCAGTGGCTAAGAACAGATAGTGATTAGTTTCACATTTTGCTCACTGGGCAGCTTAATGTTCTTGTCACCTTACATTGAGTTTTAAATGTGCAAAATGCAAAGAATGTCAAACATGTGTTTTGAGACTTGGGGGTTATGTCTAGCAATTTACAGTTGTCTGGATACAGAAATGAAGGGGTCTAGTTCATTAGTAAAATAACAAGACAATATGGCAAAAATGCACCAAAAGAGATACAGTAAGTTTCGTGTGTATGGACGTGTGTGGGTGTGTGTATTTAAGGCCTAGATGTAGCTTTTTATTTTCTTTCCCAGGGCATATTTGTCACCATTTAGAATCTGGGTGCTAGCTTAGAATAACACTCTTTAAGGACAGAAGCTAGAATGATAGAGTGTAATTTACAAACTAGCATTCATTCTCAATGGTTTCATCCTTTGCACAATCTAAAGCATCACATAGGTCATCCAAAACAGAGGATGACCTGTATCAGTTTTTAACATGATGACTCACTATTTGCTACCTTTTATTTTAGACAGTTTTTCTATGTCAAAACTGACTCACTCATGGCTTTCATAATTTGCTAAAGAAATCTTCCCTTTGGAAAAATCCAAAACCACAGTGGCAATTTTGTCTGTTGTTCTTTTGACTAATTGCATGGGAGGGAAGTTGACTCATTTATGGGGACCTTATCCAGGGCCACTATTAGCATAAAAGATTATTTAACATTTTAGGAGGCATGGGAAAATGTCAGGTGCATAGCATCCCAAACATAAACTTTACTCTGCTACCCTCTTGAAGAATTTGTTTGTGTATAATGCTGTTCACACCACTGATAACAGAAAATGTATTTAATAACTACTCAGAATTAATATGCTGTTGTATGCATGGCTGCCTAATTTAATTTATCTCTGATTAAGCCTATTATGTTTGAGATCACTTTACAGAAGAGATTTTTTTTTGCCAGCTGTAAGCTTATTTGAATTGTAATATAAGTTAATAATGTGTGAAATAACCAGTGGTGCCTACTTCTAAATGTTAATTTTTGCCAACTGACTTCCTGAGTTGGCGCATACCCAGAACACTCATTGGGGTTCAGTTCATATCTTGTATGATGATCAGATATTGGAGTCAGTATGAAAATGACTCCAGAAGCAAAGACCAATGGAAAGAGGCATTTTCATTCAAAAATCCAGATTGGAGAAAGGCCATTGCATCATAAAAAGGAATTGAAAATGAAGGATTGATGATCATATAAGGTAACATGTGCCTTTTACAAGAATTTTGTTCTAGGCCTATTTCTTCAACTTTAAATAATGCTAAAATCAGATGTTTTGTTGTTGTTAAGTGCTGTCGAGTTGGTTCTGACCCATAGTGACCCTGATTAGAGTTTCCGAGGAGCAGCTGTTGAGCCTGAACTGCCAAACTCGCAGTTAAAACACTTTGCAATCTGGTGCATTAACCCACCGCGCCACACCAGGACTCCTAAAATCAGATAGAGAAGGACAGTCAAACTCTTGACGGTAACATCTGCAGCATTGAGCTCCGTGTCTGCGTGGCTCCATCTCTCAGCATCACTACAGCCCAGCGTGGCTGAGGGCAGGGATTCAGGCTGCCTGGCTGCAGTGGCTTGTTCTCTGGTTTACAATTCCAGCTTGACTTTGTATTTATTCATAACCAGCTGCTTTCACCTATCTGCCTAACTCTCCATTTCCATGTCATGATTGCTTCTCACCAAAATAGTGATTGGGCTGATTCTCTTCCTTGGATTCCTCTGTTGTTGTTGTTGTTGTTGTTAAGTGCCATGGAGTCAGTTCTGACTCTTAGTAACCCCATATAGGGTTTTCAAGGAGCAGCTGGTGACCTTGCTATCCAGTCATAGCGACCCTACATAGGGTTTCCGAGGCTGTAAATCTTTATGGGAGCAGAATGCCTCACTTTTCTCCCGCGAAACCACTGGTAGTTTCGATAGAGCTACGCATATTGCTAGATATAGTTCGTGTTGTCTCAGGCAGTGCAGTTAATGTGCTCAGCTGCTAATGAAAAGATTGGAGACTCAAGTTCACTCAGACATGCCTCAGAAGAAAAACCTGGTGATATGCTTCTGAAAAATAAGCTATTGAAAATCTTACAAATGGTCTCATCTCATCAGGAGTAAAAGGCAAAGAAAGAAACCGAAAACTCAGAGAAGAAACTAGTCTTCAGACAAGTAGTCTACACAAACGATGGCCTCTGAACCCAGAAGAACTAGATGGTGGCTAGGCACCACTACTGACTGTTTTGATCAGGGCCACAGTAGATGTATCCTGACAGGTGGGGAGAAAAGTGTGGAACAGAACTCCAATTCCTAAAAAAGGTCTTAGTGTATTGGTTGAGAACAGAAGACTCTCCAAGATTATCACCTTTTGGCCAAAACTACCTTCTAAGGCAACATATCAGCTAAATAATAGATTGGCTCACACAGTAAAGAATATTACCAGTGAATACTGTTGTTGTTGTGAAGTGCCATTAAGTCAGTTCCAACCCATAGTGACCCTGTAAAGGGTTGCCGAGCAGCAGCTGGTGAGCTTGAACCACTGACCTTGTGGTTCAAATGTCTTTGCAGTCTGGTGCATTAACCCACAGCACCACACCAGGACTCCTATATATATACCTTTTAAAAAAATAATCTATCTGAGACCAAATGGGTAACAATTACTCTAAAGCAGAGAAGAGACAGGGTAAGGGAACAGGGAAACCAGACTCCTGGACAGAAAACATCCAGAAGGAAATTAATGAGCATGTTAACACATTGTGGGAAATGCAACTTGTGTCTCTGTATAGTATGTGTTGTTGTTGTTATGTGCCGTGGAGTCGATTATGACTCATAGCGACCCTGCACAGAGTTTCCAAGGCTGTAAATCTTTACAGGAGCAGAAAGCCTCATCTTTCTCCCACTGAACAGCTGGTAGTTTCGAACTGCTGACCTTGCGGTTTGCAGCCCTATTTGTAACCACTACGTTACCAGAGCTCCTATATATGTAATAGTTTACTACAAAGAATATTAAATATAAAAGAAAGGCCAAATTGAGAAACAAAAATCATGTAAGATATACAGGGGAGAATAGCTAAATAGTATAAATAAGTCATTAGTATTAATACGTTTGGACTCCTGGTTCAGCACTGGACTTTGAACCACTGTATGAGCAGTTTAAATCCACCAGGTACTCCTTGGAAACCCTAAGGCATTTAACCACAATAACAGTATGTGTTGTTGTTGTTATTATTGTTAGGTGCCATCGAGTCAGTACCAACCCATAGCGACTTTATGCACAGCAGAACGAAGCACTGCCTGATCTTGGGCCAATCTCACTACTGTTGCCATGCTTGAGTCCATCGATGCTGCCACTTGGCCAATCCATCTCGTTGGGGTTCTTCCTCTTTTCCTCTGACCCTCCACCTTACCAAACATGATATCCTTCTCCAGCGACTGCTCCCTCCTGACAATATGTCTGAAGTACAAGAGAAGTTTGGTCATCTTGACCTCTGAGGAGCACTCTGGCTGCACTTCTTCCAAAATGGATCTATTGGTTCTTTTGGCAGCCCAGGGCACTTTCAATATTCTCCTCCAATACCATAACTCAAATGTGTCAATTCTTCTAAGGTCTTCCTTATTCACTGTCCAGCTTTCACATGCATATGAATATGTGTAGTAATTGTTAAATGGGAACCTAATTGGCTTTGTGAAGTTTCATTGAAAACATAATCAAGTATTATTCAAAAGAAAAGAAAAGAAAACCAACAACCCTGTGGAGCAGCTCTATGCTGTACACATGGGGTCCTCATGTGTCACAGATGACTCAGCAGTAACTAACAACATGTCAGTTTGCTGCCAGAGCTGACATCTGGCTCCCAGAGCATTTTCTGGTAGGATCTTTGTCCTTTTTCCTACTACATCTGCTTTCATTGGCAACAGCATTCAGTACCCCTTCCTTGTATACAAAAGTTAAAATCAGTAGCTCTGTAGAAAAATAAAAAGGAAAGGAGTATTTTACTAACGTAAAAGTAATGTGAACAGTTTAATTTATAATGATAGCATTAAGAAATACTAATCATGAATGCCCACTTGTGTTTTGTTTTGTTCCCTAGTACAGTTTGATAGTCTAAAGGATTAGCTTGCTTTACAGTATTGTCTGCCTGGGCCAAGTTTATCACTGAGCATTCAGTCCGATCACTACATTGTTGATTCATTTCATCCATTCATTACCCAAATTACCAGATGTAATTTTGACCATCTTCACACCTAAATCTCATCAACTCTGCAGTAATTCAACCAGTAGTTTGGTGATCAGCTATACAAGATTATGACACTATTACATAGAGTTGTGATATTCAACTATATTTTGATATGTTGAGTTTCATTGAACTCATGGTAGATTTTTCTTCCACTCTAAAAGTTTTATATTGCTGTAGGAGAAAGCATTAATGAATAAGAATTGTGAAGTCTCTGTTTCCCTTAAACAACATAGTTAGTTGAAGATGTAAGATTAAGAGAAACATGTATTAGAATGTGAGGTAGCAGAGCAGCTCATCCCCAAGTATGTTAATCGGTTACTACCTGAGGGGAAAATGTGGGTAGAATATGCAGTCAAGTAAGTTTGCGAAATGCAAGTTTTCAAGTTTGTAAAATTGAACAGATGCCTTCAGTAGCGTGAATCTTCTAGAACTGAAGGAGAGGGAAGGTGTGTGAAATGAGAGAAGGTATGTTCCAAAGTTGTTTGACCACGGAAGTCTTTATTATGAATATTGGCGGAACTTAATCCAACTTCCAAACTTTGCAGTTAAATGAATGACAAAGTGGTGACAAAATTGATCTAGTGTCAAATACTTTCCTCACTTTTCTTATTCCTTTCCCCCACTTTAATATTAGTTTCCCTAATTGCCTTTGAAGATTATGTCCCATCATCCCTTAGTAGCTCACAGGTTGCCTTTGGTTGACCAGATAACTGGTAATGTGCTTCCTAAATGGGGAAATGGAAAACTACTCACTTAGAAAAGATGTACGTTTAAATAATTTAAAGGTTTCCATATATTTTCATGCTCTTATTTTAATAGCTTTCACTTATTGGGTACCAACAATACATCATATTCTTTGTATACATTCTATTATTCAATCCTCAAAATAACCTACAAGATAGCATTATGCTCATTTTCCTACTAAGGAGAATTGGGAATTAAAACAAGGTCAATCTGACTACAAAGTCTGTCATTTTTTCAAGTTGAAAGATGTGCTCACAGCTACAGTGGAAGCATTACTTTGGACCTACCCTTTAAAGAAGTTAATGATCTGAAGTGGTGTCTAAGATGGTGGGGTAGTTAGATGTTTCATAACATCCTGCTTATGACAATAAAGACTCAAGAAACTAAGTGAATCAGGTATTGATGGAAACTTTGGAATTCTGAGCATCAAAGGCAAGGCTGAAGAATCATACCAAGTGCCAAATAAAAGGAGAGACTGTACAGAAATGATAGATACAGAGGATTATGGATTACTAAACCCTTCCAGCCAAACCTGCACACTGTGGCTATATGGAGACAGGGTAAGCAGTGTTCCCAGTTGAAGCCCACATAACTTGGGGTAATCAAGCAGAAGTGACTCTGTACCCATGTCCACAGACAAGAATGCTCCCTACCCCCCAAAAAATTAACTCACCTCACTCACTGTGCCCCTTCCCCAATTCCTCTCTGTGCCAGAAGCCTATGAACCTGCAGTGTCCCCACCCCCTTCATTGATACCCTCCTGACAGACACTTTAATCATGGTCAGATGGCACCCACCACCACCTCACCTCCTAAACTGGGTCCCCTTGGACTGGTGGAGTCCATTCAGTCACTAAGCCACTTGCATCAGAGACCTGAAGATTGGTGTGCCCACTTCTCTGCTTGACCACTGGATCTGGGTGTCAAAGGAACGGTGGTGCCCTGTCCTATTCAAAGACTCCTATACCAGGGTCCCTTGGACCAGTGGCACACACTGCTACACCTATCCATCAGTGCTGGGGGACCACAGACCAATGACAATTCTATTCCTTTTGAATACCTGAGCTGGGGACCCAAGAACAGCAGCATACCTTTCTAGTGGACACCTGTAGACTGGAAGCATCCACTCTGCCTTGCACAACGTCCCACCCTCACCTATCCACAATCAGATGTGCTAGCTCCTACCGGCCCAGGAATGTCAACAATAGTTTCTGTACTACTTACCCGATGGGCAGCCCTTGTCCTGACTACCCAACAACTGGTAGTGCTCACACACAACATCTAAGCCAGCCACCAGATGACTAGCCAGACAGACGAATCACCTCACCAGCAACACCAGCTACATCTTCAGAATCACTGCAAGGCCAATGAATGGAGACCTGTGCGAATACACCCAGCTGCTTCCCCACCTACCCAGAGACAGCTGGTGAGACCTCCAGTACAGACAGGTCAGCAACCAGAGTACCAAGCACATGCAGCCTACTCAGATATATCAGAACAAACCAAAACAAGACGTGAGGACACAACAAACAAACATATCATAATAACACCCTAATGTTTGGAAGACTATGATGTTGTGTACTGTCAAGTTGATTTCAGGATTTTCCAGAGTGGCTGGTGGATTTAAACTTCTGACCTTGTGTGTAGCAGTGTAGTGGGAATGCTACCATACCACATTGCTGTTGTTGTTAAGTACCGTTGAGTTGGTTCTGACTCCTAGCGATCCTCTGTAGGTTTCTGAGGAACAGCTGGTAGGTTTGGATCGTCTGACCTTGGGGTTCACAGTCTAATGTTGATCCTACAGTGCCACACCAGGAGTCCATTTACAATGCTGTTGTTGCTAAATGACATTGAGTCAATTCTCACCTATAGCGACCCTGTATAGGGTTTCTGAGGAGTGGCTGGTGAGCTTGAACCCCTGACCTTGCAATTCAAACCAGCTTTGTAGTCCAGTACATTAACCCATAGCACTACACTAGGACTCTAGCTTCCCCAAATATAAAACACTTAGGAACAAATCTAACCAAGTATATAAAATACCTATATAAAGAAAACTACAAAACATTACTGTTGTTAAGTGCTGTCGAGTCAGTTCCAACTCATAGCAACCCTGTATAGGGTTACTGAGGAGCAGCTGGTGGATTTCAAAATACTACTACAAGAAACCAAAAGAGACCTACATAAATGGGAAAAACATATAATGCTCATGGCTAAAAGACTTAACATTGCAAAAATGTCAATACTACCTAAAGCAATAAGCACTGTACCATGAACCACAAGGTCAGTGTTCAAGATCACCAGCCATTCCTAGAGAAAAAGATGAGGCTTTCTGCTCCTGCAAAGAAGATTCATAGCCTCAGAAAACCCTATACAAAGTTGCTATGATTTGAAAATGACTTGACAGCACTTAAAAACAACAAACTCAAAGTAATCTATAGATATAATGTACCCCTGATCAAATTTCAACAACATTCTTTCATTGGAAGGAAGACCAAATCACCAACGTTTTATGGAAAGAAAAGAGGCCCATGATAAGTAAAACATTATTAAAGAAAACGAATAAAGCAGGAGGCCTCACACTTTCTCTCTCTAAACCCACTACACAGCCGGCAGTGGTGGAAACAGCCTGGTACTGGTACAACACCACACTGAGACCAATGAACAGAACTGAGAATCCAGAGTAAATCTACCCACCTTGGATAGCTGATCTTCAGCAAAAGGCCATAGTGCATTACATGGGGAAGAGATAATCTGTCTAACAAATGCTAACAAAACTGGATGTCTGTCTACAGAAATATGAAACACAACACATGCTTCACACCGTACACAAGAACTAACTCAAAATGGACCAAAAACCTAAATGTAAATTCTAAAGCTATAAATGTCATGGAAGGAAAAATAGGGACAAAACTAGGGGACCTAATATATGGCGCAGAATCTGAACTAGATAAATAAGACCTAAAAATCCATTGCTTATGCACATCAAAAAATGTCTCCAAAAAACTACAGACTGGGGATAAGTTTTGGTTGTAACATATCCAACAAGAGTCTAAACTCTAAAATTTATAGAAAATTTAACATCGCAAAAATACAAACAATCCAATATTTTTTAAATGGGCAAAGACTATAAACAGACACTTTACCAAAGAAACCATTCAGGTTCTAACAATCACGTGAACAAATGAGATAGATGTCCAACGAACATGAAACAAAGTCTCACTGTCCATGGTTCTAAGGAGCATTCTGGCTATACTGTTTCCAACACAGATTTGTTTATTCTTCTTGTAGTTCGTGGAATAGTTATTCTTCTTCTCCAGTCATCACAATTCAGATGTATCATTAGTTCATGGTCACTAGCCATTGTTGTTCATGGTAGGTGCTGTTGTGTACAACAGAAGGAATCACTGGCAGGTCCTGGGATTGTTTCTGTTTGAGAACCAGGTCCTGGTCCTCACAATCGTTTCTGTGTTTGAACACATTGTTGTTCTTGGTAGGTGCTATTGTGTACAACAGGTCCTGGGTCATCCTCACAATTGTTTCTGTGTTTGAGCCCATTGCTGCACACACTGTGTCCATCAATCTTGTTGAAGGTCTCCCTCGTTTGCACTGACCTTCTACTTTACCAAGCATTTTGTCCTTCTCCAAGGACTGGGCCCTCTTCAGGTCATCTCCAAGGTACACGAGATAAGATCTCACCATCCTGGCTTCCAAAGAACAATCTGGCTGTACTTCTTCCAACACTGATTTGTTTCTTCTTCTGGGAATCCATGGTACTTTTAATATTCTTCTCTAAAACAATAATTCAAATGCATAAATGTTTCTGTGGTCTTCTTATTCTCTACCCAACTTCACATGCATATTAGGAGTTTGAAAATACCATAGCTTGGGTCAGGCACACCTTAGTCCTCAGATTCACACCTTTGCTCTATAAAAGTTCCAAAAGATCTTTTACAGCAGATTTGCCCAATACAATACACCATTAGATTTCTTGAGTGCTGCTCCTATGGATGTTGAATTGTGAATCCAAGTAAAATGAAATCCTTGACAACTTTAATTTTTTCTTCATTTATCACGATGTTGCTTATTCATCCAATTGTGAAGACTTTTGTTTTCTTTATGTTGACATGTAATCCAACGCCTGTAGTGCTTAATTTTCATCAGTAAGTGCCTCAAGTTCTCTTTGCTTCCAGCAAGCAAGGTTGTATCATCTCACATCACAGGTTGTTATTGAATATCCCTCTAATCCTGATGCAGCATTCTTCTTTGTATAGTGCAGTTTCTCGGATTATTTGCTTAACATGCAGATTGAACAGGTATGGCAAATGAATACAACCTTGCCACATAACTTGCCTAATTTTAAACCATTCTGTTTCCCCTTGTTTTGCTCAAACAACTGCCTTTTAGTTTATGTACAGGTTACATATGAGCACAATTAAGTATTCTGGAATCCCCATTCTTCACAATGTGACCCGTAATTATAATCCAAAGAGTCCAATGCCTTTGCATAGTCAATTAAACATCTTTCTGGTATTCTCTGCTTTCATCCAAGGTCTGTCTGGCATCAGCAGTGATGCTCCTTGTTCCACATCCTCTTCTGAATCCACATTCGATTTCTGACAGCTCACTATCAATGTTTTGATGCAACTGTTTTTGAATTGTCTTCAACACAGTTTTACTAGTTTGTGAGATTAACTAGTAAATCTTTTGTTTGATAATTTATTATTGTTTGATAATTTCCTCCTTTCTTTGGTATGGACACCAATGTGGATCTCTTCTAATGTGTTAGCCAGGTAGCTGTATTCCAAATTTCTTGGCATAGATGAGTGAGTACCTCCAGTAGTATATCTGTTTGTTGAAACATTTCAATTGATATTCCGTCAATTAATGAAGTCTTGTTTTTCACCAGGGTCTCAGTACAACTTGGACTTCTTTCTTCAAGCAATTCTTGATTATATGTTACTCCCTGAAATGTTTGGACATCAACCGATTCTTTTTGGTACTGTCAATCTGTGGATTCCTTCCATCTTCTTTTGATATTTTCTGTATCTTTCAATATTTTATCCATAGAATCGTTCAGTATTTCAACTCAAGACATGGTTTTTGTCCTCCATTTTTTCACCTTGAGAAATGTGTTTTGCTCTTGGTTTTCTAACTCTCAGTCCATGTGCATTTCATTATTACACTTTAATTTGTCTTCCTGAGCTGCCCTTTGAAATCTTTTGTTTGGTTCTATTACACCATTGTTTCTTCCATTCAGTTCAGCTTCCATTAAGTTCAGTTCAAGAGTAAGTTTCCGTGTCTCTTCTAACACTCATTTTGGTCTTTTCTTGCTTTCCTGTCTATTTAATGACCTCTTGCTTTCTTCATATATGATGTCCTTGATGTTACCTAACAATGTGTCTGGTCTGCATTCATTAATGTTCAATGTGTTCAATGTGTTCTTGATCTGATTTCTATACCAGAGACTGTATTTTGACTCTCCTGAACTTGCTTTAACTTAAACTTGCATATGAGCAATTGGTGTTTTGTTCTGCAGCCATTTCTTGGCCTTGTTCTGATAATGTTGAGCTTCTCCATTATCTCTTTCCACAAATATAGTGGATTCTATTCCTGTGTATTCCATCTGGTGAGCTCCACAGGTTTAGTCACTATTTACGTTGTTGAAAAAAAATATATTTGCAATGAATAAGTTGTTAGTCATACAAAATTCTGTCATGTGATATACAGGGCCGTTTCTATTACCAAAGCCATGTTTTTAACTGCTGATGGCTCTTTGTTTTCAGCCTTTGTATTTCAGTCAATAGTAATTATCGGTGCATCTTGATTGCATGTTTGATCAATTTGAGATTGCAGAATCCCGTTAAAATTTTTAATTTCCTCATCTTTGGCAATAGTGAATGGCGCATCAATTTGAATAATTGTTGTATTAACTGGTCTTCCTTGCAGGCTGCTGGACATTACCTATCAATGACTGTTGTACTTCAGAATGGGTCTTGAATCGTTGTTGTTTTTTAATGATAAATGTGAAACCATTCTTGAATTTGTCATTTGTGGTATAATAGACCATATGATTGTCAGATTCAGAATGACCAATGCCAGTGCATTTTAGCTAGTGCCTAGGTTATTGATCTTTATGCATTCTGTTTCATTTTTTATGACTTCTGATTTTCATAGATTCATATTTTGTACATTTTACATTCTGATTATTAATGGATATTTACCCATTTCTTCTCATTTTGAGTCATGCTACAGACAGCAGTAACTGAAGGTCCCCAAAGCAAAGTTATTAAGGTTAACTCAACTTGGAGGGGACTGCTCTTCTCTGGTTATATTTTGAGTACCCTCAAGCCTGAAGCACTTATATTCTGACACTGTATCAGACAGTATTCCTTTGCTATTCATAAGGTTGAACTGACTCAACAGCATTTAATAACAACAACAACACCCATACGCTTTTCAGTGGCTAGTTTTTCAGAAATGGGTCACCAGTTCGTCCTTTTCAGTCTGTGAGCTCTACTGAAACCTACTAACCCTGGGTGACCATGCTGGTATCTGACATACTAGTGACATAACTTCAAACATCACATCAACATGCATGTCACTATAGTAAGAGAAACTGACCAACGTGTGGCAGCATTAGTCATCATAGAGATGTCAATCAAAATTTCAGTGAGATAGCCTCTCATCCTAAGGAGCTCTGGTAGTGTAGTGGTTACGAATCGGGCTGCGAACCGCAAGGTCAGCAGTTGGAAACTACCAGCTGTTCTGTGGGAGAAAGATGAGGCTTTCTGCCCCCGTAAAGATTTACAGCCTCGGAAATCCTGTGCAGGCTCTCTATGAGTCAGAACCAACTCCACAGCACACAGCCACCAACAGCCTCTCATCCTAATAATAATGTCTCTATAAAAATCAGTTTATAGAAGGTCAATTTCACTTTGTCTGAGTTGTTCCCTAGAAAATAGGAGACTAAGTATTATTTCACAGGGTACTATCTCCTGTGAAAGTAGCCCTTAGGTAGTTAAGTAGTTGAGTTTAAGTAACACCTAAAGTTCTCTAAATAAACAACCCACACTAGAGCAAAGTATATAATAATTTTACATAACAACAAAATAAAAGAAGACTGGGAACATCTGGTAGTGACAGATTGAACCCACGCATCAATATTTGATTATTCTAAAATTATCACTGAAATTAGAGCAAGGATTGAAAACACGTCGAGCAGAGAAAGGGGATGAAAACAAGAATGAGAGTCGACAGAATCAGTTGGCACAGAGAGAGGGAGAGGACAAACAAGAGGGGTACATGCTCCTAAACAAGACTCGACAACACGCGTTTGTACTATGGCACACTGTGGGTGGAGGAGCAACCCAGGGCTACTCCAGAGAAGGATGCACATTCATCCCACAGGACCCTGGGGAGACTTCGCAGGACTGTGAGGGAAGGCGAGGGATTAAAAGTCATTGCACAGGGGTTCCTAGTTGTGAGCTGAAACTGGGATAAGGAGCCCTGGTAGTGTAGAGGTTATGAATAGGGCTGCTAACCTCAGGGTCAGCAGTTTGAAACTACCAGCTGTTCCGTGGGAGGAAGATGAGGCTTTCTGCTCCCATAAAGATTTACAACCCTGTGCAGGATCGCTATGAAACGGAACTGACTCCTTAGCATATAACAACAAAGCCAGTTCTGACTCATACCAACCCTGTATAGAGTTTCCGAGGAATAGCTGGTGTGAACTTGAACCACTGATCTTGCGGTTCAAACCGACTTTGCAGGTTGTTGGTGTAAGGGTGCCAAGTTTATTTGATTTTGCATGATTCATCTACTCCTTACTTACTATGTTGATATCTGAAATTTCAGAGGGGCCGTGGTTGGTCCAGGCTGCCCTCCACTGGTCAACCTGAACAATATACTGGAAGCCCCAGCAATGACCAGGCCAAACAGAGATGTCAGCAGGCCAGCCACAGGACACCTTCTCCTATTAGTCTGTAATGTCTCAGTGTGATCATGAAGGGCAAGGTGTAGTGACAGGATGGTATGAGTTATGGGAGAGTAGGACCCAAAGGTACAGGGAAGTTTTGTGGGGTAACGGGGAGAGGGAAGGCCTGTGCAGGGCTGCTGGGCCCTGGAGGACAGAGGAGTTGGTGATTGGAATATAAGCAAGGTCCCCGTCCAGGACATGTGGTGGAATGTAACAGGCATAAGGCAACAACCAACCACTTCCATCCCTAGCCACCAGATGCTTGCAGGGTAGGGGACGGAGGCAGATGCTTCACAAGAATCTCAAGTTGCACCTTAAGGTCAGTGAACAACTGGTGGCAGGAGGTAACACCTGTGCCCCCAAATGTGGATGTTGGACCCTGACTCTCTCATGTAATACAAATTTCACATAGTGATCTGGTCATTGGAACCTTACCATGTTGGTAAATGAGGAGAGGGTGCATACAACTTTGATGTAGCCTTGTGCCATTTAGTCATTCCAGTTCACAGGGAGCCCATGTATTACAGAGTATAACTGTGCTCCACCAAACATCATTTCCATAAGCTTCATTGAAGCAGACCACCAGGTGTTTCTTTTCTTCCACTGTGCCACTGGGTGGATTTGAACTGCCAAACTTTCAGTGACCAGGTGAGCACAGATTGCTTGTGCCCCTTGTTGACTTTTATTAAGAAATTTAGATAATCTCTAAAAATCATTAATTAAGAAACATCCATATTAAAAAAAAAAAACATTGAAGTTGTTTAGGACTTCATTTTTCTTGGATCAACCATCAACACTCATGGAAGCAGCAGTCAAGAAATCAGACGACATATTGCATTAGGTAAATCTGCTGCACAGGAACTTTTTAAAGTGTTGAAGAGCAAAGATGTCAGCTTGAGGACTAGGATGCACCTGACCCAAGCCATGGAATTTTCAATTACCTCATATGCATGTGAAAGCTGAACAGTGAATAAGGAAGACCTTAGAAGAATTGATACTTATGAGTTATGGTGTTGGAGAATATTGAAAGTGCCATGGGCTGCCAAAAGAACCAACAGATCTGTGTTGGAAGAAGTGCAGCCAGAGTGCTCCTTGGAGGCCAGGATGGCCAGACTTCGTCTCTCATACTTCAGACATGTTGTCAGGAGGGACCAGTCTCTCGAGAAGGATATCATGTTTGGTAAGGTGGAGGGTCAGAGAAAAAGAGGAAGACCCCAGCGAGATGGATTGGCAAAGTGGCAGCATCAGTGGGCTCAAGTGTGGCAACAATTGTGAGGTTGGCCCAGGACCGGGCAGTGTTTTGTTCTGTTGTGCATAAGGTCGCTCTGAGTTGGTACCAACTCGATGGCACCTAACAACAACATATAAAAACATAATTTAAATATATGGATGCAAACATCAGAGTTAGATGTTAAAAGTTGTTTCCTTGGAAAAACAGGAAGAAGTGGTTGTGAGCAGTGAGTAGAGATTACTGTTTTTGCTTAGACCTTATAACATTATTTGTGCTCTTAAACTATCAAAATTATGACTTTGGTAAGTGTTAAAGTTGCTGTAAAAATCACTAGTATCACAATAGCAGAAGATTGTTGTTGTTAGGGGCCATTGAGTCGGTTCCGACTCATAGAGACCCTGTACAGCATTTCCGAAGAAGAGCTGGCAGGTTTGAACTGCCCATCTTATGGCTAGCAGTCCAGCTCTGACCCTACTGCACCTCACCAGAGGGTGTGAAATCAAAGTGTACAACAAGGGAAAAAACAGTGGTGGGGAGTTGATGGTGCATTTCTTAAAATCCATCAGAACTCATTTATTTATCTCATCCCTAATAATAAAGCAGGCAACTCAAAACCTCTGCCAGTCTTGTTCCAGCCAACATTTCTTATCATCTGCATGTATTCCTTCCGTCCTGTTTTTAAGCTGCACTGGAATACTAATATTCCGTTTAGAACACCTGTCTTCCCTCAGCTGACCTTTGTTTATAGTGTAGTTACTCTTCACACTCCATTCACACAGGCCCGCAACACACTCACACATACCTACTCCTTCCCAACAACTTCTTGAACCACTCCACACATCCTGGCTGGTTTTCATCTCAGTTCAGGTACCACAGCTCAGCACAAGGTTCTACTCACCTCCCCTTCCTTTTAATTTCTATTGTCTTTGGCACCACTTACCACCTACTGCCTTGAGTCATGGTTGCTTTTTACCCCCCTTATCTTATAGTAAACCATGTAGCGTAGTGGTTACGAATCAGGCTGTGAACCTTAAGGTCAGCGGTTCGAAACTACCAGCTGCTCTGTGGGAGAAAGATGAGGCTTTCTACTCCCGTAAAGATTTACACCCTCGGAAACCCTGTATAGGGTCGCTATGGGTCAGAGCCGACTCGACGGCACATAACAACAACAACAACATCTTAAACGCCTGGAAGGGGATGCGGGTAGCAAATGCGTTGCATTGCATTGGTCTGTTCCTCCTACAGACCCTGGCAGAATGCTGACATGTCCCAGGTCCTGTCTAAATGATACTAATTAAATGAATAAATCAATCTCTCATTAAATGTGAAATCTGCTCCGGCAGTTCACCAGGTTGGCCCAGTGTTCAGCATCTGCACCCACATAAAAAAGTATTACTGGAAAGTAAGGGATTTTTGCTTGCTTGTTGTCTCAAACAAACAAACAAAAAAAATATGTGCGTTTTGCTACTAAAGGGGGAGATTGTATACAGAGGGAAAAAAACATTACTTAAACTGCTAACATGTATTTCCTTCAGGGAGAACATGGGAAAGTTGTCAACTTAGAAGTTAGCATTTTTATTTGACTGTGTTGGTCCCATGATACTGAGGAAAATATTGCAAATAGGTTACCTCCTAAATCCTCAGGGTCAGAAGTCCCACACATCACCTTGTGCCCTGCCCCATAGCACACAGACCCCAGGACCTAGCCACCTCTCATGAGCCAGACCAGGAGCTAGAGGCTCAGTGATGTGGTGGAGTTCACACACACTCAATGATTGGTCAGGTCAGCTTAGGGAGTCCTGCAGGTAGAATAGCTTCTCACACTTAATTGACTTCTCATTCTGCTTAGTCGTAGCTAAGTCCCATTGAGTCGATTCAGATTCAGAGACCTCATACAGGGTTTTTGAGGAGTGACTGGTGGCTTTGAACCTCTGAACTTAAGGTTAACAGTCTAGTACTTAGCCTACAGCATCACACAGGGATTCCTTCAGGCTTTATAATACAAGCCGCGGGCCTCTTAAGAAGAACTCAAATGGTCATCTTAGAAAATTTTAATAGGAATAATCTAAAACATTCAACTTACGGAAATTAAAAAGTGTCCATCAATGTTACATGCCAACAGTGGAGTACTTTGCACCCATTAAAAAGAATAAGCAAGGTCCCTAAGTTCTGATATTGTAAGATCTTTAACATATACAAGGGTAGGTCAAAAAGTATTGCTAATAGTGTTCCATTTATACATTATTGTTGTTAAGTGCCTTCAAGTCAGTTCCAACACATAGTGACCCTGTATAGGATTTTCAAGTAGCAGCTAGAGGGTTCAAACCACCAACCTTGTGGTTAGCAGTCCAAGGCTTATGCTAGTTCAGGATGGTCTCACCTGTGCAATCTGTTGAGTTCCACCTGAATTTGAGGTCAAAGTTAATACCAAAATTTTAACAAAATTCAAGTGGATAGCTTCCCAAATCATTGAAGATTTGCAGTAATTTTATAGAAATCCTGCCCCACATGAAACAATAGTTTTCAGATGGATCAAGCCTTTTAGGGAAGACTGGGATGATCTCAAAGGAAATCTCAAGGCTGAGAGGGCGACTCAGAAGGTTATGGTGACTGTTTCTTGGGATTCCGAGGGAGTAATCTAGATTGTTTTTCTCAAAGGACATAAGCCAATTAAAGAGACATGCTAGGATGAAATTCTAAGAAAATGGAAAATGTAGTGGTGAGGAAAAGACCAGGAGAATTATCCTGAAGAATTTTGCTATCCTGAAGATTTTTTTTTTTTCCCTTCGCAACAATGAACCTTCCAAGGTAGCACGGGGTGCCGTAGGCTACGGGCAATCTTACCCCATCCATCCTACAGCCCAGATAGTGCCCCTTTAGACTTCTTTTTGTTCCCCAAACATAAAGAACATTTAAAAGTAATATGATTTGATTCCTGGAGGATTCCAAAACTGTTGTTTTGACAGCTTGAATGTTGAAGAGCACCGAATTCTTCAGGGGAAGGTTAAAGAGATGAAGCACTGCTTTTAGAAGTGTATAGACCTAGAGAGAGGAGATGTCAAAAAATGATAGAGTCACATTTTGATGTTTTGGTTAATAAGGATTTCTGTGATTCTGTAACAGTACTTTTGTACTTACCCTTGTTTTGCTGAAGAGAAAAGCATGAACTTCCTCAAGTGTTTACTCAATGTCTACACTTTTCCGTGAATCCTCCCATAGTTGATAGATGTACAAACATCCTCTTTCCTTTTGCTCCTGAGTATTTATTTCATTCTGACAGAATACACATTTTATCATTTATTATCTGTCGCATATACCGCAATGTAAGGTACACAAGACAAGGATATTATCTGTTTTATTTACTGCTTTTTTCCCCCATTGCCTTAGAATGACGGTATGAATTCATTTATATTAAAAAGAAATAAATATATTATTTGCATAAGACAATTCTTCATGAAGGAATGGCACATTCATTGCACAAACCTAACAGTAGCTGTGTCTGATCTGTAAAACTAAGGGGCTAGGGTACGTGGGAGGAAGATGGAATTTTATGGTATAGATGTTACAATGGACATGTATCATTTTTTAAACTAAAAAACAACCCTAGTTAAATAAGGAATCCCATTTACAGTGTTCTGCAAATGGCTACAATAAAATATCTGTTATTTAATCGATACTGTTTATTTCTGGTCCTGAGATAGTCACCTTTCTGAATTTCTCTTCTTTCCAGAAATCATGTTATAAATTGCTTACTGTTCAAATCCGTGGGCTTCCTACCTTAGCTTGTATGGAGCATTTACTAAGAGAAACATTTTATTCCCCATCAGAAAACTGCCATCTGTGCCTCTGTCATTCTGAGAGAAGTTAGTTTTGGGGTCAATACATTTATACCTCTAAGTTGTAGCTAAGTGACCTGAGGCAGGAGACTTCACCTCTCTGGGTGTCAATTCTCTTGACTCTAAAATCGGGATAAGCATCTCTGTGAGCATGGAGATGTTCAAACAAAACAAGATAGTGCCTGTGTGTATGTGTTTGTGTATTGTGCTGTGTGCCTAGTAGTGTCTGGTTCAAGGCAGGACCCTCCCTTCTCCCAGCAGAGAGAACACTCTTAAAATCCACTCAAAGGATAACCTCAACAGCACCAGGGAGTTTATTGGAAATTCAGACCTCAGGTCCCGCCTCCATCTAATGATTCTAAATCTGTGATTCTAACTTGCACTAAAGTTGGAGAATCACTGATCCTTGCTTCTTACAGCTGTGTTTCAGACAGGCTGTCATCTTTAACTTCTTCTCCTTCACAGTTGAACTCCACTTGCCCCACCTACTCCCCTTGTGCCCCATTGCCAATTGTGGGCTCATTTGGAACATGTCCAGCAGAGCCCCATGTTTCAGTGGAGCAAGACTAACAGACTGAACCAGAGACAGAAGCTATGCCACTTCATCAGCCTAAACTGACTTTAAAGAAAGACGAACAAGGGTATCTATCCACATGGTTGTAAATCTGCTTAATGTAGTATGACTATGTTGAGTATCAATAATGTTCTTTATGCATAAGCCTTGGGATTGCAAATGATTACGACCTCCAAGATAATGGAACCGCTTGAGCTAAGGCACACAAACTTGTTTACAATATAGTCAGTCCCCAGGTTAAGAACTCAGATTTAGGGACGGCTTGAACTTCACCTTTAATGTTATGTGAATTTGCCATCACTTTGAAATGATTGAACCAACACTTGCTACTGCTGTGTGCCAGTTTGTTGGGTTTGACTCCTAGCAAACCTGTATAGGGTTTCCAAAGCTGTAAATCTTTACAGGAGCAGAAAGCCTCATTTTTCTCCCACAGAACACTAGGTGGATTCAAACTCTTGACCTTGCGGTGAGCAGCTCCACACATAGCCTTCTATGCTACCAGGACTCCTTGAACCAATGCCTAAAGCAACAAATTATTCATTACAATCACCTTGACGTACTGCACATGAAGCTTTTAAATCATTTGAAATGGCTAGTCGATTTTTTGTCCTAAACCAACAACAAAACCTTGTGTTATCTAACTGAGTCTGTCTCACCCTACGTAAGGTTTATGGGACCAGACAGCCCCATCTTTTTCATGCGGAGCAGCTGGTGTGTTTGAACTGCTGACCATACAGTTAACAGCTGAAGACCTTACAAGAGATCTTTAAAAGATTCATTGAAAAATGGAATTGAAATAATGGAATTTTTCCAAGAACTTTTTTGAACCCCCCCCCCCCCATATTTTAGGTATAAAGTAATTCCTACCAGGGAGCAATGACTATGTTGCCAAACAGCTTCTCTTCCTACATGTACATTTAACCTCTTGTCTCTTGCTGTTTCCAAAAACATCGTCATCTATGGAAATGACTGAACTGAACTCAAGGTCAGTAGAAGCAATATTAAAAGAACATAAGGGGGACTTTTCTTCCTATGACAAAAAAAATAAAATACAATACAGTAAGCACTGTCAATTTCAGACATACTCCTGCTTGTTAGATACGATAGAGAGAACAAACTCAAGCAAACCCACTTCCACCCAGTTGATTGTGGCTCACAGCTACCCTACAGAGTAGACAGGCTCCTAAGGGTTTCTGACACAGTAATCTTTGTGGGAACAGACAGCCTCATCTTTTACCCAAGGAGCGACTGGTGGACTTGAGCCATTGACCTTGAGGTCAGCAGCTCAGCTCAATGCTTAACCCAGAGTGCTACTGTTGTTGTTGTTAAGTGCCGTTGAGTCAGTTCCGACTCATAGCAACCCTGTATAGTGTTTTCAGGGAGCAGCTGGTAAGCTTGAACCAATGACCTTGTGGTTCAAACTGACTTTACAGTTGCGCATTTATCCTACAGCACCACACCACAAGTCCAGAGTGCTACTAGGTGTCCTGAGAGTGAGAACAGCAGATGCAAATTATATAGTGACTCTTTCCCTAAGTAAGTTCTTTAAAAACCCAAACCAATTGCTGTCAAGTTGTGACACCATTGGATAAGCACTGGACATCAAGGTCAGTTTGAACTGCAAGGTCAGTGCTTCAAACTCCTCAGAAACCCTATAGGGGGTCACTATGAGTTACAATCAACTCAATGGCACTTAACAACAACAACAACAACGTAGTGACTCTCTAGGGCAGAGGAGAACTGCCCCCAGAAGGCTTCCAAGGCTTTCCTGGTTTGGTGCTACAGGATATTTATGGTACTAGACTACAAGGTCAGTTTGAACCACAAAGTTGATGGTTCAAACTCATCAGCCGCTACTCGGAAACCCAATATGGGGTCGCTGTGATTTGGAACCAACTCCACGGCACTTACTTATCAACAACTACAATCTTTAAGGGCACAGACTACCTCATCTTTCTCTCACAGTGCAGCTGCTGGTTTTATACCTTCAATCTTTCTGTTAGCAGCTGAGATCTTACCTACTAGGCACCAGGGTGCCTTTAAACAACCAAGCAAAACATTCTTTTACTATAACTCCACTAAGAAATCCAAGCCCTGACGTGGCACTGTAGGATAAGCATAGGACTGTTAACTGCAAGGTCGGCAGTTTAAGCCCAAAAGCCACTTTGGGGAACTCTGGTAGCATAGTGGTTACAAATCGGGCTGCGAACTTTAAGGTCAGCAGTTCGAAACTACCAGCTGTTCTGCCGGAGAAAGATGAGGCTTTCTGTTCCTTTAAAGATTTACAACCTCAGAAACCCTGTACAAGGTCACTATGAGTCGGAACCGACTCCACGGCACATAATATACAGGGTCACTGGAGTCCTGGTGTGGCACTGTGGGTTAATGTCCCAGACTGCAAAGCCATTTGAACTGCAAGGTCGGTGGTTCAAGCTCACCAGCTGCTCCTCGGAAACCCTGTACAAGGTCGCTATGGGTTGGAACCAACTCGACGGCACTTAACAACAATACAGGGTTGCTAAGAGTATGAGCCAACTCCTAGCATATGACAACAACATTAAGAAAACCAAATTTGATAAGAACTTTTTATTAGAATTGTGAAGTAATTTTGATGAGAATTGTTAAATTATGACTACCAACTCTGTTTCCATAAAAAATAAACCCATTCGCTATGATGCTAGAAGGAAAGCTTGACTGCAGATAGCAGGATTTTGCTGCCTGTAAGTAGCCTCCTCAAATACAATAGGACTGCCCAAGCAGGGTCTACAATTTGACTTGTCACCTGTGTGAATGACAATATTCCCTGAAAGCACGTGCTTGTTTCTCAGTGGGTGTTTGGTTTGATAGCTCCTTGACCCTTTTCCAAGAAGCCTAATTTGCCCAAGGGAGTCTCACAATGGAAAGGGGTGTTTGCATCTGCTTAGGGAAATGTGCCCGAAATAATGGCTTACTTAGAACTGAGAACAGAATGGATTGGAATGGATTGCTAAGCCAGTTTGAGCAGGCAGGAAGCAACCTGGGCCTCATAACTCTTACAAAAGGAGCTCTGTGGCTGAGCAGCTTGCCTTTGGCTGCATCTGGCAAGACCCATCTCCACTCCACAAATGGCTGTGTGAACTCGGTACCCTGTTCTCAACGGTTACCACCGACTTAATGCATGCTGCCGCATCTTACATTGAACTTACACTTCTAAAATGGTGCGGATTTCGCGATTCAGCCCCGCAGACCCCAGTGTAGAAATTGCTCTCAGAGGTATGTCACGCATTTTAAACTTAGTGGAGTCCTTTGGAGGACTGCAGAATGCTTGGTGGTGGAGGTGGAGCCGCCGCCGCTGTACTGTTAAAGTGCTTCCTGGGTTGCCAGGGGAGATGGTGAGTGTGCAGATGTCTGTGTGCTCTTTGTGGAGTGAAAGATCTGGACTCACTGCCCTTGTTTCTTACTGAACTTAAAATGAACCAGTAGTCAGAAGTAGATAGTGACGTCTCTAACCAAATGACAAATGGAACTTTACATTACATTTTGTTGCTACTCCGTTTCCTGTTTCATTGTCCTTTGTTTAAAAAAAGAAAAGAAAAATTGATTTCTTTATTACCACAGCCTCAAGGCTAACTCTTTGAAATGGCAAAGGTGAAAACCAAAGAAAGGCTCTTCAAATAAAAACTCAAGGCTACATTAGGTTTTCTCTCTTAACAGTTCTCTATATAGCCTCGGAAACTCTGAACAGGGTCCCTATGAGTCAGAACCGACTCCACGGCACAAACCACCACCACTGTTTAGTAAAAATAGGCAAAACCCACTAACAAGAACAGTTATCAAGGTTAAGATTTTCTTTAAAAAAAATAATAATAATTCTACTTAGGCACAACAGTAATGAGAGTTTACCTTTTATTTATTTTTTTTATTATTTAAATCTATCTTTAACTCAATTAGCAAATTATTAAACAACCTTTCCTTCAAAGTCTGCAAGCAACTGCCTGTTCCCACTAATAAGAGAATGTGTTTTACAAGGGTTCACGTTGATTAATTGACAAATGCTGATAAAATCAAAGCAGTGCTAAACTGCAGTGCACCAGCTACAATATAAATTACTTTTGCTCAATACTGTTCCAAGTCACTATGCACTTATGGTTTACCTTCCAATAAATATTGCAGTCTGAATGAAAGCATTCATTGTGGGAATTTATGTCTGAAGACAAGTGTCAGGATCATATCTAGGACTAAACATTTCTGTGTCTGTGTGCTTTTCTGCTCAATTAAAAACATCGATTGCTCTGAGCATTTTAAAGGCAGATGATTTACATTCTGGGTGAAATGAACATGGATACCTGGTAATATACTCGTCCTTTGGTAATTGTGCATTGAGGACTGACCTACATATAGTGTTCTCGACTCATTTGGGAACTTCAACTAAAAAGCAAAAAAAACCCAAAAAACCCCTTAAATATTATAAATCTCCAGCCTTATACCACCATCCAGGATGAGAATTGTCTAAACCCACTGTCCCCTTGCTCTTGGCCTATGTCTGAATGTTTCATGCTCCTGTATGTTCCAGATGTCTGAGATGCTTGGTCAAACCTAGCTTCCTATTTTTGTGTATAAGGGACTAGCTGTCCAAAAGGCTATTTTCCATCTGGGACAGGTTTGCAGTGCAAAGAATCCCAGAAGAAGGTGGAAGGAGGGAGTTGGGATAGTTTGGCTATAGTTCAGACTAAGCTTTAGGATCCCTGCTCTTCTCCCGCTATGATTCATATCCATGGGACAGACCCACACACTCTAGTGCCTCAGGATCACTGTAGCATTAGGGGTAGAGTTAGGAGTCCAGTCAATCCTATAGTTTTGTCTGGACATCCTACAATGCCCTGCCTCATCCGCACACCTGAGAAATTAGATACCCGCCAAAAAAATAGTTTTACAGAATCAGCAAAATACATTAAATTAAACAAATATGTCTCCACTTTACTATAGGCCAGGAACTATGCAGGGCCCTGGAGAGACAGATAAAAACCAGATAGATAGTCCCTAAAGGAACTTACAGTATCTACTTATTTAATATTCTGCTCCAACACTGTAACTCTCCCAATCTGTACCAGCAACTATTCTAGGTGGTGAATCATCTAGATGTTTTCTTTCTTTGATGTTCTAGTGGTCTTCTAAGGCAAATCTCATTGGCTAGTTTTCTATTTGCCCTGCCTAGGTTGCTGGTTACCAGTTAATACTTCTCCTTAAGATTGTAATAAACTTCCAGACCTAGATTGAGTTTGGGCATAGACCAGTGGGCTTGCGCCAAGATTTATTCTAAGCTTGATCAAAGAGTACATTAACCATGAGATAGACATGGCAGGCTATGGAGCAGGAATGTGAGGCTGTGGGGTGAGGAGATTCAGAAGAACTGGGGCACAGTTAAAGGAACACTGATGGCACCGTTGATAAAGCACTAGACTGCTAACAGAAAGACTGGAGGTTCAAACTCAATAGTTTCTTAGAGCAAAAAAGTTGAGGTGACGTTTCTGTCAAGATTTACAGTTCCAGAAACCCTATGAAGCAGTTGTACCGTGATTTGGAATCACTCGACAACAACGGGTTTGATTTCTTGGGACACAGAAACAAGGCTGCTTTTGGGAAATGGATCACAGTAGAGACAGAACAAACTGGTGAGCCAATGTCGGTGATTGGAGTAGGGCAGAATCTGCACCCTTAGATGCTCTCATGTCTATGACCCATAGCAACCTGTGCACTACAGAACGAAATACTTCCACCCTCTCAATTGTGATATTTGAACTCCTCGCTGCTGCCACTGTGTCAGTCCAGCTCATAGGGATTCTTCCTCCTTTCCACTAACCCTCCATTTTACCAAGCATGATGTCCTTCTCCAGGGACTGATCCCTCCTGATAACAAGTCTGAAGTATGAGAAATGAAGCCTCACCATCCTAGCTTCTAAGGAGCATCTCAGGTTGCACTTCTTCCAACACAGATTTGTTTGTTCTTCTATGGTACTTTAAATATTCTGCTCCAACACCATAACTCAAATGCATGGGGCTGATCGATAGATTTCTAAGTAATTGACTAGATGATAAGGTCAGAGGGAAACTAATGATGCGGCGGGGGTGGGGTGGGGAGGGGGTGTCAGGATGCTCAGGCAATTATAAGAAATCAAAGCCTGCTAATAAGCAGGTAAGTTATTAGAGGGAACTGGCCATCCATTCAACATTTGAACATCCTAAAAAATAAAGAGTTGCTGGAATGGGTCCAACCACCAAGAGCCTCAGGTTTAAGAATAAAAAAACCGGGAGGAAATTCTCTACTACTGAGGACTCAAGTTGTTCCATGTACAATGTGTTCCTGGTAATCTGGGTCCCACGGCTCTGTGCAAGACTGGCAGCAAGACTGAGCTTGGACTTGCTGTTTTCTCAGCCCAGACATCACTAGGGCAGTGCCTGGCATGGCATAGACATGCCACAAATATTCATCAAAATGACCCCTGTTCTGGGAAGAAGGCAGCTGCCAGAATGAGGTCATTTTTATAGGGCAGTCTAAAAAAATTCAATGGCCCTGACACTTCAGTGAAAAATAAAATCCATGAGACAGGATGATCCAGCTCATCAGAGGATGATGCTGCTTCTCTTTAGTGCTCTCTGCTTTGTCCCAGCGTATGTGTTTGTTGCCTACCTCTGCTTTGCTTTCTATAGCACAGCACTGTAAGAAGGACAAAATGATGTGGAACTTGGGAGTTCCAGGAGTGTGTGGGTAGCTCTTCACCTAACCAAAGACATTTTCCTTTGTGGTTGAATTTGGATTCAGGTTAAGTAAATGGAGTAAAGAAAGAAAGGGAGAGTGAAGTGATGAAAACCCTACAGAGCTCTCAGGTTCACGTCAGTGAGACAGAAGATGTCTGATCAATCGCTTGAATCACACTCAGACAACTCGTACCTTTGGTCAGAAAGAAACTGCCCACTGGCCATCCTCCTGGGAGGCTCTTTTATGTGTGTGGAGCTAGCAGCCAGTAAAAATAATAGGGAAAACCATTCCATGTAACATTGATAAGATCCATTTTATGCCAGTGTTATACATCCCACATAAAAGTTGTAAAACACAGTCTTACACAGTCTTATAAAAAAATGCCCCCTGTCACCACATTGGGTCAGTGGGACATAACAGAAATAGGTCCGGGCAGTGTTTATGCTGACAACTCTTGAGTCCCTAACCTGTGAAACAGAGGGCGCCCATTCCTCACTCTGCACTCCTGGACCATATTCCCCTTTTTGACACTAGATGGGGTATTGTTATTATTACAGTGGCTCTAAAAGAGTAAATATATAAAACTCCAAAACATCGTAGCATTTCATTAAGACCTCAGTATTGTTCTGTTGAATCAAAGAGTGCTGATGCAGGAAAGAGTCATGGAAAAAAGCATCTCATCTAAAGTCTTGCTTTCTATTTGGACCAGAGAAAACTGAGCAGGCCATGTTTGTACTGTGGGTGAGTGGCAGGTAGAGAACCAGAACCCAGAATTCAAGTCTCCTGCGTGCATCCAGGATAGTCCCTGCACCATGTCTGGTGTCCACACACCTGGCCAACGGGACGTACATGGCTCAAAGAAACCGGTTTCCTAGCTAGTAAGATTTAAGAAAGAGGCTAGGCCTGTGAGAATGTAGATACATTCTTTCTGTAGCTTGACCCAAAGAAAAGTAAACAGTGAACACAATCCACAGGTTTGTTCTCATTCTTATTTCTCTCTCTCTCTCTCTCTGTCTTTCATCTTTCAATCTCTTTCTGCCTCTCTGTCTCATACAGCACACACACACACACAGACACACTGACCTTTATAAAAGTATGAATACAATAATATGTGTGAATTAACTTCATCTTATAAAATGTTAATAATCTGTGATAATGAAATTTTGGCTAACGTGAATTTCTGTTAGATGTTTAAGTTTCATTTCATTAGCTTCTAGGTACTATGATCAGGTCAAAATCTTACACTTTTCATGATCTCCCCAGCCATCTGCCAACCATCTATACTCGAAAGATCTGCTTCCAAAAATTACCCAATGAAAATTCTCTGGATCACAGCCATCCAATCCTGTTGTCCATGGGGTTGCCATGAATTGGAGCTGATTTGAAGGCAGCTAAGGAACTCTGGTAGCGTAGTGGTTATGAATCAAGCTGCAAACCGCAAGGTCAACAGTTTGAAACTACCAGCTGATCCGCGGGAGAAAGATGAGGCTTTCTGCTCCTGTAAAGATTTACAGCCTTGGAAACCCTATAAAGGGTTTGAGTCGGAACCTACTCCACGGCACACAACAACAACAACAACAATAACACCAAGGATTCCTGGTGTGGCACTTTGGGCTAATGCGCTGGACTGCAAAGTCATTTGATCTACAAGGTTGATGGTTCAAGCTTGCCAACTGCTCCTTGGAAACCCTATACATGGTCGCTATGGGTTGGAACCGACTCAAGGGTACTTAACAACAACACCAAGGCTTGAGCAGTATAATCCTTAGGTGCTTAGAGACATCGTCATCACCAGGCTTCTGCCTAGAACCCAAGTGAAAAGTAGGGACTACCCAAAACGCCATTCCCTCTACAGATCTACCGAGGGGATCTTGCTTCTCCTGCAGCCTTTTCCCCCTATGGCAGAAGGCAAACTTTATGGAAAACATGCAGTTCAGAGAGAATGAAGTCCACAGCCCAGACTTCATCTCCACTCAGTATAGCAGTATGATTACACTACTGAAAGAAAATGACCAGATTCTCTTCACCCTCCTCCTTTATGACTAACAGATTCCAGTGCAGAGCAAATGCCTATGGACAGAACTTCACAGATTTCTTTTTCTTAACAGAAATTCTTTTTCTTTTTTAAATATTAATGGAACTTGTGTTTGAAGCAAACTGTAAAAGGATTGTTAGTATCCAGTGTACTTTTTTTCCATGTCTCTGTCACCATCCTACAGTACTAATTTTTATCATTACTTTGGATATGAAAGTATTCTCACTTTTCCTGGGTATACCAAGTTACTTTAAGTTCTCTTCTCACTACATTTACCCCCTAAACAGCTAGGGTACTTGAAAGAAAGGCAGGATAATTAGAAAAAAACTACTTAGGTTCTCATTTTTATTCCAAATTAGACATTGCAATTTAAGCCTTCTTAAAGCAAAACACTTCTAAAAATCTAATTTTAAGAACTTGGCATGAATGGTCTGTTTTGTTTTTCCCTGCTGGAATGCCCCACTATGCCTGGTATAATCCTACTCATCCCTTAAGAACCATCTCAAATGTCATCTCCTGGGCTGAGCCTGTACTTTCTCTACTCCCATGTGTCCTTCCAGAATCTTCACTCATTGCTGCCAGAGCATTTTGTTTTTGCCACTGAAATACAGCACTCATCCCAGTGCATTAAAAAAAACCAAAAAAAAACAGCTGCAGTGCCATGCCAATCCATGGCATTCCCCTGTGTCTCTGAGTAAAGCTGTGCTCCACTGGCTGTGCCCCTTGGGAAATCGACTGACCTTCTTCCAGGGTGCCTCTGTGTGGATTTTAAATTGCCAACCTTTTCATTAGTTGTTGAGTGTTCAGTGGCTTGTATCACCCCAGGACCCCTCCTAGTACATGGTGGTGTTGGTTGTTAGGCAACTTCGATTAGAATTCTGACTCACAAGGACCCTATGAACAAAGGAACAAAGTACTGCCCTGTCCTGCACCTTCCTCACAATTGTTGCTATGTTTGAATCCATTCTTGCAATCCTGTGCTAGTCCATTTCATCAAGGGTCCTCCTCTTCTTAGTTGACCCTCTACTTTACCAAACATCCTGTCCTATTCTTGGGACTTGTCCATCCTAAAATACATGCCCAAAGTACATATCTAAGCACCTCTGCAGAGCACTGAACATGCTGAGTATATATAGTAGATTATATATGTGGGGTTATGTATGAGACAATCAGATTATGTCAGTGCTGAGCATTTTAATGTAACTGTCCTGAACTTTTGGAATACGTATCAAGTAAAAGTATAATTTACTTTCATAAGTCATGTTGTTGTTGTTAGTGCCATAGAGTCGGTTCTAACTCATAGCGACCCTATATAGGGTTTCCTGAGGAGTGGCTGGTGAATCTGAATGGCCAACCTTGCAATCCACCACCCCACCCCACAGTGCCACACCAGGAATTTCATAAGTCATAGGTGTAAAGTTTCTTTAAAATGGTTCTTAAAGTCTTAAATATTAAATCTTTGTTTTTAATTTTTTAAGCTGCAAGTAATACATAAAATAAGGCATACATCACCATCCACAGGGGGATGTTGTTGTTAAGTGTCTTCGAGTCTGTTCTTATTCATAGCCACCCTTTGTAGGGTTTTCAAGGCTGTAAATCTTTACTGGAGCAGAAAGTCGCCTCTTTCTACCAAATAGCAGCTGGTGGATCCAAACTGCTGACTTTGCAGTTAGTAGCCCTACTCATAACTACTATGCTACCAGAGCATTTTGCATCGGGGGATTGTGTTGTTAAGTGCCATCAAGTCAGTTCCTACTCATAGAGACCCTGTATAGGGTCTCCAAAGTGTTGCTGATTGGTTTGAACTGCCAACATTGTGGTTAGCCATCCAGTGTTTATCTTGCAATGTTATACTAGGACTCAGCATAGTGGGGGTTGTTGTTGTTGTTAAGTGCTGACGAGTCTGTTCCAACTCACAGCGACCCTATATAGGGTTTCTGAGGAGCAGCTGGTGAGTTTGAATAACTAACCTCATGGTTCAAATGCGGTTCAGTGCTTTATCCCACAGTTGTTGGGATAAGCAACTGGACTCCATAGACGATGTTGTTGTTATTAAGTACCGTCAAGTCAGTTCTGACCCATAGCGATCCTGTATAGGGTTTCTGGGGAGCAGCTGATGAGTTTGAACCACTGACCTTGTGGATCAAACCAACTTTGCAGTCCAGCACATTAACCCACAACCCAAAGGGGATTGTTGTTGTTGTTGTTTAGTGCCGTCGAGTCGGTTCCGACCCATAGCGACCCTGTACAGGGTTTCCGAGGCTGTAAATCTTTACGGGAGCAGAACGCCTCATCTTTCTCCCGCGGAGCAGCTGGTAGTTTCGAACTGTTGGCCTTAAGGTTCGCAGCCCGATTCGTAACCACTATGCTACCAGAGCTCGGATAGCGGTCGTTTATTTGTTCCCCATATCTGAAGATGACAGAAAGTTTTGTCACAGACCAATTTTGCTTCATACAAAAGATGTTAACTGGAAAAGTTGTATCTAAATCTAACTTCTATAAGTTAAAGCATATACTGTTGCTATTGTTAAGTGTCATTGAGTCAGTTCCAATTTATTGAGGCCCTGTGTAGTGTTTCCAAGGAGCTACTGGTGGATTTAAACTGCCAGTTTTGCAGTTAGGAGTCCAGTGCTTATCTTAACTACAGTAATGGAGGAAGGAGTTGAAAGAAAACATTTTTTCAAGTGTAAAACATTTATATGAAATGAATAATTTCTATATTTATTAGGGAATTTGTCTGATATGAAGTAGTAGTTTTCCAGAGAGATCCTGTATTCCAATCAAAATTCTCTTGGCATTCAATGTATTTTTTCATAGCTTATTTAAAACCCTAGATGTAACCCTAAGAAGATTTTTCATTTACCTAACTGATATTCTTGGCCTTCTAAAGTGAATAACTCCTCAATGTCATAAAATTGGTATGTGTTATGTATTATTTCTGGTTCAGTTAATAAAAAATTACTTGTGTGGGCATTTAATGATTTTAACACAAATCTTATTTGAAAGAATCATTATATTATACTTCTGATTTGTGAAACAACTGAGAGTTTCTGTGAATACTTACACATAGCCAATACTTACTGTAAAAAGAACTGGGGATTTTCTGCTTGGATCAGAAGTTTTATCATTTTTATTTGTATTTTGCTGCTATTGCTGGTTTTATTATGTTCATTGAGTCAGTTTCTACTCATAGCAACTGTATGCACAATGTAACAAAACACTGCTTAGTCCTGGAAGCTGGGGGTCTTCCTCTTTTTCACTGACCCTCCACTTGACCAAGCATGATATCCTTCTCCAGGGACTGGTCCCTCCTGATAGTATGTCTGAATTATGAGGGGCAAAGTCTTACCATTGTGCCTTCTAAGGTGCATTCTGGCTGTACTTCTTCCAAGGCAGATTTGTTTGTTTCTGGCAGTCCATGGTACTTTCAATGTTCTTCTCCAAAACTATAACTCAAATGCATCAATTCTTCTTTGGTCTTCCTTATTAATTGTCCAACTTGCGCATATATGTGAGGCTATTGAAAATACCATGGCATGAGTCAGGAGCACCTTAATCCTCAAACTGCTATCTTTGCTCTTGAACACCTTAAAGAGGTTTTATGCATCAGATTGCCTAATAGCTGCTACTTCCATGAGTGTTGATTGTGGATCCAGGCAAAATGAAGTCTTTGACAACTTCAGTCTTCTCTCCATTTATCATGACATTATTTATTGATCCAGTGGTGAGGATTTTTGTTTTCTGTACATTGAAATGCAACCCATACTGAAGGCTGTGGTCTCTGGTCTTCATCAGTAAGTGTCTAAGTCCTCTTCACTTCTAGCAAACAAGGTTGTTGTGGCTCTTCCTCCAATACTGATGCCACATTCTTCTTCATATAATTCAGCTTCTTGGATTATTTGCTCAGCACACAGACTGAAAAAGTATGGTGAAAGAATACAACCCTGTTGCACACCTTGCCTAATTTTAAACCATTCAGTGCCCTCTTGTTCTGTTCAAACAACTGCCTCATGGCCTATGTTACAGTTTCCTCAGGAGCACAGTTAAGTGTTCTGGATAATTCATCCTTTGCAATGTTAGCCATAGCTAGCCATGATCCATATAGTCAAAAGCCTTTGCATAGTCAATAAAGCACAAGTAGATAGCTTTCTGGCATTCTCTATCAGCTAAAATCCATATGATGTCGGCAATGATATCCACATCCTCTGCTGAATCCGACTTGAATTTCTGTCAGTTTTCTGTTGGTACACTATTGCAGTTATTTTTGAATTGTCTTCAGCAAAATTTTAGTTGCATGTGATAGTGATATTGTTTGATAATTTCTTCATTCTGCTGGGTCATCTCTTTTTGTAGTAGGGACAAATATGGATCTCTTCAAATCTGTTCACCAGGTACCTGGCTTCCTAATTTCTTGACATTAGTAAGTGAGGGTCTCCAGTGCTCCATCAATTTGTTGAAAGATTTCAATTTATAGTCCATCAATTTCCTGCAGCTTTGTGCTTCACAAATGCATTTAGTGCAGTTTGGACTTTTTCCTCCTGCATTATCGTCAGTTTTTGATCATATGCAACCTCTTGAAATGGTTGAACATGGACCATTTCTTTCTGGTACTCCTTCTGTGTATTTTTTCCATTTTCTTCTGATGCTTTTTGCATCATTCAATACTTTGGATATGTTGTTTTTGTTAAGTGATATCCAGTCATTTCTGACTCATAGCAACCCTGTGTAGGGTTTCCGTGGAATGTTGTTGTTCCGACCAACAGCGACCCTGCATAGGGTTTCCGATGAGCGGCTGGTGAGCTTAAACTACTGACTTTGTGGTTCAAATGACTTTGCAGTCCAGTGCATTAATCCACAGCGCCACATTAGGATTCCATGACAAGTTTGAACTCCCCACCTTTGGACATAGAATAATTCAGTATTGCAAGCCAAGGCTTAATTTATTTTTTTCAGTTCTTTCAACTTTAGAAATGTTGAGTCTGTTTTTCCCTTTTGGTTTTCTAACTTCTAGTCTCTGTGCATTTCATTATAATACTTGACTTTGTCTTTTCCAGCTGCCCTTTGAAATCTTCTGTTCAGCTCTTTAACTTCCTCATTTCTTCCGTTCACTTTAGCATCTCTACACTGGAGAGCAAGTTTTAGAATCTCTTGTACCATATCATTTCGGTCTTTTTTCTTTTCTTTTCTTTCCTGTCTCACTATATTTTCCTTTTTCCCACACTGACCAGAAAGGGATGGTAGAGAGATGGGTGGGCCGTGGGTTTGAAGTGATTTCTGTTGATAGTCTACAGGAATTGGCTCAGGTAATTAGCAGATACTCTGCATATGGGGTAGAAAGATGAGGCATTCTGCTCCCGTAAAGATTTACAGCCTCAGAAACCCTGTACAGGGTTGCTATGAGTCGGAACTGACTCCACGGCACACAACAACAACAACAACAACTGCATATAGGGTACCTGGCCATAGCAGCCTTGCCTCCTGTCTCCTGGTGGGGGGCAGACCAGAGGCCCTTTAATAGTGGAGTTACTTGGTTGAAAAATCATATTATTGGTTCTGGAACTGCATTTAGTACAATTGCAGCTGATACCAAGTAGGAAACCCAGTGCTTTAGACTGAGATGTTTCTGTATATTACGGATTGAGTTGTGTCTGCCCAAAATATGTGTTGGGAATCCTGATCTCTCTACCTGTGGTTATAATCCCGTTTCTGCATGGGCTGCCTTTGTTGTGCTCATCAGGAAACTCTGCAGTAGAGTGTTTCTTGAGTGGATCTATTTTGAGATGTACAAGATTAAAGGAGTAAAGTAGGAGACAGATATGGGTAAGATACATGCCAGGAAGCAACAGCGCAGAAGAGAAAAGGACCTTGCCCCAGAGTGAGCAGGGAGAGAAAGAAAGCCTTCCTCTCAAGAAGGCACTCTGAACTCAGACTTCTAGCCTCTTAAACGGTGAGAAAATTTTGGTTTATCAAAGCCACTCACTTATGGTATTTCTGTGACATGATACATAAATGAAATACTTGAGTGTGTTGAAGGGTTGGATTTTTCAGTTAACAATACTAGAACTATTGAGTATTTTTAAAATTCAAATGCAGCTTTTAAAATGTGTTTTCATTCTCATGGACAGCTGAGACCTGCCTGCCCTAACACTCAGGGAACCTGAGATCTGGGAGGAGCTTGTGAACCAGTCAGACTCACTTTATCTTTGCTTGTTTTAGCTCCGTGAGCAGAAGCTCTGGGGTCCTGTTCTGTTCCGCTCACCCCACATGTAGGTATTTAAATTTTCCAGGAGATCTTTAGCATGCCTGTGCACATTTGGACCAATATTCATGGTTCCACCCAATTTTAATGAATCTTACCTCATTGTAAGATCACATTCAACTCTCATGACTGGCCTTGAGGATCAGAACTGCAGAGCCTAGTAGCTGACTGGGGATCGTATTTATCCAGAGGTGGTGACCATTACTATCAGATCTACAGTGTTGCCTTGGGCTGGTGGGTTCTAGGTGGTAGAGCTGTATCTGGCCTATTCCATTGGATTAGAAAAATCTGCTTTAGAAACTAGCCGCTCCCTTCCAGCGGGTGGGTGGGCATGTAGTAGTATTCTCAGGTTAATCACAATCACCTGATTGATTGTCAGGGCGTCCTGCTCCTTCCTCTTTGCTTCATTTTCTCATCTCTCCCTTGTTTTGCTTCTCCTGTCTAGACAACTGAAGTAACCATTCTCGTTCTAGGTCTAAAAGGAGAAGCTGATGTAGACTAACATACAGGCTTTGTGAGAAAGGACATGTGTGGATTTAGCTTTTCTGTTGTATGTTGTCAAGTCGATTCCAATCAGAGTGACTATAAGACAGAGTAGAACTGTCCAATAGCGGGTCTTGAGGCTGCACTCTTTACAGGAGCAGACTGACAGGATGTTTTCTCCTGTGGAGCTGCTGGTAGTTTCAAACAACAGAACTATTTGTTTAACAATTGAGTGCATAGCATTTGCCACCGAGACTGTACATTTCACATGTGTAAAGTAATTCTCCTTCAGTTAACAGGACTCTAGTTAACAGAGGATCCTTTTTTGAATATCATTCTTTAGAAGGAAATTGCCAATAACATAAAACCAAGTTTGTATCTTAGAATTTATTCAGAGAACATTTTTGAGTGAATACACTGAATTCAGTATGGAGTTATTCTAAAGTCTTAAATCTACATTTATACATCCAGTACTATGTAATGACTACTGATACTCAGAACCTAAAAGCATCAGAAATATCAGAACCAATAAGGCAATTACTGGGTCTTCTTTGCTCTTTTATCCTAAACATGTTTTAAGGAATGCGAGCTCGTTATTCTGTTAAATGTCCTTGATGTTCTCTTGAGACTACACTAAGATTCTGCACTTTTACCAAGAAGACCACAGAAGTACTGTGTTTTTCTGAGAACATCTTATCAGCGCGTATCTCATCATGCCCATGTCTTATGACTGGCTTCAACACACTCCTCTGTAGCATTAACTGAAGCAATATGATTTTTCTCCTGAGTTAACCAAATTAGGTCATTGACAAGAATGTGCCACTATTCTTCTAGCATTCTCCTGGCTGGGGTTTATAGGGAGTATTTTAATAAAGTGTGCTTTTAAAATATAATACATATTTCCCCCTGAATTCAAATGATACTATGCAAATAGCCCTGGGTGATTTTTGTGGTAATTGACACTTTTTTCCAGTATCCCAATTTGAGGAATGCATCTGAGGGACCGCTGAGTTGTAAAACCTAGTTTTGTGACAATTGGATGTCAAAGTGGTAGCATGCAGTCAACAGTTGGCAGATTTTAAGGAGAGATGAATTCTCATTTTGATAGCTGTTGTGTAAAAAATACCACATTCAATCTTAGGGCGATAAAGTGTCAAAAAATGTCACTAATGAGTTAAATATTAGAAGTACTGTCAGCAAACATTTAGCTGTTCCAATGTATAGGGTCACTTTAGTAAGCACAATTAATAAATTCAAACAGGTTTTTAAAAATATATATATGCATATTCCTGACTCATCATGTTAACCACCTGTTTCTACTTTAAATTTTCTGCTAATAGTTTCATTTTCTCATTAACTCACCTTTTCATCCATTTATTTGTATTGGGACTAATTGTTGGACTTGATCAACAAAATATAAGCAACGTGAAAGCTTCTGGCTCATTATTCCTCAGGGTTAAGCATCTTACATCTAGATAAGGAGCAGAAATATCTAAACACGTGTGCCTATTCCAATCTTTTAGACATGAATTGCCTATTTATAATTTGGGATTTCTGGTAGACAGCTGCCCTAGGTGGCATCCAAGTTCTTAAAGACTGTTTATCTGTGTGTGTGTGTGTGTGTGTGTTTAATCTTTAAGATTATCTTGTCAGGTGTTGTTGTTAAATGCCTTCAATATGGTTCCAACTCATAGCAACCCTGTATAGAGTTTCCGAGGAGCATTTTGTGGGTTTAAACTGCCAACCTTGACGTTACCAGTCCAGTGCTTATCCTACAGCACCACACCAAGACTTCATCTTGTCTGTAGCTATGTTGTTGTTGTTGTTGTTAAGTGCCGTCGAGTCGGTTCCGACCCATAGCGACCCTGTACAGGGTTTCCGAGGGTGTAAATCCTTACGGGAGTAG
>NW_006408540.1:17031762-17076479 GCF_000296735.1 Chrysochloris asiatica | reverse complement strand
GATCAAACATGCAATCAAGATGTATTGATCATTACTGGTGATGGAATGCAAAGGCTGGGAGGAAAGAGGAAGGATCAGTAGTTGGAAAATAAGGCATTGGTAATAGAAATGATGCTGGAGATCACATGATAGAATTCTGCAAAATCAATGATTTGTTCATTTCAAATGCTTTCTTTAGACAACATAAAAGAAGACTATACACATGGACCTCACCAGACTACTTCTGTGGAAAGAGATGATGGAAAAGTGCCATATCATCAGTCAAAACAAGGCCAGGGGCAGACTGTGGAACAGACCATCATATGCAAATTCAAACTGAAGCTGAAGAAAATGAAAACAACTCCACAAGAGCCAAAATATGACCTTGAATATATCCCACCTGAATTTATAGATCATCCGAAGAACAGATTTAATACATTTTATACTAAAGACCGAAGACCAGAAGACTTGCGGGATGACATCAAGAACATCATACGTGAAGAAAGCAAAAAGTCATTGAGAAGACAAGAAAGAAGGAAAAGGTCAAAATGGATGTCAGAAGAGACACAGAAGAGAACAGTGTAGAGATGCTAAAGCAAGTGGAAGAAATGAGGAGGTGCAAGAGCTGAACAGAAAATTTCAAAGATCAACTCGAGAAGATAAAGCCAAATATTACAACAAAATATGCAAAGATCTGGAATCAGCAAGCCAAAAAGGGAGAATATACTCAGCATTTCTCTCGCTGGGGGAACTGAAGAAAAATATGCAAGTCTCGACTTTCGTTATTGAAAGGTGGCTGTAAGAGAAGATAACACCAATCGTGCGAGATGAGTAAGAAAGAATACATTGGGCCAGTGAATGCCCAACCATGATCTGTCTACAAGTGGAAGTGAGGACCAGCAGCATTCTAGTCATCTCATCCATGAGCCCTTAAGATTGGAAGGGTCTGAAATATGAGTGGTGCTATGCTACATTGTTGAATATAGAAGTCAACCAGCTTCTTCCGGAAAAACTTCAGAAATATTTTCCTCTTATTAATTAGTAACCAAGCTGTCAGATTTTGATGAGCACTAGAATCTTGTTTGAAGATACATGCTACAATGTTGGTGAATCTCAAAAGCATTATGCCAAGTCAAAGAAGCTGTGAGCAAAAGGTCACATTTATATAAAATGTCCAGAATTGGTAAATCCATAGACACCAAAATCAGATAGTGGTGGTCAGGGATGCAAGGGGAGGGGCAGTGGAGAGCGACTGCTTAAAGGATGACTAAATTGTTCTAGAACTCGACGGTAGTGATGAGGGTACACCTTTGGAAATGTACTGAGTGACACTGACTTGTAGAGTTTTAAATCATCAATGTTAGATTGTGGTAATTTCACTTCGGTCTTAAAAAGGTGGGGGGTTTGGGCCTCCCATCAGATCCACTGAAATAAAGTCTTCTGGGATAGGGACCAGGTGTATGTACTGTAAACCACCCAAAGTGGTTCCTATGGTCATTTCAGTGTGAGAAGCACTGTGTGTCAAACACACCTGCTAGTTCTAGCCTGGGTCAGGGGAGAGACATGCTCTCTAATATCATGCCGATTCAGTAGTTGAAGCATTTGATTGCCCTATAGAAAGCTCACATCCTCCTGCTTCTGAGCAGACCAATTCTTTCACTGTTCTCCCTTCACAATCCTGTTTTCACCCACCAAGTCCCCTGAGTCTGAAACCAAGGGATAGTTTCTGCATATTCCCTTTTTCAGCCATGACATTCACTCTATCTCACCTCTACCACCGGATTGCTCACTCAGTCCTATCTAGTGTAACTTGAGAAGTATCTCTCAAATCCATTCCCTTTCTACAAGTCCACTGTCACTGCCTCATCTTGGGTCCCTTTCATGTCTTGCCTGGTATATAGTAATTACCTTCCCAATAAGTTATCCTTCTTGAGTTTCTCTCTGTGGAGCATATCCTCCACTGGCCTGTAAGGATTATTTTAATAAACCACAAATTTTACAAAGTCACTCCCAATTTAAAATACTCGATTAGAGCCCTATTGCCTATGGAAATAAAACGCCAGCACGTCCCTGGCCCATACGAGTAATTCCAGCATCATTCTCCACCATTTACCATTTGCTTCTTAAATTCCAGTCAAAGAAAACTACCCATTTTCTATACCATGCATTCTACTTTTCCCAGCTAAGTGCCTTTGCTTGCAGAGTTGTTGATGTCTGGAACACCTTTTTATACTTTTTTAGTAACAACAGCATCTATCCTCAAGAAAATCTGAAAATCATTCCCACTGGTAGAGTTAATTGGTTTTTCCTTTATGTTCTTTATTAATTAAAACTTGTGTTTTTAATTAATTTACTCATCTCCATACTGGCTTATCAATCTGGACTTCCCATCTTTGGTGTAAGTTTATTAGGAACTAGAATGGTTTTATATTTTTCTGCCTAGAACATGAAATGGTGCTAAGCCCAGAATGAGCTACCTACGTAGTCACTGAATGAATGTAAAAAGACAATGACTGAACTGGAAATATCTTTGCTTTAGTCCTTCCCCTTTGGTCATAATTCCATTCTTTGGAGTATTACTTAACCAGTCGAATCTGTCTTGTTTATATGCTGATATAGAAAGATGTGTACCATCCTTTTATCTTTCCCTCATGCCATAAAGCTAGTTAGGTGTCATTACAAAACTGGTACCAACTCTGGAATTCCAAGAATCCTCATGGACAGTTTCCAAAGTTGCACTGTGTTCTCAAGATCGGATGACCCAATCCTGGTAAATTTGCTACAAAATCAGCTTTGTGAGAGAGGAGTGTGGGAAGATTAGACCTGTTTGTCACAGATTTAACCTGCTTTTCTCACTTTGGTTCCAAGACTGGGTTTTCTATTAGATTTTCTTGAGTAGATCTGATGCTGACATTAGCACACCCCTTGCACTCCCACCAACACCTTGGTCTGAAATTCCATGTTTCACTATTTATTCTACCATCCTTAGAATGGTTTTTGGATGAAACTTGGTTTCATTGGTTTTACAGGATGAAACTCAGAAAATAGGAATTGAACTTTCTGTCATCTTAGTTGTTTGTTGCTAAACAAAAGTTTTGCTATTTTTCCTTGTCTCTCCTCTTTAAATATATATTTGTAACATCCAGGTACTGCCTTTAGTGTGTTTTCAAAGTCTTTGTTCCAAGTCCTTCTGAATTTAGCCATTGCCAACATTTTCTAAGAAGTCTCTCCACGCTTTGGCAATTGTCTTTACCTTTGTGCCCCTGTTTTCATGCATTACTTTTGTCCTCTTAGAGTCAAAATTCATCAAAGAAGTCTTTATAAAATTTCTATAGTTTTTACCCCCCTCCTCCCACTCTTTCACTAGGAGTATGCAGATAAGGCTATATCATCACATTTTACTTCTCAGAATGTCTTCTGACTTACATTCATTCCTTATGAGAGCTGATCTCTGTAGGTTCACTTCCTGCTTTCGTTTTCTTTGATCTTCTTAAACCAGTTTCCTAAATTAATGGAATAAATTTGATTAGAATTAGTATTTTCCAATCTTCCTACTATGAACTTCAAGATGCCATAGGAACTTTCTTCCCAGAGTTCCCTGTCATTCCGCTTTGTTACTGACTTTTTTATAGCTGGTGACTACTAAGGCTTTTCTACCTTTCTTTCCTGTCAACACAGGTTATGAACAAACTCCTACAATTCTTAACCAGGATTAAGTCAATAATTGTTAATCGGCTTTCCATGTCCCCCACTCCCCAAAGCACTAAACCTCAAGGTCAGTTTAAACTACAAGGTCAGTGGTTCAAATTCACCAGCTGCTACTTGGAAACCCTAGGAGTCGCTGAGTCAGAACCAACTCATTGGAACCAACAGCAAAAACAAAATAAGTGATATTTTGTGTATTTTTGTCCTTTTGGCTAATGAATTCTGAGACTGTGCTTTGTGTTGTAAACATGTGCTTTATTTTCTTCCTTCTGAAATGATCTGTGAATTCAGCGGTGAGTCCTAGTTTTAATAAATCATGAGTTGGTAAGTAATTGCTTGCTTATATTGCCAACACTTTCGTAATCTTTTCAGTGTATCTTTTAGATGGACTGATGAGATATACCCTTGCTCACTTGTGCCCTGCTTGATAAACTAGTGTCTTTTCACATAGGAAAATATTTGACTCGTGTCATGAGCTTGTTTTGTCGTTAGTTGCCCATGAGGCGATTCCAACTCACTGTGATCCTATAGCAGTCCTACAGATTACTCTCTCCATGGGGATCCCATGGCTGAAATCCTTACCGGAGCAGATTACCAGGTCTAATGGTCTTTTCTCCCTTGAAGCTGATCTTGGGTTTGAACCACTAACCTTTCAGTTAGTAGATGAGTGCTTAACCACTGCGTCATCAGAGCGCCTTAATAATAAACTTAAAGCCCCAAACTGTACCTGCCGTCTAGTCAGTTCTGACTCATAGTGAACCAGTGCAATGTCTGAGTAGGCTTTCTGAGGCTGTATGTAACCTTTATGGAAGAAGGCTGCTTCATCTTTCTCCCACAGAGAAAATGATGGGTTCCAACCAGTAATGATTCAGTTAGTAGCCCAATGCTTAACTCACTGTGCCACCAGGGCACCTAATATTTGACTTAATTTTAAATTAAATTCCTTGACAGTTCCCGTCCCAAAAATCTTTATTTTCAAGACTAGTACTACCATTGTCATTGTTTAGACATGCAGGCCAATAGAATCTGAGTAATTTCACCCAAGTGTAAACGAGTGAAGAGAAAGGTAGCACTGCCCTTTCAGTAGCTTCAGGTGCTTTCAGTTGCATGTATTTGGGTTTGCTGTTCCCTCTGTGGTGCTGTAGGATCAGCACTGGACTGTGAACTACAAGGTCGGTAGTTCAAACCCACCAGCTGCTCCTTGGAAACCCTACACAGGGTTGCTGTGAGTCAAAATGCACTTGATATCACTTAACAGCTGCATTACAAAGGAGCCTTTATGGCCCTGTGGGCGAGGCATTAGGCTACTAACTGCAAGGTCAGCAGTTCAAACACACCAGCAGCTTCTCAGAAGACAGATGAGACGGTCTGCTCCAGAAACCCTAAGGAGCAGTTCTATCCTACCCTATATAGAGTCACTATGAGTCAGAATCGGCTTGATGGCAGAGGGTCACTGGATAGCTCCATGCCTTCTCCCTCTCTCTTCCCACGGGGTCTTCTTTTTAGCCTTCAAAGCTCAGCTTGTATGAGGACTCTGGACTCGTGGAAAGAGAAGGGTTGTGGGCTGGCAGCTAGGAGGCAGGATTGCAGAGTGTGCCCCCTTTGGTTGTTTAAATGATTATATATTCCTGAGTGTGTTTATGTACATTAGCCTCCCCTTCCCCCTTCAAAAAGAAAAAAGAGAGAATGGAAGCAAATACTGTTGAATGGTGATGCACGGAGGAGATTATAATCATTGCAATGAAATGATGAGTGTAAAACTGATGTTCTCCCATATAAACTATCACTCAATTTGCAATAAAAACTAACTAAATAAACAAACAACTCAGCTTGTAGGTTTCTTCTTTGTAGTTTTTCCCTGACAGTTTAGATAAAATAAAGCCTTTCCTTTCCTCTTCCTTAACCACGTGTACAAGTTTTTGTTTTTGTCCATTTTTTAATGCTATTGGTTTCAATCAATAGAGACTAATCTAAGCATTTTGGAGCACACCATTCTGTGACTAGAAATAAAGATTAATTAGTAGGCAGATGTTTTCCTTAATCACTGTACAAAAAGCAGAAGTTGCAAATGCTTTCAAAATACTCCATAGCTATAAATATTCTATATGGTTTTAAATCAAGAAAGGATGTACCTAGGTTGCATATACTGAACAAATAATCTGAGAAGCTGGATTATATGAAGAAGAATGTGGTACCAGCATTGAAGGAAGACTCATTAAGCACCTGAGATATGAAAATGAAACTACCTTGCTTGCTGGAAGCAAAGATGACGTTAAAATACTTACTGATGAATATCAAACCCAGCCTTCAGTATGGATTGAATTTCAATGTAAAGAAAACAAAAATACACAGAAGTGGATTAATAAATAGCATTGATAAATGAAGAAAAGATTGAAATTGTCAAAGACTTTATTTTTGTTGGACCCACAATCAATAGTCTTGAAATCAAATGGCATATTGTATTAGGCAAATCTGCTGCAAAAGACCTTTTGCAAGTGTTAAAGAGCAAAGATGTCAATTTGAGAATCATGGTGTTTTCAATAGCCTCATATGCATGCCAACATTGGATAATGAAAGACGACCATAGAAGAATTGATGCATTTGAGTTATAATGTTGGGGAAAAAAAATATTAGAAGTACCATGGACTGCCAGAAGAACAATCAAATCTGTGTTGAAAGAAGTACAGTCAAAATGCTCCTTAAAAGCCAGAATGGTGAGACTTCATTTCACATACTTTAGACATGTTTTCAGGAGAGACTGGTGGTCCCTGGAAAAGGACATCCATCATGCTTCATAAAATGAAGAGTCAACCAACAAAGAGGAAGACCCCAATGAGATGGATTACCATGTTGTTGTTGTTGTTGTTAGGTGCCATTGAGTCAGTACTGACTCATAGCGATCCTATGCACAACAGAATGAAACGCTGCTCAATCCTGCGCCAACCTCACTATTGTTGTCATGCTTGAGCCCATTGATGCTGCCACTTTGCCAGTCCATCTTGCTGGGGGTCTTCCTCTCCATCTCTGACCCTCCACCTTACCAAACATGATATCCTTCTCCAGCGACTGCTCCCTCCTGACAATATGTCTGAAGTATGAGAGACGAAGTCTGGCCATCCTGGCCTCCAAGGAGCACTCTGGCTGCACATCTTCCAAAACGGATCTATTGGTTCTTTTGGCAGCCCATGGCACTCTCAATATTCTCCTCCAACACCATAACTCAAAAGTATCAATTCTTCTATAGTCTTCCTTATTCGCTGTCCAGCTTTCGCATGCATATGAGGTTATTGAAAATACCATGGCTTGGGTCAGGCGCACCTTAGTCCTAGTGGCAGTAAAAATGGGATCAAATGTAAACTGCGGTTGTGAGAATGTCCAGGGACCAGGTGGTATTTCATTCTATTGTATATAGGCTCGGTATGAGTTGGAACCAACTCAATGGCACCTATCATATTTTTTTTTAACAGAGGAAGGACAGCTGTAGGTTGGGTGAGTAGTATTAAGTTTTGAAGCACACGAGTCATGATTACCCAAATGGTAAACATTTCAGAAAATTCAGGTTTGATTTTTAAAGGATGGTATTAAATAGACCCTGATGCTGGTTGGAGAGGCTGGTAGCTGGGCGGAGAGGACACATGCCAATAGGGCATCAAATGAGGAGCTGGTCTCCACAGTCACTTCTCTCTTCTCTATTGATGGCATTCTCAGTTGGCATTGGCGAGTGAATAAGACCTGTGTACATTATGTGGTTAAATAGAACAACATCAGATGGTCCACTCATGTGCTGCCCCACAGATCACATCACCTCTTAGCACTTCCTGGTGGTGAGGTATGCTTCCAGTGTGCAATACTATGGAAGGTCCACCTTTTAAATTGCTCCAGTGCTTAGACTTCCTGGCCAGAGCAGCTGACTTTTATTACATGGCCCCATCTGTTTCCAGTCTGAGAATGAAGAAGAAAAGGAACAGATGGCATTTGCTGTTGAGAGATCATCACCATAGGTGGCCAGATAGAACCTTATCATGAGACCATGTGCTGTATGCGCAGGGCCACACTGTTGTTGTTTTTGAATGCTGTTAAGTAGGTTCCAATGCACAGCATCCTCTAGGACAAAGTAGAACTGCTCTATAGGGTTTTCTAGGCTATCCTCTTTATAGGAACAGATGTTTTCTCTCACTGAACCAATGGTGGGTTCAAACCACCAACCTTTTGATTAGTAGCTGAGCACCTAACCATTGTGCCACCAGAGTGCCTTGGTACTATGCTAAGAGGTTGTAATTTCAATTGGCCCCTACCTCTAAACATCTGAGAAACTAATTAGAGAGAAAAATACAAATACCTACATACACAAAGAAAGTAACAACAAAAATGGGCATTAAATGTCAAAAGTACAGATCACTGGTTGTCAAATGCAGTATTGTAGTTGCTGGTAGATACCATCTTAACAGCTTTTGTCGTATCTATGCCTGGTGTGGCTTTGTAGTGTCAGCACTGGACTGCAAACCACAAAGTCAGCAGTTCACACCCACCAACTGCTCTTTGGAAACCCTATGCAGGGTCACTATGAGTCAGAACTGACTCAATGTCATTTAACAGCAACAACAATGCCATGTATTTATGTGTAAATGAATGTTTACTTATTTGTATTTGATAAAGTATCCATTTTAGCTCTACTCTAAGCAATAATATAAGCAAAATCATTTCATTTTCATTGTTACAGGGTTTTCCCTGACACATATTGGTTGAGCTATATGAAACTACCAATCTGTGTCCATTTTTTTTAATCTACAAAAATATCAATTTCACATGGCTTGGCATAAATATCACTATTAAAATTAAAATAACAGTTTCATGTATCATATTAAATTCCCTGACGTACCACCCTCTGGGGACTCTGGAGTTTGGAGGAGGAAAGCAGTCATAAAGAATTCCTCTGATAAGATTTCTTGGAGAAGGTGGGTCTTTTGTGAGCTGGAAATGAAGTCTGCTTCGAGAAGAGAAAGGGGGGCAGTGCTCAGGAGGGCACAGCATTAAGCAGTGGTGTGAGAGCCAGAGGGCCGGTTCAGATGGAAGAGCCAATGGTCTCTAGGAGAAACTCCTGTCTCATTTCACGCATAGTGAGCATAGCTTTCAGACCATTCAGAAGTCTTCTGAAGAATTCTTCTCTTGTTTTCACTAGTGTCTTGAGCTAAATCAGACATTCCTATTAGAAAGTGTATGGTTGTCAGCGAGATGATCTTGATTGGCAAAGTGCTGATACTGTATGTCAAAAAAGCAAAATTCCACCTACGTAGAATGGAAGGCTCTCAAATCCCAGCATCTGACTGGGTTGAGGCTCATTCTAGAAGCTCCCTTTGCCATGTCTGTGGATGTCTTTAAATCTTTCTGACTTGTCTACTACTGTGGTGAAGATTCCAGCCTCAGGCTTTTTCCTTGCCAAGTGCAAGTAACAGAGAGCCACCCTGCACATTCCTCTGGGAAGGTAAATCAAAGGTCACTGTGCCTGGATGCCTTTCCTTGTCATGTCTGTCACTTTCCTATCAAAAACCAGGCTTGGCTTGAATGAGCACTGAGGCATCAGGCTAATGACCATGGAACAACAAAAACGTCCATACTTTTGGAATGAAGTGTGGAAGGTCTTGTTGTACGTTCTAATGTATTCTAAAACACACTAAGTGTTTGAAGTCAAATGTTAATGTGCCCTCATTACTTTTGAGCTAGCTGTAATTGGGAAATTATGGGTAGAATTGATCATTCCTGGAGTCCTGGTGTGGCTCTGTGGGTTAATGTGCCAGATTGCAAATCTGTTTGAACTGCAAGGTTGGTGGTTCAAGCTCACCAGCTGCTCCTCGGAAACTCTAAATAGGGTCACTATGAGTCGGAATTGACTTGACAGCTCTTAACAACAACATACATAAAGGACACTTGGTGTAGCTCTGTAGGATCAGCATTGGACTACAAATCACAAGGTCAGCAGTTCAAACCCACTAACTGCACCTTGGAAACCCAATGCAGGATCACTATGAGTCAGAACTGACTCAACAGCACTTAACAACAACAATACTTAGAGAAATTAAATATATGTTTTATTTATATGTTTTTACTTATTAATAAAAATGTATATGTTTTATAACCATTTATTGATGGTTGATATATAATCATTTGTTTCTGGCAAAAAACGACCAAGATTGGGCTGTTCCCTGGAACTAATGGTGTCTTGATCCAAGAAAAGCTTGAAGATCAAAGCAAAATCCAGCAATAATAACCACAAAAGCAATCCATAAATTCATCACAGAGCTGAGGTGTTTAAAATATCAGTGATGTAAGTTCTTGTGACTCCAGGAAACCAAAAGCCTTGGCAATAATATTCACTTTCCTTGAAGACACAATGAACTTCCTGTGTTTAAATTTAGTAATGTGTGTGTGTGTTTGGGGGAAGCTGTACCTATTACATGTAGTCTTTGATTGTACAGTTGGTTAATCTATGAACAGAAAGAAGACTGACAAATTAAACTCACCACATCGCAGGAAAAAGCTGTGATGATATACTTCCAAAAATTCACAGCCATTGAAAACTCTCTGGAGTATAGTTTTACTCTGACCCACATGAGGTCACCATCTGTTAACTGCATGACAATAATTGATGAGGCTTGGTGTTTTGGGCCCCTACTATGCACTGGAGAGTATAATTAATGTCACATGCAAGTAAAATTTTGCTAAAGATAATACAAAAACAGCTGCAACAACACATTGACAGAGAACTTTCAGAGGTTCAGGCTAGATTCAGAAGAGGATGTGGAATGAGTGATATCATTGCTGATGTTAGATGGATCTTGGCTGAAAGCAGAGAATACCAGAAAGATGTTTACCTGAGCTTTATTAGGTGTGCAAAGCTTTCAGTTGTGTGGATCATGACAAGCTATGGACAACATTGCAGAGAATGAGTATTCTGGAACATTTCATTGTGATCTTGAGAAACCTGCACATAGACCAAGAGGCATTTATTAGAACAGGACAAGGGGACACTGAATAGTTTAAAATTAGACAAGATGTGTGGCATGGTTGTATTCTTTCACCATACTTATTCAATCTGTATGATGAACAAATAATCTGAGAAGATGGATTATATGAAGAAAAACATGGCATCAGGATTGGAGGAAGACTCATTAACAACCTGCGATATGCGGATGATACAATCTTGCTTGCTGAAAGCTTGTTGTTGTTGTTGTTATGTGCCATCGAGTCGGTTCCGACCCATAGCGACCCTGTATAGGGTTTCCGAGGGTGTAAATCTTTACGGGAGTAGAAAGCCTCATCTTTCTCCCGCGGAGCAGCTGGTAGTTTCGAACCGCTGACCTTAAGGTTCGCAGCCCAATTCAGCTTACAGGACTTAAAATACTTACTGATAAAGATCAAAGACTGCAGACTTCCATATGGGTTGCAACTCAATGTAAAGAAAACAAAATCCTCACCACTGGACCAATAAACAGCATCCCCATAAATGGAGAAAAGATTAAAGTTGCCAAAGTCTTCATTTTGCTCAGATCAACCATCAGCACTCATGGAATCAGCAGTCAATAAATCAAGCAACATATTGCATTAGGCAAATCTGCTGCACAAGACCTCTTTAAAGTGTTGAAGAGCAAAGATGTCAGTTTGAGGGCCAAGGTGCGCCTGAACTAAGCCATGGTATTTTCAGTAACTTCATATGCATGTGAAAGTTGTGTAGTGAATAAAGAAGACCTTAGAAGAATTGAGTTATGTGAGTTATGGTGTTGGAGGAGAATATTGAAAGTACCACGGACTGCTAAAAGAACAAACAGATCTGTGTTGGAAGAAGTACAGCCAGAGTGAGTGCTCCTTGGAAGGCAGAATGGTCAGACTTTGTCTCTCATGCTTCAGACATGCTATCAAGAAGGACAGTACCTGGAGAAGAATATGACATTTGATAAAGTGGAGGGGGGGGAGAAGAAGAAGAAGACCCCCAACGAGATGGATTGGCATGGTGGCAGCAGCAATGGGCTCAAACGTAGTAACGATTGTGTGGTTGGCACGGGACTGGGTGGTGTTTTGTTGTGTGGTCACTATGAGTTGCTACCAACTCTATGACATCTAACAACAACAACCATATACTGGGCTTTGTTTTGCTGCTGGTGATTTAGCATGGAAAAGCATGAAAACAAAACAAAACAAAACTTTTCCTTATGGAAGAGCAGAGTAATCAGAGAAACTGCTATGTGATATAACAGCAGATACTGAAAAATCCTGTGGAGAAAGGTAAGACTGGGTGCAGGACCTAAGTTAATAGATGTTGCTTGTCTAGGTGGAGGCCAGGGAAGTCTTCTGTGCAGAGGTGATGTTTGAGCTGTGAAGGGAGTAAAGTGAGGGGACCTGGTGTTGTGTGGGGACCTGGAAGGGCCACCAGTGTAAAGTCACTGAGAAAAGATCGTGTTTGGGAGCTCAAGGCAGAGTAACCAGCCGGTGCTGGTGGGGCTCAATAAGAAGGTGAAGCAGTAGGGAATGAAGTTATAGAAGTGACCTGGAACCGATTCTTAGGCTTTGAAAGTCACCTAAGATTGACGGGAAATTGCTGGTGTATGTTTCTACAACCTGGAAACGAATACTGTAATTATTACTGTTAGCAGTCATTGTCATTGGTGGTGGTGGTTATGTGCCGTGGAGTCGGTTCCAACTCATTGCGACCCTGTACAGGGTTTCTGAGGCTGTAAATCTTTACAGAAGCAGAAAGTGTCATCTTTTTCCCTTGGATTAGGTTGGCTTTAACTCATGGTGACCCAATGCAGAACAGAACAAAAATTGCCCAGGCTGACACGCTTTTCACAATTGTTGGTAAGCTTGAGTCCATCCATTGTCGCTGCCAGTGTATGAAGAACACCTTCTAACTAGGAGACTCATGTTCCAGTCCTTAACTGGACAGTAAATGTTCTGTTATGATCCTTAAGGTCTAACTAGATTTGTTAAATAGATTACTAGCCTTTCTTGCTAATCTGTATGAGTCTGAAAGCTACACTGAAACCTGTCCACCCTAGGTAACCCTGGTGGTATTTAAAATGCCAGTGGCATAGCTTCCAGCATCAGAGTAATGATCCAGCAACCACGGTTCAAGAAACTGACAGATGGGTTGTGGACATATGTCATCTGAAGCCATAGCAAGAGTGAAGCTTTAGTCTCAAAATGCCAATTAATACCACCATCCCTCTCTGTTTTCTATACTTTTAATACTGTTAACTTGTTTTAATATTCATTTGTGATCACTTGGCTTGCAAATGGGGAAACTTACTATCTTCCTCTTGAAAGTGCTACGTTTGGAAATTTTGCACAGTTAAATCAAACAAATAAAAATTTTCTCAATCCAACATGCAATGACAGCTTTAGGTCAAGACTGTTTGAAAATGACTTTCAGTGCCGTTGAGTTCCTGGGCATCTATGTGTAGTCTAAATAAAATGCAATACAATATTAAAAACTGCCACACTACCGAAAATCGGGGGGAGAAAAGATATGAACAATCAACAATTTGCTTTTATTTTCTATTAAATTGTGCTGTTTTCTGCACTTGGTATCGTTTACTGAATATAAAGTAAAAACCACTCACACTCCACTTACTATAAGAGCACCCACAAGAAAAACCTCATTTCAAATCTAATTGTGGACATTGTTCCTTCATTAAAAATTCATAGGGTTTGTGAATGTGTCTCATAAGTACTGAAGCCTTGGTTATTTCCTCAGCTCTTTTCCCACTGCTGGTTCTGATCAGAATTTTAAAACACTCATATCTAGAAAGGTATTCCCTGAAGAACAAAAAAGAAAGGAGAAAGGATCAGTATAAATAGGAAAATCTTTTGACCAAATCTGCTGCAGGTTCCCAGTTTAGTAGCAGTTATGTAAGTATGAGCAGGTCTGGTAGTGCCGCGGTTAAGGGCTCAGCTGCTAACCGAGAGGTCTGAGGTTTGAATCCACCAGTGGCTTCACCAGATAAAAGACCTGGCAGTCTGCTTCTGTAAAGATATCACAGCCTAGAAACACATGGGGTAACTATGAGTCACAATTGACAAGACATCACATGAGGACAGCAACAGCATATGCAGGTAAACGGGTAGAAGCAAGCAGTCCAATGTCAGCTTAAATATCTTGGTACAACGGCTTCCTCCCAGCAAGCGTTAAATGTGCTGGGTAGTTTTTTGTTGTTTTTCTCTGTGTAGTTTTTTGTTATGGGAGCAAATTGCAGAGTAGGCTGTTGCGCTTCTTCTCTGTCCTAGTCCAAAAACCTCTCCACCCACATTAGCAGATCGAATATCATTCCACTATTAAATTTCTGCATGCTTTTCACTGCAATGGACAATTAGTTCCCTTGGGTTGGTTACCCTCCATGTTGAGCCCCTTTGTTTATATGTTTAAATGCTTTGATTGATTTGGATCAAGAAAATGCAAATACAAGAAAACTAGTGGATGGTGTGAAACAGGAATTCCTAGCTGCATGTGACAACACTGGTAGTCCTGGTTTGGTGCTGTAGGATAAGCCCTTTATGGATAACTGAAATGCTGGCAATTCAAATCCACCAGCCACTCCTCGGAAATCTATACAGGGCCACCATAAATTAGTACAGCCTTGATGGCACTTAACAACAACAAAAATAACAACATCCTGACAAAACTGTGATCACATAGGTTGGAGGAAATGTCTGATACTTTTCTGAATTTCACATGTAAGTTTATAACCATTGCCTTTATTACAGTATGTAATATATTTCAGATCTCCTTTTTCCCTTGTACATATTTTTTTTTTTTTTTGCAAATTAGCTTAGTAAGGAGCTGGCAAACTCAGAAACAATTTGAGCTCAATACAACTGTAACGTCTATTTTATTCCGAATCCCATTTTCAGTATTAATACACATTTTCTCTTCAATCTGCTGCCCTTCCTAACATGGCCCACTCCTCTTCTTGACCTCAGTGTGTGAGCAACTGGCAGATGACATCTCTAAAAGGTCCTTGTCATTACTGGCTGTTTCTCTGAATGTGATATCCCTACTGAGGCATCATATTCTGTGACGGGCCCTGCCCGCTGTCGGATCGTGTGTATCGCAGCACCAAAACATTGAAGCCAGTGCCAAACTCACGCACCTCCACGCCCACACATGTGTGCACACCTCCATGTGTGCACATGTGCATGTTCAAACCCCTTTAGTTAGTATTCTCATGTGTATCATCAACAGCAAATCTAACCAAAATACTGGTAGGAAGAAAGCGTGGGGGGAAAAAGTCAGAATATGTAATGTTCAGGAAGATATAGTTAATGTGAAGATGTACTCATGAAATTGTCTTCAGTGGAGTTTTTGCAACTGTGGTTGTAAACAAAAGAATTTATTTATAAGGAGTCCTGGTGTGGTGTTGTGGGTTAATGCGTCAGACTGCAAAACCATTTGAACTGCAAGGTTGGTGGTTCAAGCTCACCAGCTGCTCCTCGGAAACCCTATCCAGGGTCGCTGTGGGTCAGAACTGACCCGATGGCACTTAACAACAAAAACACACCTAAGGTGTTAACTATTAAAGTATGACAGTTTTTACAGTAACGTTTAATTTTTCTCAGCTCCTCATAAATGCATTATCTGTTAGCCCCTCAAATGACTTGTGAGCTGAGGATTGAAAGCATCAAGTGGAAAAGCCTAGGAAACTGGCCCATGGGGGAACTTGAGGCAGGCCTGACTCTATGATATGCAAATCATGCTGCCAGCCAGCTTTGCACGTTTTCAAGGGCAAGGCTTGTGTGAGCCATGTCACCAGATCAGCTCTCAGGAAGGACATTTATCTTTACTGGAAATAAAAAGCGCCTACCACGATGATGAACACAGGGTGGAATGTTGGCTTAAGGGCGCATCACACAATAACTGGCATAAACCCTCATGCTTCCAGCACTTCCCAAATGTCAGTGACCCCTTGGAATGGGAGCTAAAGGTTTAGGTTTCTGGTTTATCCAGCTCCTGGCTTTACCCAGCTCTAGTCTGTCCCCTTCCTAATCCTGTAGCTCTTAAATGATGGCAGGAAAGAAGGAGAGCAGAACTCTGGGCCCCTGCCTAGGAGCTACCTGCCAGCAGAATAGGAAATACTGGTAGCGTAGTGGTTACGAATCGGGCTGCGAGCCACAAGGTCAAAAGTTCGAAACTACCAGCTGTTCCGCGGGAAAAAGATGAGGTGTTCTGCTCCCGTAAAGATTTATAGCCTCGGAAACCCTGTACAGGGTCGCTATGACTCGGAACCGACTCCACGGCACACAACGACGACGACATGTAAAGGAAAAGGGAAGCGATTTTGACAGGAAGAGAGTAAGGTAAAGAAAAGTAACAGCATTATGACTATCTGCCAGCCTTCCCCATCCATATATTTCGCCCTAACCTGCCTTCTAAGGAGCTCTGGTAGCGTAGTGGTTACGAATCGGGCTGCGAACCTTAAGGTCAGCGGTTCGAAACTACCAGCCGCTCTGCGGGAGAAAGATGAGGCTTTCTACTCCCGTAAAGATTTACACCCTCGGAAACCCTGTACAGGGTCGCTATGGGTCGGAACCGACTCGACGGCACTTAACAACAACAACAACAACCTGCCATCTATCTTACCCATCTTTCTCTCTCACAGTTAGGAGTGTGGTAAGGGAATATGTAAATTGAGGGTTGCAAATGGGTGCTATCTACATATGATGCTATAAGAAAAGCACTGGACTACAAGGTCAGCGATTCAAACCTACCATCCGCTTTTTGGAAACTCTATACACGGTTGCTATGAGTAAGAACTGACTTGAGGACACTTAATAACAACAGTATATGTACCAGGGAAATACACTGTGATACTGTAGGGTAAACACTAGACTGCCAACTGCAAAGTTGGTGGTTCAAGTCCACCAATCACTCCTCTGAAACCCTGTATGCGGTCACTAGGAGTTGAAACCGACTCAACAACTCTTAAAAATGACAACAATATATGTGTTGGATACAGTGGGGTTGTTTTGCTGTGGAGTTTGTTTTATTTTGTGTTTTGTGGACATCCAGTTTAGGGGGCAGTCGTGGTTCAGGGGTAGAATTCTAACCTTCCAGGTGGAAGACTCCAGTTTAATTCCCAGCCAGTTTATTTCATATGCACCTACCTCCTGCCTGTCAGTGAAGGCTTGTATATTTCCATGATATTGAAAAGCTTTAAGCAGAGCTTTCAGACTAAGACAGACTAGGAAGAAAAACTTGGAGATTTGCTATCAAAAGATTCAGCCAGTGAAAACCCGTGGATATCGGTAGTCTGATCCCCCTGTGCCTGGTTTACCGTGAGTCAGGGACTGACCCCAAGCAGCTAACAACAGCAACTTCTGTGAAGCTTTCTAGTAAAACATATCCTCTTCAACCCTCAGGCTACAGGTCTGCTCTAAGTTGATACCTTATGCGTTCATTACCTCTCTTCTCTAAATCCAGTGTTCTTACTATGATTTAAGAAAACTGTACTTCATGATAAAGCATGAATCCTGAGGTGTTTTCTAGCAGTGAATTCCGCTGACTTGCACAAACTTTTTCCCTTGCTGCCTCTGTAGCTGGAGAAGAGTGTTCAAGATGGCAGACTGAGGTAAGGACCCTGCAAAGATACAGCAAAGCCTCAGCTCCTGACCCACATGGGGCGTGGGGACCAAGACTCCAGGTGACACAGCACAGTAGGTTTGGTGTCTGAATGCCGTGAGGACACTGGCATGTTCTCTACCAGCAACTCTCAGTCTTCTGGTTTACTGCTGCTCACTGCTCTTCCTTTCAGTTTCAGCCAACTTTTATTTACTTATCCTTAATTATAAAAACTTAGGAAACATATTTGCCAATTGAACTTTTTTCATTTCTACGAGTCATTGAAAACAGTCACATCAATTGCAGTGCAATTTTCACCCACATCCATTGCCATAGTTTCCTTCCTCCAAAACAGAAATCGAAACAAAGACTAAACAAAGATTCCTGTCTAACCACTAAACTCCTGCCCCCATTAACGATGTTTAACTCCCATCTGTGAACATTTGCCTATTTTGTTTCATATCAGTGAAATGATACAATATTTGTCTTTCATAAATGGCTTTTCCACTCAGCATCATGCTTCCATGGTCCCTTCATGCATCAGACATCATGTCTCTTTACTGCTGAGTGGTAACCCACTGTGTGTATATGCCACATTTTGTTTATCCATTCATCTGCTGATGAGCATTGGGTGTTTCTATATAATTACCTGTGATATGCAGATGACACAACCTTGCTTGCTGAAAGTGAAGAAGATTTAAAATACTGATGAAGATCAAAGAGCACAGCCTTTGGTATGGATTGCATCTCAATGTAAAGAAAACAAAAATCCTCACCACTGAACCAATAAACAACATTCTTATCAACAGAGAAAAGACTGAAGTTGTCAAGGACTTCATTCTTCTTGGATCAACTATCAACACCCATGGAAGCAGTAGACAGGAACTCAAACAATGTATTACATTAGGCAAATTTGCTGCACAAGACCTTTTTAAAGTGTTGAAGAGCAAAGATGTCAGCTTTAGGACTAAGGTGCATCTGACCCAAGCCATGGTATTTTCAATAACCTCATATTCATGCAAAAGCTGGGCAATGAATAAGGAAGGCCGTAGAAGAATTGCTGCTTTTGAGTTATGATGTTGGAGGAGATTATTGAAAGTGCCATGGGCTGCCAAAAGAACCAACACATCTGTGTTGGAAGAAGTGCAGCCAGAGTGCTCCTTGCAGGCCAAGGTGGCCAAACTTTGTCTCTCATACTTCAGACATATTGTCAGGAGGGACCAGTCACTGGAGAAGGATATCATGTTTGGTTAGATGGAGGGTCAGAGAAAAAGAGGAAGACCCCCAGAGAGATGGATTGGCCAAGTGGCAGCATCAATGGGCTCAAGTGTGGTGACAATTGTGAGGTTGGCCCAGGATCGAGCAGTGTTTTGTTCTGTTGTGCATAGGGTCACTGTGAGTTGGTACTGACTCAATGGCACCTAACAACAACAACAACTATTTGTTAGCCTATATTTTGGGAGGAAGGATTGGGGATTCTTAGAGAGTTTCTTTCATTGCTATAAATTTATTAGTACATTTGTAAGTAGATTTATCCAGATTACAGTTGTTGGATATTTTTCCCCCTTAAGTAGGCAGTCTTCTGAGAGTATATACTTATGCCATACTCCAGCATGCTCATATTTGCTAATGCTTTTTAGTTTGCTCATTTCTCCCACTGTATTCCACATTCTGGGAAAACAAGCTCAGTGCCTTCCCTGCCATTTTGTTGCTGGAATAGAGCACAGTGGCCTGAATACAGTAAGCATTTCATAGAGATTTATTTTGTGTCTAAAACTCCAGGGAATGGGTCTAACCCTTTACCCCAGACTCCTCTGTCTTTGGAGCAAAACTCAGGGGGAATGCATAGTCCCATTCTTTACTGAAAAAAAACAAAAACCCTTAGTTCCCCAAATGTATAAATGAGAGGTCAGGGTCAGACCAATGGAATCCTGGGCACTGCCATTCATTAGTTTTGTGACTCTGGATAAACAAACCAGAGTCTTAACCTTCTGAACTTTACTCCTTTCCCTTTGTTAAAAACTTGCTAATAACATTGCTTTCGGAGATTGTTGTGGATTTTTCATGAATTCAAGAATGTTAACTGCTTCCCACAGGCACTGTTATATAATAAGCTGCATGCTCAGTGGGCGGTGCATCTGGAGAATGGGGTTGGCTGTGGGGAAGGGGTGAGGAAGCAGCATTCCCCTATCACTTTATAGACTTTAAGTTTGTGTGAACTCAAGACACGTACATCTTACTTTAGGGATTCTTTCGAAGTAAACATTCCCTTATAAAAAGACTCTTTCTCTCTACTATATATTGACACTCACTCCCAGACTGAAGAGAATTAAAAGTCACTGCATTTCTATGCAAATGGTATCACTAGAGAGAAAGGTGCAGTTGAATTATTTGATAGCTAGGAAGAGGCGGCTTTCTGCTCTCATAAAGATGTGTCCCCTGAAAACCCTATACAGGGTCACTATAAGTTAGAACTGACTCAACAGCACACAGCTGCTGAAATGGTAGTGGCAGCTTATGGAATGTATGGGAATGAAGATGGTGACCCCCTACTGAACAAAGGGTTTCCTGTTAGGGGCTTGTTCTATGGGAACTTGGGAACTAATACTATGGTTTGTTTTAGGTTAATTATCTGTCTTACCATTATGCCCACCTGATTTTTTCCTTACTAATAAAACTCTTTGTGTTGTATAGATGGTGTGAAAGCAATATATTGGATAAATGCCTGTGGACACAACTTCATTGTGCATGTAATGAAAGCATCATCCTAATAGTCATGATCATTGTGATGTGGTGTGTATTTGGACTTGACAGTCACTGCAGTTACCAAATGCTGTCACTTCATAGACTGCACCGTGTAACTGCCACTTTTTTTGTTATTGTTGCTAAGTTCCATCAAGTCGGGATCTAACTCATAGCGACCCTGTACAGGGTTTCCAAGGAGTGGCTGGTGAGTTAGAACTGCTGGCCTTAACGGCCCACACCGACGTTGCAGTTTACCGCATTAACCGGCAACGCTACACCAGAAGTTCTTAACTGCCACTAGTTGCTGGTTATTTTCTTAGTCATTATTTTACAATGGACTTGATCTCACAATAAACCCTAACATTTAGAATTGCTCAAGAATAAGAATATTAGAGGGTTTGAGGAGCAGATCATCTTTTTCATGAAGGCTAGAAGGAAAAAGATGTGATAATGCTAGTGAGAATTCTTCTAAAATATTCGTTTCGGTTGGGTTTAAGCTGTGAAAATAATAAACTGTGGTCACAGTAACAATATACTGAATTCCCAGAAAGCACATTCAGCATAATTTCTTTTTATATATGTAAATAATGAAGCCATAAATAAGTGTGATTACTCTCAGCCAACGCCAATGTGAAATTGCCTTCAATACCATGGGGCAGATGTTTTGTTCTCATATCTGTGTTCTTTAAGGTCAAGTTTTGCTTGTTCCCCCACCTTCCCTTGATATAGTTAAAGTAATCTGTGAATAAATAACTGAGAATAACATTTGTTCCTGAGCTGAGTTTGATGACTCTGAGAGGGAATCACAACGTTGTGTATCTCATATATGGTAGGCAGGAAAGAAAGACACAGCTCTGTGGAACATAGCCACTTAACACCTCCATGGGCTCCAGGCAGCTTTGCTTTTAAAGACCTCATCCCATCTCCCACCCAGCATATGAAATACATTTACATCTGGCATGAAATACAGGTTTTTTATAAGAATTTTTGAGATAATTTTTATATAATGTTGCCTTTGAAATTATTTTCTACAAGTTAGTTCCTTAATTTAAAACTAGCTATGATTCTCCCATAATTGTGCAGACTCGGATATCTTTGCAAAGTGAGAAAGACCACTTACAAATAATTTGCAACTGTAATAACATTTATATGAATATTAAACCTGATAATTAGTGGAGCTGCCACAATACAAAATTTATAGATATGCTATTAACTAAGTATGTGTTTTTGATAATGTGCTTTCCCTGGAATGTTTACAAAGCCATTTTCAGGTCCCAGAACTCCTGTAAACCTCTGGGTCTCACGTACCTAATTGGTAATGCAGCCATATCTGAGAAAAACAGACTGCTTTCCTAGAAGTAGATGGGCCCCTGGGTGGTACAAATAGCTAACATGCTATCTGCTCACCAAAAGGTTGGTAGTGTGAGGTCACTCAGGAGCATGTCCAAAGGAAGGCCTGTGATCTCCTTCTGCACTATCAGCCACTGTAAACTATGGAGCAGAGTTCTGCTTGCACCCATATGGGGGTTACCATGCATTAGAATTGGCAGATGACACTCTTGGTCCAGAAGATTGCAGAACAGAAAGAGATTGTGTATGAGGAGAAGGGCCGCTCCAGAAGATTGCAGTAAAGAAAGAGATTGTGTTTGAGGAGGCAGGTCCTCCAAATGCCATGCCTTCATAGGGAAGGGTTTCTGTATGGCATTCTTAGGAGGCAAGCATTGTTTCCTATTGACAAGGGGGAATGACTGCGAAGGGCTGGGGGGAGAGTGAGGAGTGCAGGGCAGAGCAGGCACAGCTTTTTGTGAAACTCTGTTGCCGAGAAGGAGACATGAGAAGGAGGAGTATAGCTGTATCAGCAGCTCCTAGAAGTTCTCTAGGTGAGGAAGGTGCCACGGAGATCACTGTGTGTGATCTCAGACCTCCACCAAGAAAGAACCAGGACAATCTGCATTTCTGTAACTTGTGGATCACATTTGTTGCTGCCACTGCCCTGCCAACTCCTGAATGCTTAGTCACTGAGCATTTCCCTTTGAATCTTGCTGCACCCAACCTGTAGTAGCCAAGGTTTAACCTGTTTCCTCAGAATGAGTCCTTCTAGTCTAGAACTTTCCAACAAAATGTTCTTTTGCACATGTATTTTCATCAAGCTTTTGAAACCTGGTGTGGTGCTGTAGGATCAGCACTGTACTGTGAACCACAAGGCTAGCAGTTCAAACCCACTAGCTACTCTTTGGAAACTTTGATTTGGAACTGATTTGTCAGCACTTAACAATGACAACCTTCTCCCACCTAGTCTACAAAGTCTTCTAGGCCTACTACCATTAGGAATAAAATAGATCACTCCCTGAACTTACAGAATGTCAAGAAGGTCTCCTTGTGGGTGGTCATTTCGAGAAAGCCCTGGCCCAGGCCAACAAATTAGGGGTGGGGGTGTGTGATGCTAAATCTGTGAGTTCTGGCACAATCGTGACTGCAGGGTAAATGCTTTATTCATCATGTTTCAATGGCATCATTAAGATCATATTAGTTTAAAAAATAACTAATATGTTCTTTGTGACCCTCCAAAGGAGAAAATTTCAACAGGGCTTGCAACTGGTCCAGACTGGAGCAGTCTGATCTGGGTTTTATTGCAGGTAGATTTCCATCGACTGAAGAGCTCTAACCAGGGCATTTTGGAATATAGATAACTCATTTACCAGAAGTTGTGGCCAGTTATGGTTGAGTTATTTACCACGACAATTAAAATGTTCTACTTAGTAGGTTAATATGTTTTCCATGGTTGGGTCAAGGTATAAAATGAGCACCTAATGAAAACATTGAATACAAAACAGCACTCCTTGTAGGAATGCATATTGTCTGCTTCCCTTTTATGTAAGAAGATCATAATGTTTACAGAAACTGCTCTGTGTGTCGAAGTGCAGCCAAAAGGCCAGGATGTAACCAATATGCCTCTCTTCACTGTACATGCATTAAACAACAAAAAATGTTCTTTGATTTCTGGTTGCAGCTATGGTTATAGAAGCCACCTCTCTTGACTGTTGTGTCTTTGAAACCTGAAATTCTTTGCTTAGGAGGATAAGCACTGAACGGCTAACCACAAGGTAGGCAGTTCAAACCTACTAGCCTCTCCTGGGAAACCTGATACAGACACTATGAGTTGGAAGCCACTCGATGGTCCTCAACAAGAAACAGCAATCCCCTTTCTCAGGGAGTCCTGGGGGCACAGTGGTGACATGCCAGGTTGCTAACCGAAAGGCTAACAATCTGGTCTTGCAAAAATTACAGCCTAGGACACCCTTCGGGGGAAGTTCTGCTCTGGGCTCAAATATCAGCAACTCCTCTTTCTGCAGAAACTTCAGTCACAAGGTTATGTGGTTGGCAGCTAACTAGTAGGTTGGCATTGCAAAGCCACTCAGCAAGAAAAAGACCTGCTTCCCTAAAGATTATAACCTAGGCAGTGGTGGTTATGTGCCATGGAGTCAGTTCTGACTCATAGCAACCCTGCATAGGGTTTCTAAGGCTGCTAGTCTTCATAGGAGCAGAAAACCACATCTTTCTCCTGTGGAAGGGCTGGTAGTTTCGAACTGTTGACCTTGAGGTTAGCAGCCCAACTTGTAACCACTATGCTACCACATCTCCTTTAGAACCTAGGAAACACTATTTTTTCAATTCTGTGGCATGGGGTCGCTATGGGTCAGAATCAGCCCAGAATAGTTCTTAATGACAGTCTGCCTTCTTAGAAGTCCTGTCTCCTCTTCTCTCTCCATTACCTTTACTCAGCAGTTCACAGCTCTGCCATTTCAGGTGGAGCTTTCGTTTAGTTCCAGCTTTCTGTTCACCCTGTAGAATGTTTCCAGCATGACTGTGAACAGAGAGTGCAAGCACAGAAAACCTGCTGGTTTCCAGCATGGCTGTGAACAGAGAATGCCCTTATTTACTTTCAGCAATTTGTCTGTGGCTTACTAAAATGGTACCAAAGTCCCAATATTCCCATAAAGGGTCATTTTCTCAAGTCCCCACGTCATTACCAAAGTAGAATTGGATGAGGATATATTATTCTTCAGATCCACTGAATGGAGATTTTGTAAAGATTAGTGCTCTTAGACAGTAGGCAGCCCTGTTCATCTCTCAAGAGGCTAGTGAGTTGCCTTCAAAAATATTTTGGAAACTTCTGCACTTGGGGACGTTGGAATTAGTGAACTCTCAGTTTTCATCATTGTCTTCCACCCTTACTGGTATGTTTGTCCTGAATGCTGAGGGCTTAGAGAAGTTTGGCTTAAGTGGGACACTTGTTGTTGTAATGGATCCCAGCCTTATGTTGACGGATGAGACTGCTCCCTTTATAACTCGCTCAACAGTAGAATCCAGCGAGGATGACTTTTTATAAGGCTGGTGCATTTTGGAAGATAGAAAATGACATAATGTGTGTGTGTGTGGGGGGGGGGATTGATGTTTCCTAATGTTTCCTAATCATTATAAACATATTTCATAATGCATACTGCCTTTCTCAGAACAAAAATCTGAGATAGTCTAGGTGTGTTTGAAAACCTGTCTACACAAAAACTCTGCAAACCTGTGTCATAATAGTAACATGTTTTCTTTTCTGTGTTTAATGGAAATTGAGGTATTTCCTCCCTAATGGCACAAGCTTGCTCTCTTCTTATTTTGTTCAGTTTAGAAATTGAAAGTTGTTGTTGTTTTTCCCCTCCAAAGCAAAGGTTTCTTTCTTTCTTTCTTTCTTTCTTTTCCTTTGACCTACCATTTCTCTACACTTCTATATTCTCTACACTTCTATATTCTCTACACTTCTATATAGTAGTGTTTTTCTTTGTGTCCAAAGATAACGGGCTTTATCAACTTTCTTGCCCAGGCTGGTTGCCTCTCTGGCAAATTTTGTCATTTTGTTTGATTGTATAGATTCAGAGGGACACCTGGTCATCTCTCTTTCTTTTAATGTGGGTCCTTTGAAGTCTCAGGTTCCATTGGATAAAACCTTATCATTCCTTCAGTAACCCACCCCCTCCCTAAGATGGAGGGAAGATGATTTGTAGTTTAAATTGGCTGCTAGACAAAGTGGAGAAACGGAGGATGTAATCACAGACCCGTGATGGCATTTTATGTTTGAGAAATGGCCACTGTCTGGTTTTTATCCTCTTCAGTGTGTGCCAAATTGAAACTCCTTTCTTCCAATGATTTCACTTCTTTAGACCAATACATATATGCCTTTGTTACACTAATGCACTGCTTAATGGCTCTGGAGATTCAGTTATTTATAGATTTCAGTTCATTCAAGGAGCAGCTGCAAGAGGCCTTACAAAAGGAGAACGTTGCTATAACCTGCTTCTGACCCTACATTGGTTGCCAGGGAGATGTGAGGTCTTAAATCTTGGTAGATGACTTGTTAAGTGCACCAAAGGCTTATCTTGAAGGATCTAACAGATTTTTTTTTAATTACCTTCTTCTGACACTTCAGATTCATCTGTGTTCTGATTCCCAAGACCAATTTTCCCAGTGTATTTTTGAGTTTTCAAACTTCCACACTTTAGGTTTGAACCCTGCAGTTGGAGTTTATTGCTTTGTTCCTGTATTCCTTCCATCTGTCTTTCTTTTCTATTTTTTACCTCCTTTTCACTTTCCTTCATGCCTTCCTCCCATACATGAATGTATTTGATAACAACATTGAGCACCAACACATTCTAGATACAGGGCTAACTAACTTCAGAGTGTTCAAAGATGACCAATGTCCTTATTCTTTCTAGGCTTATAGTTTATTAGGGAGCTTTGTTGTTATTGGTAGAGGCCTTCATTCTTTCTAGGCTTATAGTTTATTAGGGAGCTTTGTTGTTATTGGTAGAGGCCTTCATACACGACTCACTTCATACACATAGAGGCCTTGATACACGACTCACTGTGACCCCATGTGTCAGAATAGAACTACCTCATAGGGTTTTCTAGGTTGTAATCTTTACAGTCCTGGTGTGGCACTGTGCGTTAATGTGCCGGACTGCAAAGTCCGTTTGAACCACAAGGTGAGTGGTTCAAGCTCACCAGCTACTCCTTGGAAAACCTATACAGCAATGCTATCGGATGGAACTGATTCAACGGCACTTAACAACAACAACAACAACAACAACCTTTAGGGAAGCAGATCACCACGTCTTTTTCCTGTGAAAACACTGGGTGGTTTGAACCACCAATGTTTAATTAGCAGCCAAGCACTTAACTGGTAGTGGTGGTTTTAAGTGCTGCCGGGTTAATTCTGACTCATAGAGACCCTGCATAGGGTTTCTTAAATATGACTAGTGGGTTTGAACCACTGACCTTACAGTTCAAACCAACCTTTCAGTCCAGTGTTTATCCTACAGAGCCACACCAGGACTCCTTGCACCATCAAACACATAAGCCAAAAAAATCACAATGTGAGGTAACATGTGATTGCCTAGGGAGATACAGAGTGCTATGTTGTGGTTATTATGTGCTGTGGAGTCGGTTCCGACCCATAGTGACCCTGTACAGGGTTTCCGAGGCTATAAGTCTTTACGGGAGTAGAAAGCTTCATCTTTCTCCCGCGGAACAGCTGGTAGTTTCGAACTGCTCATCATGTGCAATTAGCAGCCCGATTCGTAACCACTACGCTACCAGAACTCCTTGAAGAGTGCTATAGGAACACAGATAAGAAAGTTCATGTCTCCTTTGTATTCCTGCCTTCAAACTAGAATTGGAATGGCATCTTTCCTCAGGCACATCTGTGATGTGATATAGGCCAAGTTGTGACACTTTTGAGAAGAGTTGTTGTCTTTTGAATACTTGGATAATAGGTTGGACATGAAAACCTTTTGGTTCCTCGGCTTTGATACAAAGCACTGTAAGGTTCAACCCTAACTGAACTCTTCGTCACCTACTTCCAGTCTTTGCCCACTGCTACTGTTCCCAAGAGGTAAGAAGGAAATTCTCAGGTTTTTGTTTGTTTCTGTAGTACTCCTCTTACCAGCACTTCCCTTTTAAATGCTTAGTCTAAACCCCTTCTTCCAAAATGTAATCCATTTGCTTCCCAGTAATCAATAGATACCGATCATTCATAAGTAATTAAATAGATAAGTAATCGATTTAACAAGCTAGAACAGATTACCATGTAGGTTCTAAGGTAATGCCCATTATCAGTTGCCTCTTCATTAGACTCAAGCTATCTTCCCCTATCCCACTGCCCCCCACCCCAAATCACTATTAACTATCAGTGAAGGAACATGTAGATTTCATTGACATTTCTGTAGCGGGACAAAGGAAAGATACATTCCCCAGTGGACCATTTGGAAACCTTTGCTAGTCATTTCTTTTCTCTGTAAGACCCCTTTCCCATTTTAGCCCCATTTCTTTCCTATTCACTCGAATTTGATGGCCTCTTTTACCAAGTTTTGCAGGAAATAGCCATTCTGTTCCAAACTTGTAGATCCCACTCATCTCCCTGATTAGCAAAACAACAGATCAAGAAGTTGATAGGACTTCCTCTTCTTAGAAGCCTATTAAGTAATGCTGTATTGTAACTATCGTCATTCAGGATCATCTGATATTTTAAAGGTGATATGGGTAATTTTATAAAAGTGGTGCGAGCCATTATGCTTTTCTAGTTGTTCCTTCAGGGGACGATTGGTCTGAACTATTAAGTTTACTGTTACAGGAAGCAGAAATTGCTCAAGTATTTTGTATAGATAGTTGCTTAAAACTTATGGATATAACATATACGTAACATATTTTTAGCTATATCCTAGGTTATTTCAGACTATGAAACAATTCTATAACCTGAAGAACATATTCCACTGGTTACATAAAGACCAAGTGAGATATTTTCTTACACAGAAGAAAGTAGAGTAGAACTTTAGCTAAATATGCATTTTTTGTTTTATTAGAAATAAAAACCCCAACAATGGTGATGAGTCCCACCAGAAATCCATTGCCTTCTCGTTGGTTTTGACTCATAGTGACCCTGCACAGCAAAGTAGAACTGCCCCATAAGATTTTCAAGGCTGTCATCTTTACAGCAAGGACCTCTGGTAGCATAGTGGTTACAAATCGGGCTGCGAACCACAAGGTCAGCAGTTCAAAACTACCAGCTGTTCCACAGGAGAAAGATGAGGCTTTCTGCTCCCGTAAAGATTTACAGCCTCGGAAACCCTTTCCAGGGCTGCTATGAGTCGGAACCGACTCCACGGCACATAACAACAACAACAACATCTTTACAGCAGCACAATGCCACACCTTTCTCCCATGGAGCGGGTGGTGTGTTTGAACCACCAAACTTCCAGGTCATAGATGAGCTCTTAACCACTGAGCCAATAAGGCTCTTTGGTGATGAGTTGTTATTGTTGTTGTTAGGTGCCATCAAATCAGTTCTGACTCATAGGGACCCTGTGCACAACAGAAGGAAACGCTGTCTGGTCCTGCCCCAACCTCACAAGCATTGCTATATTTGAGCCAATTGCTGCCGCCACTGTGTCAATCAATTTTGTTGGGGATCTTCCTCTTTTTCTCCAGCTATCTACTTTACCAAACATGATATCCTTCTCCAGGGACTGGTCCCTCCTCATAAAATGTCCAAAGGGTGAGACATGCAGTCTGGCCATCCTGACTTTCAGGGAAGATTCTGGCTGTACTTCTTTCAACACAAATCTGTACGTTCTTTTGACAGTCCATGGTATTTTTAATATTCTCCTTCAGCACCATAACTCCAGTGCATCAGTTCTTCTATGGTCTTCCTTATTCACTGTCCAACTTTCACATATATATGAAGTAATTGAAAATACCATAGTTTGGATTATGTGCTTCTTAGTTCTTCAAACAGACATCTTTGCTCTTCAACACTTTAAAGACGTCTTGTGAGCAGATTTACCTAGTGCAATATGTTGTTTGATTTCTTGACTGCTGCTTCCATGAGTGTTGATGGTTGATCCAAGCAAAATGACGTCTTTGACAACTTCAATGTTTTCACCATTTATATGAATGTTGATTATCGGTCCAGTGGTGAGGATTTTTGTTTTCTTTACACTGAGGTGCAATATACCAAAGGCTGCGATCTTTGATCTTGAACAATAAATATTTTGAGTCCGGTTAGCTTTCAGCCAGCAATGTTGAATCATTTGCACATCTCAGGCTATTAAAAGAGTTCTCCTCCAATTCAGATGTAATATTTTTCTTCATATAATCCAGCTTCTTGGATTATTTGCTCAGCATACCAGTTGAATAAGTATAGTGAAAAAATATAACCCTGATGAACATGTTTCCTAATTTTAAGCCATTTGGTGTTCCCTTGTTCTGTTCGAACAACTGCCTCTTGGTCTATGTACAAGTTCCTCATGAACACAATTAAGTGTTTTGGAATATTCTCATTCTCCACAATGTTGCCCATAGTTTGTCATGATCCACACAATGCCTTTGCATAGTCAATAAAGCACAGGTTAACATCTTTCTGGTGTTCTCTGCTTTCAACTAAGATCCATCTGACGTCAGTAATGATATCCTTCATTCCACATCCTCTTCTGAATTTGACTTGAACCTCTGGAAGCCCTCTGTCAATGTATGGTTGTGGCCATTTTTGTATTATCTTTCAGAAAATTTTACTTTCATGTGCTATTAATGATATTGTCTGATGATTTCTGCATTCTGCACTCTTTGGAATGGGCACAAATATAGATCTTTTCCTGTTAATGTGTTAGGTAGTTGTCTTCTGTATTTCTTGGCATAGATGAGTGAGTGTCTCCAGTGCCGCCTCACTCTGTTGAAAGATTTCAATTTGTATTCCATGAATTTCTGGTGCCTTGTTCTTTGCCAATGCCACCAATGTACCTTGGATTTATTCCTTCAGTATCATTGGCTCTTGATTATATATTACCTCCTGAAATAATTGAACATCAACAATTTCTTTTTGGTACAGTCACTGTATATTCCTTCCATCTTCTTTTGATGCTTTCTGCATCATTTAATATTTTGCCCAGAGAATCCTTCAGCACTTCAAGTTGAGGCTTGAATTTTTTATTCAGTTCTTTCAGCTTGAAAAATACCGAGCATGTTCTTCCTTTTTGGTTTTCTCACTCCAGGTCTTTGCATATTTCATTATAATATTTGATTTTGTCTTCTCGAAATTTTCTATTCAGCTCTTCTACCTCATTTCTTCTATTTGCTTTAGTATCTCTATGCTGCAGAGAAAGTTTCAGACTCTCTTCTAACATCCATTTTAGCCTTTTCCTTCTTTCTTGTCTTCTTAATAACCTTTTTTTTTTTTCTTCCTGTATTATGTTCTTTATGTTATTCCACAACTCTCTGGTCTTTGGTCTTTAATGTTTAATGCATCAAATCTTTTCTTGAGATGGTCTGTAAATTCAGGTGGGATATGTTCAAGGTCATATTTTGGCTCTTGTGAACTTGTTTTAATTTTATTTAGCTACATCCTGAACGTGCATATGAGCAATTGATGGTATGTTCTACAGTCTTCTCCAGGCCTCATTTCGGCTGATGATACAGAGCTTTTCCACCTTCTCTTTCCACAGATGTAGTCAATTTGATTCTGTGTATTCCATCCGGTGGCTCCATGTGTATAATCGTCTTTATGTTGTTTAAAAATGGTATTTTCAATAAAGAAGTCATTGGTCTTGCAAAATTCTATCATGAATATCTCCAGCATCATTTCTATCACCAAGGCCATATTTTCCAAATACTGATCCTTCCTTTTGTTACCAATTTTGCATTCCAATCACCTGTAATTATCAATACTTCTTTATCGCATGTTTAATCAGTTTCATACTGAAGAAGTTGGTAGAATTCTTCAGTTTCATCCTCATTGGCTTTAGTGGTTGGTGTGTAAATTTGAATAATAGCGATTCTTTGTCAGCTTGTGGATATTATCCTATCACAGACAGTGTTGAACTTCAAGACAGATCTTGATACATTCTTTTTGATGATGAACATGATGCCATTTGTCAATTTGTCATTCCTGGCATAGTAAACCATGTGATTGTCAGATTCAAAATGGCCAATATCAGTCTGTTTCAGCTCACTAATGCCTTGAATATTGATGTTTATATGTTTCATTTCATTTTTAACAATTTCCAGTGTTCCTAGATTCATTCTTTGTGCATTTCATGTTCTGATTATTCATGGATGCTCTCAGCTGTTTCTCTTCATTTTGAGTTGTGTCCATCAGCAAATAAAGGTCCCAAAAGCTTTAATTCATTCGCTTCATCACGGTCAGCTCTACTTTGAGGAGGCAGCTCTTCCCCAGTCGTATTTATTTTTGAGTGCCTTCTGACCTGAGGGGTTCATCTTCTCACACTGTATCTGACAACATTCTGGTGCTCTTCATCATTTCTCAATATTCAGTATCCTGGTGATGACAGCGTTCTACTGCTATTGATAAGGCTTTCAGTGACTAAGTATTCGAAAGTAGTCCATCTCTGCTTCTACTGATGAATAGTTCCTTTAAAACAAGTGGTTTTCTGAATATTAAAAAATTTTAAATAGCAAATATGTCGGATGAAATAAATTTCCTTTGGCATCTACTGTTTACACAATATTATTGAATTGTTTTCTCACTGTAAGTATTTTGATATTGAAGTAGACATTAACCTAAGGACTTATATCAAACAAAATGATTCTTTTTTTCTGAAGTAAAATGGAATTTTAATATATAGCTTTTCTCCACCCCTTTTTAAATAGAAACCAATGTTTTGGGAATGGTTAGAAGTGTGTTTTATTGGTCATGTGCAGTGTGTCCTTGGGACCTGTAAAGTTGGTCCTTGCCAACTTTTTTTTTAGAGTCATGTTATGAAGTGTGGGAACAGCTTGTGTCATTTTTTAAGGCCAAAGACTTTTTTGATAGGTTGGGTGAGTTTCAGAAACCATTAGTTCCACTGATGTAGCCCATTGAAAAGCTGCATATATACATGACTTATCAAATAGACATGCTTTTATACTTGAATTACATTATAACAAACAATAGGATTCGATGTCAGTTTACCCTAGCTAAAGCTGTGCTATTACCCTTGCTATTTTGTGTATCTAATTGCTTTATAGCAATGGCACTGGAGGATAAGCACTGGACTGCTAACCACAAGGTCAGCAGTTCAAAATCACCAGCTTCTCCTCAGAAACCCTGTACAGGGCCACTAGGAGTCGGACCTGATTCAAGGATGTTTTAAAACAACAACATACTTAAATAAGGATTCCTGGTGGTATAGTGGTTAAGCACTTGGCTGCTAACTAGAGGTCAGCAGTTCAAACCCTCTAGATGCTCCAAGGAAGCAGTCTTCTTCTGTAAAGATTACAGCCTAAGGAATCTGACAGAGCAGGTCTCTGAGTGTCGGAGTAGAACTGTGCATCTTAGGGCTTCCAAATGGCTGATTTTTAAATCACCAGGATTCTCTTCCAAGGGACCTCTGGCTACTCTTGAGACTTCACCCTTTCCGTTAGCAGCTAAACCAGTTCAGCACACCACTCACCCACTCCAAAAGCTATAAATAGATGCTGCCAGCTTCACAATTAGTTATACATCTCTTGAAAGTTTGGGGGCTGCATATAAGGAAAAAAACTTACAAACAAAAATATATGCATCTTTTTTATTACTTTTATTGTTTTGTTATAATATCTCCAATATTATGTTATTGAGGAAAATGAAGAAAAATTCTGCTACAATCTGAATGTTGCACAGAGAACTAGGGCACCACTTCCTTTTAGAAATATCAAGTGTTACTCACTGTTTTAGAATTAATTACCCAATTCTCCACCAGAACACCAAGATCCCAGGGTACCTTAATGGAAACACTACACTTACAAATAAAATAATAATAATTAGCACCTACTATATTCAAAGTGCTTTGTTAGCTGTGATTTTTTTAACTCCCTACATCTCTGTGTGTAAATAAACATCATTAGGAATATTAATCTCTTCTATCATTAAGAAATAAGAAAACTAAGGCAGAGACATTGATCTGAATGACTAATTAGGTATTATGGCCTTGAATCATTTAAAGAGGCATGTAGTCAATAGGAATAATAGATATTAGTACAATACAAAAATACCCCTTGAAACTGCTCATAAATTATTAGGTAGCAATTAATTGAAAGTATCTTTTTTCTCAACCAAGTGATCAAATTAATTTAAATTTTGTAAAGAATGGCATGGCATCTTTAAGACTACTGGATGAGTTCAGGATGTCCAAGTCTGCCCAGAACGTGATAGAACTTTGGATCTAGTCACCGCCTTGCTACATAGTGGCCACATGAAGTTATGTGTCATTAAAACCACTGGACTGGGAGACTAGAGAGCTATCATAAGTAAAATGTCACAGAGTCCCACACTGAAAACCAGATCATTAGGGTTCTTAGAGGAACAGAAGCAACAAAAAAGAAAGAGAAAAAGGCAGAGAGATCATATTAAAGGATTAGCTCACAAAACTGTAGGTAGTAGCAAGTCTTAAATCTGTAGGGTTGATTAGAAGACTAGACACTTAGGATCATGATTGATGCCTTGGGTCTGAAATCTTCAGGGCCAATTACCTTTCTGGGAGCACAGGCAAGATTTCTGTTACCATTGTAAGGCAGATTTTATTCTTATGGAAACCTCATTCTTTGCTCATAGGCTTCTGACTGATTGGATGAGGACCACCCCTATTATCAAGAGTGTTGTAGTTGTTGTTAGGTGCCACGGAGTCAGTTCTGACCCATAGAGACAGAGCAAAGCACCACTCAGTTGTGCAATGATAACTCTGCTCTAACATTACAATTTCCCTAAGCCTTTGAATACCTTCCTTTAGAGTACAACAAGGAGTCCTGCTGTGCACTGTGGGTTAATAAACTGGACTGCCAGGTCAGTGGTTCAAGCTTATAAGCCACTCTTCGGAAACCCCATAAACGTCCATCCAATATTTGACAGCACGTAACAATAACAGCAACAACAATTGTTGTTGTTGTTGTTGTTATGTGTCATGGAGTCAGGTCCGACTCATAGCGACCCTGTACAGGGTTTCTGAGGCTGTAAATCTTTATGGGAGCTGACCACCTCATCTTTCTCCCACGGAACCGCTGATAGTTTCGAACTGCTGACCTTGTGGCTCGCAGCCCGATTCATAACCACTACGCTACCAGAGCTAAATATCAGAATTGCCTTGTTATAATGTTGTTGTTGTTGTTGTTAAGTGCTATTGATTTGATTCTGACCCATAGTGACCCTGTATAGGATTTCTGAGGAGCACCTGGTGAGCTTGAACTGGTGACCTTGTGGTTCAAAATGGCTTTGCAGTCCAGCAGGCCACTTTTTATCCAAACAGAGCCCATTATAGCTCCTCAAGCTATAATATTGGATCCAGAATTTTCATCAGTAAATTTGAACTTATCCAGCTTTCGGTCCTTCTACATGCATTTAATATTGATTTTATATTAATTTTATTTTATATTTAGTATTTATTTGCATACATTGTCACCTATGGAAAACCCGTGTAGCTTTTTTAGAGTGCAATTTATCTCCTCATGGGTAACACTTTGTTCCTGTCCTTTGGGGATTCGGTGGGGACTTAAGTCTAGTTATAGGTCTAGAAGCAAAGTGAGATGGTGGGGATAGGGTTCTGAGGAGAACCAGCAGTGTCCTGAAAAGGAGAGGCGATTCTGGGTTCTTCAGACAAAGCAGATTAATTTCCTCAGATAAGGGTAGAAGGGCTACTTCTACTGGCCAACAAGACTCAGCAGAATTTAGGGGTTCCGTGACCCTAAATTTATGAGGACATGCCCATATATCACCATTCCAGTTTTTAGGATCCCTTTGTTTCTCCATGAATGCCCTCATTTTAACAGCAGATGCCCTGCAAGTTTGGGAATTCAGTTTCATTTGTAGTTCAGCTACTCACAGAAAGAGACTCTGGATTTGGCTTGCAGCAATTTCAGCTCTGGCTGCAGATAAGACTTTCTTTCAAGGTAGACATAAAAATTGTCAGGTCATTTTTATGGGGCTTTGACTGTGAATTTGAGGTCTAAGCTCATCCTTTGTTTTCCCTACTTTGTCCAATTCAATTAGAAGCACCAACCAGTCAATGTCACCATAGTGATCTGTTTGATGGAACTATTCTAAGGTATCATATACATGGTCACACAGAACTTTGCCTCTTTATATGCTTGATTGCTGGTGGTGGTGGTGGTGGTGGTGGCGGCGGCAGTGGTGTTAGGTGCTGTCACTTTGGTTGTGACTCATAGCAACATGATGTGCAATAGAAGGAAACACTGCCAAGTTCTGTACCATCCTCACAGTCTCTTACAATTGAACCTCTTCTTACAACCACTGTGTCAGATCATCTCATTGAGCGCTTCCTCTTTTTTACTGAGCATGGTGTCCTTCACCATGGACCAATTCCTCCTAATAATATGCCAAAACTTCTAAGGAACATTCTAGCTATACTTCTTCCAACACAGGTCTGTTCATTTTTCTGGCAGTACATGGCATATTTAATATTCTTCTCCAACACCATATTTCCAAAGCATCCATTCTTTTTGGTTTTCCTGTTTCATTGTTCAGCTTTTGCATGTATATGAGGCAAGTGGAAATGTCATGGCTTGGGCCAGACGCACCTTAGTCCACCAAGTGACATCTCGAGTCTTAACACTTTAATGAGATTTGCATGCGGTAGGTTTGCCCAACACAAATTGATTTCCTGACTAATGCTTCCTTTGCCATTGACTGTGGATCCCAGTAAAATGAAATCCTTGACTACTTCAGTCTTTTCTTCATTTATCATGATATTGCTTTTTGATCCAGTAGGGAGGATTTTAATTTTCTTTATGTTGAGGTGTAAACCATATTGAAGGCTGTAGTCTTTGATTTTCATCAGTCAATACTTCAAGTCCTCTTCACTTTCAGCTGCTGCTGTTGGTTGCCAGCAAGTTGATTCCAACTCATGATGACCACATACAGACAGAGTAGAACTGCTCTATAGGCATTTCAATGCTGTGTCTGCTGCCATACCAGGAGCCCTGGTTGTGCAATGGTTTAAGTGTTTCTAACCTGCCAGATGCTCCATGAGAGAAAAATGTGATATTCTACTTCAGTAAAGATTTACAGCATGAACTCTGTGGACAGTTTGTCCTACAGGTTGCTGAACTGACTCAACATTAATTCACACATGCATATGGAGAGAGAGACTTAGGAAAGGCCCCTACCATTGTGTGAGAGCTGACAAATCTAGGGTTTACCAGCAGACTCTACCAGCAGGTAGGACATCTATGTTACAGTCCTGAGATAGAATTCCTTCTTCTCCAGGAAATCTGTTTTTGTTCCTAAGGCTTTCAGCTGACTGAGCGAAACCCACATTTTATTACCACAACTGTCACCACAGACCAACCTTGTTTACACATAAAATTAGCCATCACATGAACCATATCTTGTCAGTATAACAATTGTTGTTGTTGTTGTTTTCAGCACATCAGTAGCACTTTGTTAAGGTGGACATAAAAGTATAAGGAGATGCTGTGGGCCTCCAGGATACTTGATAACCCCTTTTAATGACTCTAATCACTAGTATGAAAATGCCCATCTCAATAGACAACTGCAAAGCCAAGGATAGCTAACCCATGCCTAAAGCACTGGAGCAAGAGAAGCAAGGTGAAATGTGAGTGTTACTGGTCTTGAAATCTACATGTAGAGAGCTGTTCTCTGATATTAGCGTTCCAGAACTGCAGACACTGGACAGAAAAAAAGGCATGATTAATGTCCATTTGGGAAGAACCTGAACTAGAAGGAAGCGAGCCAACTACACTTCATTTGGGGGAGATAAGTAAGACAAACAGTAACCTTGCAGTGATCCGAAAAGCTCTGCTCCGGGCCATTGGAACAAAGGCATGAACAAATTGTAGTCTGACTCTTTGCCTTGGGTTGGTCGGACTGGTCAGGTGGTGGAGAGAGGAAAGTGCTTTAAGGTTTCATCTTAGAAATGTTGCTAGTGAATGGAGACCCAAAGGCGAACATTTATATTAGGGCCATACTTCCTGGGTTATTGAATTCATTTTATATGGTGGCAATCTCTTTGTTTAAGGGCATCCATTGCCGGAAGATAATTGATGCGCAATATAGAAGCAAATTCTGAATTCATTTGGGTAACAGCGTCTAATTGTAAGTTAATAAAAATATTTGTTCTAAGTACACACTGTGCTCCCAAAGTTAAAACCATTTACTGTTGGATAATAAACATGCTTCGGCGTCCTGCCATCCTAATGGAAGAAATATTCCCCACATGCTACTCCACTTGACTGATAGGGATTTGCTGAGACCATAGAAACAATTGGCTGGTATTCACCTGTACTTTAGGTAGCAAAGCCTGTATTTCCATTTGAATTAAACATCTATACTCTAAATGTAGTAAGTTCTTTTTGATAATATGGTGCTGAAAGATATTCATTTATGCTTGTGTCTGAGAGTGAAAAATCAAAACAAAAACACATAAATAAAATGATATAACATAGAAGCATTTACATTCAATCTGCTGAAAAACAGATGACACCGAATTATAAGATAACCATGATTACTTAACAGAAATATGGTTTAGGAAAACTTACAAATTTTTGTTCAGTTTTCATATTGCATCTGTTTTTAATTCCAATTTGTCAGTTCACCCATTTAAGTGACATAATTTGCCTTCTAAGTTTGGACTGTTAAAATTGCATTTAAAATATGTGTATGTGAATGTATGTGGTTCTGCATTTTTAAGAACAGAGAAAAGGCATAGAATGTTATAGTGTGATTCAGAGGGACCCTTTGTAATTATACGTAGATTTTTGTCATTTATTTTCTTCAAAAAAAATGCTTTTAAAAGGCTAAATACATACGTGCATATATGTTTTTGTATGGAACTCCTGGTGTGGCGCTGTAGGATCAGCACTGGACTGCAAACTACAAGGTCTGCAGTTCAAACCCACCAGCTGCGCCTCAGAAACCCTATACAGAGTCACAATGCATCAGAACCGACTCAACAGCACATAAAAACAAGAATATATATATATATATATATATATATATATATATATATACTTATTTATACATGAGAGTGCTTCAAAAAGCTTGTGAACAATGGAATTAAAATATAATAGAATTTTTCCATGAACTTCTTGAAGCCCCCTCGTGTGTGTATACACGCTAAGGCAAGTCAAAAAGTATTGCTACAAACCATAGGAACTTAATAAATAAAAATATCAAGATGCAAAGGTATAGTTTTTTGACATCTCTTCCTCTAAGTCTATATGTTTCTGAAGGCAGTGCTTCCATCTTTCCAATCCTTCCCCAGAGAATCCTATGTTCTTTGGATTACATCACGTCCATCATCAGTTTTGACAACTTGAGGGACAGACATTGTGTTTCTTTCAAGTATTCTTTGAATTTTCAAAAGAAAAAGAAGTCTGAAGGGGCAAGATCAGGGCTGTTAGGGTGGATGGGATAAGGATTCCTAACAAAATTTTCATTTTACAGCCCTTGCTATAGTTGAAGAAAGAACAGTACAACTCCTCAGTACAACTTTCCTGATCTTTTTCTCTCCACTGCGGTTTTCCATTTTCTTAAAAGTTGTTCATATTAAGCCCTTGTGATCATCCTATGTCATTCAAGAAACTCTATCAATATTAGCCCTTGGGAATCCCAAAAAAAACAGTCTCCATAACCTTCTGGTTGACCTTCCTGCCTTAAATTTGACTGGTCCAGCAGATTCCACTGGAAAACACTGTTTTGATTGCACCTTGCTCTCTGGATCATATTGGTAAATCCAAGACTCCGTCCTGGTTATGATTTATTCCATAAATTCCTTCAATCATTAGCTTTGATCTTTCTTAAAACAGTGGCAGAAAGATCAGCTCTTTGAGCTATCTCATCTTTCTACACCACTATTAACACCCATTGTGCTGGAATATCTCGCTGATGCCAAGATACAAACTTTACCAGTCACCCCATCAGTGGTAGTTCTATGGTCTTCTTCCACCAGTTTCTGAACTCCAGCCAGTTTCTTCCTTTCTCTGGGTAGAGTTTTCTCTCTCAAGATTCATCTTTGGGTCTTCTCAGCCTTCCTTAAAATGCTTAATCCGTCCATCTAAAAAATGTTGTTTTATGTGGGGCAGAATTCCTGTAAACTTGTTGCAAACCTCAAATGATTTGGGAAGATGTCCACTTGAGTTTTGTCAAAATTTTTATATTAGGCCTGACTTCAAACTTACCTACCACCACCCCTGCCACCCATGGCACACAAAGTAGTCTTCTGTTTTGGAAGACACCCTAACAAGGCGAAGATAAGTGTATTATTGAAAGAACGTGTCTGCAGTCATCTGATCACAGAGCTATGCTTAAGCACAATTTGGCTGGATAAACCCATGCATGTATGAACTAGAACCCTAGTAGTGATACTTTTTTACTCACCCTTGTGTACATGATAAGCACGTATACACATATGTGCATACTTACACACACATACATATATATGCTGTGCTATTCCAAGGGAAATTGAGACCAAGCCTCTTTGTGAACAATTAATATTCATCTTCCATAGAAGATGGAAGTTCTTGCAAAAGAGCAAGTGCTTTCTTGGCAGTCCTAGCATCCTCTCGATCTTTTGTGGGCAGCTTAGCTTTTTTTTTTTTTTTTTTGCCTTTCCTGACTATTATAATTTAGATATGCTTCTTTTGGATACAGCCTCAGAGTGAATAGGTTCTTGCTTGCTTTTTTCTTTCTCCTCTTTTTTTTTTTTTTTTTTTTCCTCTTCTCTGAATGCTTTTCACAGACGACCGTCTTCCTAAATAACAACATCAATTAATTTTTAACTTAAAGAAAATCACATTTAGTTCCGAGCCTGCCCTCTCCATTGATGTGTAGTGTGTGGAAGAGGCTGTGCCGGGACTGATAAGACCACGGTTGTGAGACCTCTTCAGTTGGAGGCGAGGCATTTGACACACATTTCAGCCAACCCTGAATCCAGGTGGGCTCATCCCTTCATCTCACTGGCCCCAGAATGAAGCCTCAGCATGACAGAGAAAGTACCTCTCCTTCTCTGGGAGTTGTTGTTAGGTGTGTTTTGTTTTGTTTTGTTTTGTCTTAGTGTTGTCTTTTGTTTTGGTGTGAATGTGTGTATGTTTTGAATAGTCAATAGTTTATTTCTTACAGGCTCCCTCAGTTCACTACCATGGTTTCTGATCACACTGTTTTTCTTTTTTTTCAGAATCCCATGATCCCTGCGGAGACCCTGCCCTCAGCCATCCCCGCACCCCTGCCTCTTGGGATGCTCCTGATTTAGTAGTAGATGTGGGTGGACTCGAGAGCATCACCCAGTGTCTCCAGGAGTTTCCTCAGATGATGGCTGGAGGTAAGCATCATTCGCCCCTACAGAACACAGCATAGCATTTGAGCCCACTGGGCAGACAGCTTGCAAAGCTGTGATCCCCACACCCACGGTCCCTGATGATCAGGCTAGTGGAACTAGAGCTATGAACATCAGAGAGTAGTTAAATGTGACATACGTTGCTGCAAATGGCTCTGTGGTATTTGGTTTTTCAAAAATAATTTGTTCATGTTGTTTTGATAGGAGTCTGTGCTTAAAAGAAATATTTTTGGGAAAGTCACTTTAGGTGTGTTTCCTTAATCTTCTTGTAAGTGCTGTCGAGTCAGTTCCGACTCATAGTGACCCTGTATAGGATTTCCAAGGAGTAGTTGGTGAGTTTGAACTACCGACCTTGAGATTCAAACTGACCTCGTGGTCCAGTGCTTATCCTACAGCGCCACACCAGGACTTCTATGATGTATAAAAGTTTGTATAAGAGGGAATATGTCACAAGGTAACACTGGATAAATTCAGTCAGGATCAGCTTCACTACTAGACAACTTGCTTTTTAGTTGTCGTTTTTCATAAGAGTCTATTAGAGAGTTAGGAGGCATACCTGCTCCTGAAATGCACTTGGCAGAGAAGAAATTATTTCTTTTGGTCTACTAAGCCAGTTGACGTGTTTTAACAAGAGAGTATTCCTGGTTTGCCCCTCAACCTTGTAATTTAACTAATACCACTTTTTTCCCAGGGGTGCCTCCTTAATGGCTTACTGTGTATAATATAAACTAAATGTCATTAAGCTTCCTCCCAGAGCAGATACAGAGTCTTGTATGCGTATGTCTGGAGAAAATATTACTGTTGGCTATAGTGCTTTATTTGTGTATGTGTGTGTGTGGTTTGAGAATGTGCTAAATGAAGCTTCACATCTTTAAAAATGTAATTTCCTTTCAAACAGACACCCTTGTCTATCGACTCTAAGTCATCATTTGTTTCTCCCACAGCAGCCGATGGTTTGGGGAGTATAGCGATAGATACGACCCAGCTCAACATGTCCGTGACAGATCCCACAGCCTGGGCCACAGCCATGAATAACTTGGGCATGGTTCCCGTGGGGTTGCCAGGACAGCAGATCGTATCTGGTAAGCCAGCTCCTGAGTTGGAAGATGCTTGCAGCCATGCCAGGAGGTGTGGGTGACAGGTGCCTGGTAATCTCTCCCCACAGCAAGTGTTGAGTGTGGCCTCTGATTGATGACTGGGGCATGTTTGGCAGGTTACGCCTGGGAGAGTTCCCTTCTTCCCCTTGATCTTCTGCCTAGAACTGTTCCCAGAAAAAAAAGTTCACCAGCACTCAGACTGCTGTACACCATATCTACCTTCTGTAGCTCTGTAATATCAATTGCTTTTATTTTTTTCATGGCTAAGTAGAATGTCTAAGATCTGCTTTCTAAATTTGGAAAACTCCATCATGTACATTATCCATTTGATTCCAGTCTTCTGATACCAACCAAACCCACTACCATCAAGTGGATTCCAACTCAGAGTGACGCTGATTAGGATTTCTGAGACTGTAGATCTTTACGGGTGCAGAAAGTCACATCTTTTTCCCACGGAGCAACTGGTGGGTTTGAACTGATGACCTTGTGATTAGCAGTCCAGTGCTTATCCTACAGTTTCACCAACGCTCCTTCTTTTGAGACCAACTCAAACAAAACTCACTGCCACCCTGTCAATTCTGAGTGCTAGTAACCATCCCTAATGTTTCTGAGACTGATAATCTTGAAGGAAGCAGACAGTCTCATCTTTCTCCCTTGGAGCTGTTGGTAGGTTCGAACCACACATGTTATGGCTAGCAGACCAGTGCTTATCCTACAATGCTACCAGAGCTCTGTCCTTTGAGACAGATATTTCTTGTGGTAGTTGCTCTCATATTGTTCCCATTTTATCAGTGAGGAAACTGAGGATCAATCACAGGCCAGGTGACTTTTCCAACATCAGCACTTTTGGAATCATAATACAGTGTATTAGAAAGAAGAGATGTTTAGAAATATCACAAAGAAAGAATTAAATATTTCACAATTAATGTAACACATGTTTCTTGGGGTGGAGCTGTGGTGTGGTATTGTAGGATAGGGACTGGACTGTTTCTTTCAAGGTCAGTGCTTCAAAGCTCTAGTCGCTCCTTGGAAGCCCGATACAGGGTCACCATGAGTAGGAACCGATTCGACAACACTTTAACAGCAGTGCTTATTGAGAACGTTCCACATGCCCTGTGGCATGTGTTTTTGGAAACATAATAAATATATACATATGTAAGTGTCCTGGAGGAACATAGCTGCCTAAAATGAAAAATAACCGGCAACAGAAAACAATTAATTAGTACAAAATTGATGTGTAGAATTAAGTGTTAACTAATGGAGTCATGGTGTGGCACTGTGGGTTAATACACCAGACTGCAAAGCCATTTGAACTGCAAGGTTGGTGGTTCAAGCTCACCAGCTACTCCTTAGAAACCCTATACAGGATCGCTATGGGTCAGAACCAACTCGACAGCACTTAACAACTACAACAATGGTGTAAGCTGGTAACATGCTCATTTCCAGAAAGACCCATCTATGGGACTCTGAGGGAAGATGTTATTAGGGAAGGGAACTGAACTATGCCTGGATACGTAAATATCATTTGCATATTCACACACTCACTCATTTATTCATTTGTTCAGCAGAAAGCTACTGAGGCTCTGACTGGGTATAGGTTTCCAGCAGTAAACAGACTAGGCCTGGTGCCTGGCCTCTGAGAATCTGTAATCTATTTGGAGAGGGAGACAGTCAGGGGCTGTCATGATGAAGGAAGAGCAATTCACTTCTGATGGTCAGGTGAGCTGAGAGCAGATGGTGTGGGCCCTGAACAGACACCAGTTGTTGAAGAGTAAATGTGGTCCATGCATGCAGACCTGTGTGCCCTGTGCCACATAACCACATGCTTGCTGCCCTATGTGTGTATGTGTCAGGGGCAGCCAAAAATATTAACAGGCTGGAGTCATGTGTTTGTGCGTGTATGTATGTATATTTACAAGTATGCCTAGATAAATATAAGGAGCCCTGATAACATAGTGGATTACGTGCTGGGTGCTAACCACAAGGTCAGCAGTTCAAATCTACCAGCCATTCTGTGGGAGAAAGACGAGGCTTTCTGTTCCCATAAAGATTTACAACCTCAGAAACCCTATACAGGGTCGCTATGAGTTGGAACCAATTCAATGGCACATAACCACCAGCACCACCATATATAAATATGTGAACAGACTTGATGGCATATATATGTTGTTGATGTTGTTAAGTGCCTTCGAGTCATTTCTGACTCATAGTGACCCTGTATAAGATTTCCATGGAGCAGCTGGTGAGCTTGAACTACCAACCTTGTGGCTCAAATCGACCTTGCAGTCCAGCGCATTAACCTACAGTGCCACACCAGGACTCTCTCTCTATGTATATGTATTATATATATGAAGTCCTGGTGTGATGCTACACCAGCACTGGACTGCTAATCACAAGGTCGACAGTTCAAACCCACCAACTGTTCCTTGGAAACTTTATATAGGGTTGCTAAGAGTAGGAACTGACTCAGCGGCAGTGAACAACAGCAACACCTGTATATATATGAACATGTGTGTGTGTGTGTGTGTGTGTGTGTGTGTATGAGTATATACTATGCACACACACACCTGGTTTCTTTTTTCAATAACACAAATGAGGAGGAGTAGGCAGGGCTTCATGGAGGATAGGATAGAGGTGTAGTGAAGTTCACTGTCAACAATACCACAGAATACCAGGCAAAGCAGGTTCAGGCCAGAGCTCCAAAACTCTGAACCAGATAGGTAGGAGTATCAAAAAATTTGAAGGCTTATAGCTTGAGGAACTCGAGGCAGAAGTAAGAAATCACGTACTTTTGAATCTGCTAGTCTCAGCAGCCTGGAGCCTACACTTGGGCGAAACCAAAAGGCAAGACCAAGCGGCAGATCAGACCCACCATGGAGTAACGCCACCTGAGAACCTCAGAGCAAAGGCGGACAATACACTTTGTCGGTTTTGCTTTGTTCTGATTTTCTTTTCTTTTTTCTTCTTCTTGGTATCTATTCATTGGCCACCCACTATTTGCGCACCTCCATTCTGGTGACTAGAGGGGGTGCCTGAGTGAGTGGACACCCCCCCACCCTCCCCACTGGTGGGTTCTTCTGCCATGCATGCACACAGGTACTTTCAGCCCAAGAGCCCGCCCTGAGCTGTTGTTGTTTTTTTAATACGGAAGAGGCCAGAACACGGGTGTGAAGAGGGACAGAGAGTTTAAAAACAAAACAGGCTATA
>NW_006408540.1:17016410-17030503 GCF_000296735.1 Chrysochloris asiatica | reverse complement strand
TGGATGCAGTAACTGAAAAGAGGGAACAAATCTTTACAGCAAGGATCATTCCCACCCCATCCATACACAGTAGACAGGGACGGGCAACTTGGACATTGGCTACCCAAAATGGGGGAGGGGGGACTACTAAGGCAAGAAGTGACTGGCTTATGAGCTTTCAAGAGGGAGTCTAGATTCAAAGGGCATGGTGGAAGTTAGAATCTCCATGGAGTAGTATCCAATCTGTCTGGGAGGGGCTGATGAAAGGAGATGGGGATAGGTCTTTTGTGATACAATAGTAAATAATTGTTATCAGGACTGAATGTGAGGGTTGGAAATGAAAAAGTAGAGTTTTGTAGCAAAAGGAGGAGAGTAATTGACTTTGCAGTCTAGGAGCGCAGGTCCCTGGGACCATCAAGAGAGAAGAGCGGAGAGCAGGATCCTACCCAGAGGAGCAGTGATGCCAGAGATGGAGGCAGAGATGATGACATGGAGAGATGGATAGGCTGAGGACTCTAGACCCAGAGAGGGAGAGGGGCTGTGTGCTGATGACCAGGGGGCAGGCTTGCAGGGTATACCCTTTGGTTGGTTGATGATGCATGGAGGGGATTGTAACCATGACAATGAAATGATATATGATAGGATGAATGTAAAGGTAATGTTCTCCCATGTAAACTATCACATAATTCACAATAAAACATTTTTTTAAAAAATGAGGAGGAGAGCAGAGTAGGGGACAGAAAAAGTAAAGATTGAAATATTAAGCTATAAAACATCATACTTGAGATATTTTTAAAGTTCTCCAAGATGCTATAAAATGATTCCGTTGGAGATTAGTCAGCTACAGGAGGTGTGTGTGTTTTGTGTACATAAATGCTGTTTTTTATGATGGGGACATGTGTTTATTCAGACACCTTTTCCCTAAACTCAATATAGATGGATACTTCCTTCTAATAAATTGAGAGTAAAGGTTTTTATTTTTCTACTCAAACCTTCCTTGCTGCCTACTTGAAATATTCATGGAGCAGAAATTACTTTACCCCTTGTCTCCATCCTCCTCCTTTCAGAAAACCTTGTGTGCCCAGGGTCAGCCAGAACCTCAACAATTCATTATTTTTTTCTTATGATGTTGAGTCTTCTGACATTTTAACCATGACCAATTTATGATTTTTCCTACAACTTTCCATGAAACGAGTTACAACCCTCCTCATTATAGAAGATTTACTGTATCTGTTCCGAATTTACTGAATCTGTTCCTGTATTAGCCAGACTGCTTAAACTGGGGATAACCTGTTGAGTCTTTCTATCATCATCACCAGGTCATGATTTAATTGCCTATTGCTTTGGTCTCCGGGTCCTGAGTGGTGCAAACAATTAACACACTTGGTTGCTAATCAAAAGATTGGCGGTTTGAGTCCACTCAGAGGCACTTCTGAAGAAAGGTCTGGCAACCTACATGTGAAAACACTTAGTCATTGAAAACCTGATGGAGTGCAGTTCTGACACACCACGTGGGATCACCATCTGTTGGAGTCCACTTGTTATGTATTTGCTTTGTTCTCCGGTACTGGTCTTTTCAGAGGCAGATGCTGTTTCATTTTGTAAGTGCTTCTGTGTTTTCTTCCAGTCTTTTTTTCAGTTAAGATAGTTTGAATCATACTAAATACAAAATTTTACTTGGTGTATTTGTGCTAACATTTTATGCTAAATTATTTCTTCCATTCAATTAAAATTTTTTAAGTAATTTGTCAGATAAATCAACCCCCATTTGCTTAGGCATGCTCCTCTTCACATGTAGGTGAAGTTTGAAGTTGGTGGGTTTGAACTGCCAACCTTTGGGTTAGCAGTCCAGTGCTTATCCTACAGCGCCACACCAGGTCTCCTAAAACCTACATATCTGTTCAGAATTTATTAATGTTATTGGCAAAATTGCCATCTTATTTTACCTCCCATCCTTTTATAACTTCTTGCTGTTGTTGTTATGTGCCATGGAGTAGGTTCTGACTCATAGCGACCCTGTACAGGGTTCCCGAGGCTATAAATCTTTACAGGAGCAGAAAGCCTCATCTTTCTCCCGCAGAACAGCTGGTAGTTTCGAACTGCTGACCCTGAGGTTCGCAGCCCGATTCGTAACCACTACGCTACCAACTAGACTTGTTTAATTTTCCCCCTTTTCACCATTATTTTATATTCAAATTTCCTCTTTTGTAGATAAATTATTCTCATATTAAATCCATTTATCAAATAGAATGCTTGGGGATTTTCTTATCAGTTTACATTTGGTTGTTTAAGAAGAATTTTAATCCTTGGAATTCATATTTCCCAGATAGATCTGGGTTTTGTTTTCTTGCCTTAGCGTTGTTTTTTTAATTGTTAATTTTAAATATAAATATTTAATTTTTCATTTATGAGTTACCATGCTTCTAAATACAGAAAGTTTTTTGTTTTCTACTCAAGGAGTTACATGTATTTTCCAATTTTCCATGTTCTTTTTTTCACTTCCTTTTTTTTTTTATCAACAATTAACTTCTGAATAATCAATTCTGTAAGACTCATCTGTTTATTTCTATTCCAGAAAACCACATTGTTTTAATTCGCCTAGTTTTATGTTGCTGCTGCCACATTGATTCCAATTCCTAGTGACCCTGTATAGGGTTTCCAAGGCTGTCTATCTTTACAGGAACAGAAAAACTCATCTTTCTCCAGCAGAGCAGCTGGTGGATTCGAACTGCTGACATCTTGGTTAGCAGCACAACACATAACCCATTATGCTATCAAGGCTCCTTTCTTGTGCTATTGATACTGTACCTGATGTGTTGATTTCTTTCACCTAGCCACAGCATTACCCTGGGCTGGTTCTCGTTCAGTTAACCCTTCTCCAACTCCAATTAAATATTTATATTGTCCACTTAACAACAACAACAACAAGTGTACTTGTAAAGTATTAGAAGCATTCTTTAATGTTCCAGAAGGGACTTGAAGATTATTTAATGTACCCTTCCTTCCAAGAAATCCTTTCTACAACATCTTTGACAGGATTATGGAGAAACTGGATTTTATGAGCACCTGGCTTTCTCCCAAAGTTTCTGATATTTCTAAATGATCAACCACTCTTCCCATATTTGTTGAAATTAAACTGACACTAAATCTCATTCCTCACTGCTTGTTCAATTTATTGAGAGATTAAAATTATCCATAAAGCAAGGCACACACTTTTCATATCCCTCAGTTTTCTAAAAAAAACATGAAAAAAAAAAATCCCAGGAAATCAAATCACTTGTTAATATCATAGCATGCCTTTTTGGTGTGGTCTTGTGTACCCCCAAATAGTACCACTTCCTTTTTCTCCTCTTTTACCTTCCCCCATGGCTCCATCTTTACTTTCATGAATTTCAATGTTTACCTTCTTCATGTAAAGTTCTACCCTAGATTATTATTTTACATTTCTTTCTTTTATCTAAAATATACTATTACAATGCTGTGTCCAAGTCCTAAATCACATGCATCAAAGTCTTGATTTATCTATGGAATGTTTATTTTCGCATGTTATTGTTTTGCATATATTCCCCATACTTTGTTGTAACTTTGTGGATATTTTTAATATTTGTTTTTCATTTGCTTTTATTGTCAATACCTTGTACACTGAGTCAGGTTTTCCAGTCTGGTTCGTGGGAACATCAGTTCACCACAGTTGTTACATAGGGTAGACATTATGTGAGGATTTACAACTAGGACAAACTCTGAGTCACACACAATCAAGCTGTTTTCTTTGTAGTTGGTTTTCACAGGGATTTTACTATGCTACTGTAACCCTGTAGAATAAGTACTGGACTGCTAAGCACAAAGTTGGTGGTATAGATCTATCAGATGCTCCTCAGAAACCTCACGCAGGATCTCAATGAGTTGGAACCCACTTTATGGCACTTAAAAATAAGTGCAGTGAGAAATCTTGAAGAGTAGAATATCTAGTGTGTTGTTGTTAGATGCTGTAACCCTACTAATAGTGACCCTATGCACAACCCAAGGAATCACTGCCCTGTTTTGCATCATCCTCACAATTGTTGATACTCATGAGCCCATTGTTGCTGACACTGTTCCAGTCCATCTCATTGGGGGTCTTCCTCTTTTTCACTGACCCTCCACTTTACCATGCATGCTCGCCTTCTCTAGAGACTAATATCTCCTGATAACATGTCGGAAGTATGAGGAACAAAGTCTGAATTCTAAGGAGCATTCTGGCAGTACTTCTTCCAACACAGGTTTGTTTGTTTTTCTGGCAGTCCATGGCACTTTTAATATTCTTCTCCAACACCATAACTCAGAGGTCTAGGTTCTTTTGCAGTCTTTCTTATTCATTGTCCAACTTTCACATGTGCATGAGGCTGTTGATAATATCATGACTTGGGTCAGGCACGTTTTAGTCCTCAAACTTACCTCTTTTTTCTTGAGTAATCTAAAGAGGTTTTCTGCAGCAGATTTGCTGAGTATAATATGTCATTCAATTTCTTGACTGCTGCTTCCAGGAGTGTTGATAGTGGATCCAAGCAAAATGAAGTCTTTGACAACTTTAATCTTTTCTCCATTTATTATGATGGTTGTTTATTGGTTCCGTTGTGAGGATTTTTTTTTTTTTTTTCATTGAGGTGTAATCCATACAGAAGACTGTGGTCTTTGATCTTCAGCAGCAAGTACTTCAAGGCCTCTTCACTTTTAGCAAACAAAATTGTATCGTCTGCATATCACAGATAGTTAATAAATCTTCCTCTAAACTTGATGCCACATTCTTCTTCATATAATCTAGCTTCTTGGATTGTTTGCTCAGCATACAGATTGAATCAGTATGGTAAAGAATACAACCTTTTCCTAATTTAAAACCATTCCATGTTCCCTTGTTCTGTTGGAATGACTGCCTCATGGTCTATGTACAGGTTCCTTCTGAGCACAATTAAGTGTTCTGGAATATCCATTCTTCACAATGTTATCTATAGTAAGCTGTAATTTACACAGTTGAAAGCCTTTACTTAGCCAATAAAGCACAGGTAAGCATCTTTCTGGTATTCTCTGCTTTCAGCCAAGATCCATCTGACATCAGCAATGATATCTCTCATTCTACATCCTTGTCTGAACCTCTGACAGGTCCTTCTTTATGTATTTTTGCAGCAATTTTAAAAATTATCTTTAGCAAAACTTTACTTGCATGTGATATTAATATTGTCCGATGATTTCCAAATTCTGTTGGGACACCTCTCTTTGGAATGAACACAAATATGAATCTCTTCCAGTCAGTTGGCCAGGTAGCTGTCATCCAGCTTTCTTGGTATCGATGAATATCTCCAGTGCTGCATCAGTTTGTTGATAATTTTCAGTTTGTATTCCATCAGTTCCTTGAGGCTTGTTCTTTGCCATGCCTTCAGTGCACCATGGACTTCTTCCTTTAAAACCATTGGCTTTTAATCATATGCATCCTCGTTAAAAAGTTGAACATCTGTCCTTCCTTTTTGTTACAGTGACTCTGTGTATTCCTTCCATCTTCTTTGATGTTTTCAGCATCATCAAAATTTTGCCCATAAATCCTTCAGTATTGCAAGTCTTGGCATCAATTTTTTCTCCATTTCATTCAGCTTGAGAAATACTGAGATTTTGGCTTTCTAACTGTAGGTCTTTGCACATTTCATTATAATACTTGACTTTGTCTTCTTGAGCTGCCCTTTGAAATTTTCTGTTCAGCAATTTTAACCTCTTCATTTCTACCCCTTGCTTTAGCATCTCTGCGTAGGTTGGAGATCAAGTTTCAGAGTCTCCTTTGACATCCATTTTGGACTTTTCCTTGTATACAGGATTCTCTAAATTGAATTTAACCTTTAAAAAACATGCATTTGCATCTCATGAAGCATTAGAATATAACCATCCATTCAAGATTTTCCTTCTCACTTGTGGGGCTCTTTCATCAGTCCATTCTTCTTGTTCTATGTGAAATACTCTGTATGGGGTACAAGTTTGTACCTAGTGTTACTCCCAAGTCTCAAGTTTCAGATCAGTGCTCTTGGACCAACTATTACCCACAACCTTTTGTGCCATGTTCTACAATACACATTGTCCATTTCCAGAAGCCTCTACTTGACGAGTCCTAAGCCAAGATGCGGAAGAGTAAATCTTGAGCTTTGACCCCCTCTGTGTGACCAGCTGCTTTCTTTCTACATCCCGTGGTTTCTTTTCCAAAGTTAATCATCACAAACTGGAGAGAAAGTTGAAAAGCAGCAGCTGAGTCCCCGGGTTTTCAGTTTGTTGCCCAGACCTGCCTGGGAACTGGTAATGTTTTCTGGATATTCTCCAGCTAAGAGATTCTGTTTTCTAGCCTTGTTCTTTTCTACATTTCTTGAAATTTCCTTTCTTGATGTCAGCAGCCCTTTCCTGAGTCGATCCATAACTGTTGATACATAACTGTTACCTAAGTTTCTTAGCATGCCATTGTCATATGCCAGATGCACATCCCAGAAGTCATCACTCCTCCCTGTTAACTATGTAAGAGTTACGTACAAGATGTAGGCATTGGGCAAAGTTCGTGAGTCAAGCTCACCAGCCACTTCACAGGACAAAGATGAGGCTGTCTGCTCCTGTAAGTTTCAGAAACCCTGTGTGTGGTCACTATGAGTCAGAATCAACTTGATGGCAGTGAGTGAGTATTTGTGAAATAGTGACACATTCACTATTAGTGATTAACTTGGAACCAATATCAGACTTCACATTTAAAAGTTGGTAATTCAGTGCCCAGTGCTGCCATGGAACAGAGGGCTGGTGATTACTATGTGGTACAGCCATTGAAACCCTTTGCAGCACATTTCTACTATGAAACACATGAGTTTGCCACGTGTCAGAATCAGCCCAATGGCAGCAGGTTTGGTTTGGTTTCTCTTAACCCTCTGATTGCTCCTTCACTCATTCCTTGCTATTTCTTCTTCAGAAGCTCTGAATTTACCACTGCCACCACTTTCATTTCCTGTCTCCATGAGAAGAGCTTAGCTTTATAACTCATGCCAGAACTTTGATGGTTTAAAGTCTCCTCTCTGTTCCCTTATAACTCTGTCCCATTCAACGTTGCCTAAATGTATTTTAATTCTTCTCTGCAGCCTTGTTTTTTTTCCCCCCCTGATTTCCTTCTTGGTTGCTGAATCCTCTCAGGAATACCTTTGTCCTCTTTAATAAGCCCAAGTAGAAAGAGGCATTTGTCAAATCCTTTCATCTCATCAAGCATCACTCTTTTCACTGGAATTTACTGAGCCAGATGGTGTGTTGAAGATTGGGAATACAAGACATAGAACTCACTCTCATGTTTCAGAGTCTAGAGGGAGAGACAAAGAATGAATAAACAAACACAAACCAACATGATAACTAGTATGTGGCTGTAAGGTGTCAATGAAGAATGTTACATAGGAGAGTACTATGATTATAGTTGTTCCTTTATTATTATTATTTTTTTTTTTACAGAGAACTTCTGGTGGAGTAAGGGAAGGGTGGCCACAGGAGAGCAGATGGGAGACTGTAGCAATTACCCAGAGGAGAGACAGTAATGGCACTGACTGAAGTCATGGCTGTGTTGATGTGTAGGAGTGAAGAGAATCATGGGAAACTCAGTTGTAGAAGCAGCAGCAATTGTTGACTGATTCCTTGTGGAATGTTTGGAGAAGGCAGACCAACAACGACCACTGGGTTTCTACATGTGAAGTAGGGAGGCTGGACAATGAGGAGGGGAGGAGGACAGATGGGAAGATTCTATAGTGCAGTAAATTTATTTGATAGAGCTATTCTAGCCACAGTGTTTGTAACTCCCACCCAATGAGTGGGCTATTGTTGGTTGTTTTTGTTAAGTGTCACGAGTTGGTTCCAACTCACAGCAATCCTGAATAGGGTTTCTGAGGAACAACTGGTGAGTTTGAACCACTGACCTTGTGGTGTGGTGCTCGAGCATAAACACTGGACCACAAGGTCTGTTTGAACTATAAAATTGGTGGTCAAACCCAGCAGCTCCTCCTCGGAAACCCTATACAGGGTCGCTATAGGAACTGACTTGACAGCACTTAACAACAAAACAATGATGTTATAAAATGAAATTTCTTGTCAAATTCTTACATAATGTAATATAGGCATTGGAAAAAAAGTCATTTTTTTCTTCCATGAAACGAAGAACGTAACTTTACTCAACTTTATATTAGATTGACTTAGTCAGTGTGTAATTGTTTTGTGTATGCCACACAAATAAATTTAAAATGTTTATTACTTTTGGCCTCTAGATTAGCTCAATCTTTTTTTGGTCTGCCCTACTTTGACAAACATAATAACCATTTGCCTTCTGAATTTTCTTAGTTACTTTCTTATTCACTGAACTAAAAGTAGCAAAAATATGTTTTTAATGTATATTTACATATGTATGCCTATCCAGATATACATATTGCCTAACAATCTACAGTGTGTGTGCATGTGTATATCACAGATACACACATTTGCTACTTTTCTTGATTCCCTCCCTTTTTTCCCCATTATGAAGTAGAGAAGTTTCAATATCACAAAAGCACTGCGAGATGAAGAGAAATATTTGCATTCCACATTGGAGAATGGTATTTACCCCTGGAGAGGACTGAATCATTCTAATATAGCCTGGAGTACGGGGGAGAAAAATCAAACAGCTACATTCTCATATGAATATTAGTTTGAATGTCCCTATCATGATGTAACTGAGTATATATGTATACATATTACTGTATATTGGATTTTTGTTCTGGATTATTGTCATAGCCTTTTTAGGTAAATATAACTTCTTTTCTTGGTTCCTGTTATTACTCTCCAGCCATATTCTAGGCTCTTTGTTGTATACTGTGTTCTTGATTTGTGCATCCATAGGACAATATGCTTTCTTCTGATTTGGCTGTTGTTGTTGTTAAGTGCCGTCGAGTCGGTTCCGACCCATAGCGACCCTGTATAGGGTTTCCGAGGGTGTAAATCTTTACGGGAGTAGAAAGCCTCATCTTTCTTCCGCGGAGCGGCTGGTAGTTTCGAACCGCTGACCTTAAGGTTCGCAGCCTGATTCGTAACCACTACGCTACCAGATGCCTAATACACTGTGCTAGGTTTAAACTTCTGTGGGCAAAAACGACAGCTGATACATCTTTTAACTTCCTCTACCATCAAACACACAGAATTCACTAACTGTATAGATGAATGAGTATGTTATTTGGTTCGTAAATAGAAATAATGATATAGAAACATGTGTGATATTTGAAGAAGTTACTTTCATCCCTGGTCCTTGACGTCCTCAAGTACAGCTTTTGTGTCTTTATTCATGGCTGGATATTAAGGATGACCACAACAATCAGCCCCTTGTTTTTCTTGACATCTGTAATTTTATTTTTCCTTTATAGTTGAGCATTATCTTTTCTGATTTAAAAATATATATATTGTGAATTGGGTGAGGGTTTGCAGAACAAATCAGTTTTCCATCCAAAAATGCATACACATGTTGTTCTGTGCTTTTGATGTAATCCTCACAATGTAATATCACCTATTCTATTGCCTTGCTGGATTTCCTGTTTTTATTCTTCCTTCTTTCCTGTCTCTTCCTGCCTTCTGAACATTGGCCTTGGACTGCCCTTTTGATCTCAAATGATTGATTATTTTAAGGCGTACGTAGCTCCCTCGTGTTCTTATTCACCTATGTGCTGTGATTATGTGCCATGGAGTCAGTTCAGGACTCATAGCCATCCTGTATAAGGTTTCTGAGGCTGTAAATCTTTACAGGACCAGAAAGCCTCATCTTTTTCCCACAGAACGGATGGTAGTTTTGAACTGCTGGTCTTGAGCTTAGTGCCCGACTCGTAACCACTACGCTACCAGAGCACCTTACAGACCTCTGCACTGTTTGGCTAGAAATGGAACCACGGGAGTGAGTTCAGTTCCAGGCAGAAAGGATGACTAAGGGCCACAGTGTAGGGAATCCCATCAGTCTCTAGTCTACCAGAAAGCCTGGTCTTTTTTATGATCTTGACTTTTGTTCCACATTTTCTCCCACTCTGTCCAGAACCTTCTTACGTGTAGTCAGTAGTGGTAACCAAGCACCATGTAATTCTTCTGAGCTAGGATTCCAGGTTACTTCTTTCTTCTTCTTTTTTAAAATATATTTTTCATGTCTCTCATTATCATGTTGTTACCGGGTTAATGTGAAAGGTCTCTTTGAACTGCAGGTCAGTGGTTCAAGCTCAGCAGCCGCTCCTTGGAAACCCTATACAAGGTTGTTGTGAGTTGTTACTGACTCGACAGCACCTAACAATGACTTTCCATGAAGTCAGCCCCAGGTCACAGTGACCTCAGTGGAATAGAACAAAATCTCATCCCTTGTCATCTCTAGGGTCTTGGCTGTGTTTGAGGCCATTGTTGAGATCATTGTGTCTGTCCTTCTCATTGAGGGTTTCCTCATTTGTATTGACCCTTTGCTTTATCAAACAGCTTTGCTACCAATTGGTCTTTGATGTGTTGAAAGTAAACCAACCAAAGTCTTAACCATCCTCATTTGTAAGAAGCATTCTGGTTGTATTCTTTTATGACTGATTTTTTCTTCTGAAAAGTACATTAATAAAGTCCATTCATTCTTGAGTACCCAATATGTAGTGCTATAGGATCAGCATTTGACTTCAGCTGACAAGGTCGGCAGTTCAAATCCACTAGCTGCTTCTTGGAAACCCTGTAAAGGGTTGCTGTGAGTCCAAACTGACTCAATGGCACTTAACAACAACTGTATGTGCCTGGTAGAAGTCCTGGTGTGGCACTGTGGGTTTAATGCGCCAGACTGCAAAGCCATTTGAACTGCAAGGTTGGCAGTTCAAGCTCACCAGCTGCTTCTTGGAAACCCTATACAGGGTCGCTATGGGTTGGAATCGACTTGATGGCAGTTATCAATAACAACGTATATGTCTGGTGTGGCGCTGTAAGATCAACACGGGACTGCGAACCACAAGGTCAGCAGTCCAAGTCCACCAGCTACTCTTCAAGAACCCTACACAGGGTCGTTATGGGTTGGAACCAACTCTAGGTCACTTAACAACAACAACGTGTCTCTTGGAGTCCTGGTGTGATGCTTTAGGATTAGCACAAAGTTTGCGCTTCAAACCAACAATCCACATTTCAGTCACTATGAGTTGGGACTGACTCGGTGGCAGTTAGCAATAATGACAGTATGTGTCTGAGGAGCCCTGGTGACATAGTGGGTTGCTAACTAAAAGGTTGGCTGATTGAACCACTAGCCAGTCCACTGGAGAAACCCAAATTAGTCTGTTTCCATAAAAACTCCCAGCTTCGGAAATTCCAGGGAGCAGTCCTACTCTTCCTTGGAGGGTCCCTCACTGTGAGTCAGCATAGCAGCAATTCTGAGAAGGACACAGAGCCGGGCAGCATTTTGTATTGTGGTACACACAGTCACTATGAATCAGAACTGACTTCATGACATCTAATAATGACACCACCAAAGCAACCCCCTACTTGTTTTCCTCAGGCAAATCCTGTATTTCTATTTGCATACACACACACACACAAACACATATTTTAGTGGAGATATATGATTCTGGGTAATGGTAAAGATTTTCCAGTTATTCAGTTTATCTGCATATCCTTTATTATGATTGAAATCTGGAGATTTCCACGAAGGCTAAAGGGTTCAGGACTTTGAATTTTGTGACTTTGCATTTGTAGTAAATTGTAACCAGGAAATGGTTGATACTGTGACATTAGCTGTTATAAAGTCGATCATAGTGGCCAGGTCCATGAGTGGCCAAACGTAATAATAAATATGAGGGAGGGGGCTTCAAATATTTGTGGAGAACTTCCATTTTCTTGTGATTCCATTTTTCCATGAACTTTTTCAAGTCCCCTTGTATACGTAAAAGATTTATCTTTTAACCTAAAAATAAGTAAAGAGGGATTTTCCAGGGGGTGGGGGACAGCTTTGAACTTTTTGTTAATTAATACAGAGAATGGGATCTCAGATCAACTGAAACCCTCAGTACACTCTAAGTACAGAATCCAGAGCTGATTGGCTTGTCAATTTGGTAGCATAGTTGGAGGGAATTCCTGGCTGGCAAATTCTCTTTGCTCAGAAAGGAAGGATACCAGGCCATCTGATCAGTCTTTTTTTTTTTTTTAAGAAGTAGATGACCAGGTCCACTATCCAAGTAGCGTCTTTGTCTGGAAGCTTCATTGAAAATTGTCGATCAAGGGTGACCCTGATGGTGCTTGAAATATCAGTGGCATAGCTTCCAGTTGAGCGGTAACACACAGAATGCCACAGTAGGGCACACTGACAGAGGACTGGTAGACTTAAGCAGTGTAGATTCTGCTTTATGAATCTGCAACTGAAGCATTCTTTGAGCTACTTATCTGTTCTGTTTTTATTTATTTAAAAAAAAACAAAAAAAAACAGAAACACCCAGTTGTAATTACTACTGGATGTTTTGGTTAGTGATTCTATAGAAGGCTCTTGATCAAAAGGGGAAAATTACAGAGAAAAATTTCAAATTCACACAGAATCCAGACTTTATGGAGCCATAGAAGCAGAATGAACACCTGACATTATTTTTCTGAGCTAATACTGAAAACCTTAAATTAAAAAACTATCCCCTAAAGATTTTTTTAAGACCAAATATTAGTCTAGTTTAGTGTAAGGACTGAAAAATGTCTGTCTTGAGCATTAGGGTCTTTTGAGGACTATCAACCTATTTGGATAAACCTGTACATAGACCAAGAGGTAGTCATTTGATTACAACAAGGGGAAATTGAATGGTTCAAATCATAAAAGTTTTAGCTACAGTGCAGATTTTATAGCAAATTAAAAAAATAATAATTATTTCATATTAGTTGTTACTGTTGAAAATATACACAGCAGAATGTACACCCATTCAATCATTTCTACATGTGAAATTGATTACATCCTTCAAGCTATGCAACCATTCAAATTACGTAAACAAAGTGCCATGGTTTACTCTTTCACCATACTTACTTAGTCTGTATGGTGAGCAAATAATCTGAGAAACTGGATTCTATGAAGAAGAACATGGCAACAGGATTGGAAGAAGACTCATTAACAACCTGTGATATGCATATGAAAGCAGAGAGAACTTAAAATACTTGCTGCTGAAGATCAAAGACTGCACAGAACCTTCAGCATGGATTACACCTCAATGTATAGAAAACAAAAATCCTTCCAATTAGACCAATGAATAACATCATGATAAGTGGAGAAAAGATTGAAGTTGGCAAAGACTTCATTTTGCTTGGATCCACTATTAACAATTATGGAATCAGCAGTCAAGAAATTAAATGATGTATTGCATTGGGCAAATTTGCAGCACAAGACTCTTTTAAACATTCAAGAGCAAAGATGTCAGCTTCAGGACTAAGGTGTGCCTGACCCAAGCCATAGGATTTTCAATAACCTCATCATATTCATGTAAAAGTTGACAGTGAATAAGGAAGACCTTAGAGGAACTAATGCATTTGAGTTATGGTGTTGGAGAAGAATATTAACAGTTCAAAGACTTCTAGAAACAACCAAAGAAACAAACAAATCTGTGTTAGAAGAAATACAGATAAAATGTTCCTTAGAAGCTAGGATGGTGAGACTTGTCTCTCATACTTTGAACATATTATCAGGAGGGATAATGAAGAAGTCACTGAAGAAGGATATCATGCTTGTACACGAGAACGGTGTCTCTACTCTCTGAGAGGGAGACAAATCCAGATAAAGGGATGGATTCTCACAGAAGACAAGCTGTCCTTTTTCATTCCCTCAAAAGGAAATTGACATGCTTGCGTCTCTACAAAGTTGCATTCCACACTTTGTATTAGCCCTTCTGGAAGCTGTAATGATTCTCTCATGTTCTTTATAGTCAAACAAACTCCAAGGGTTAAATGACTGGCACCAGGTTATATACATAGGGAAAATGTCTAGATTCAAACTACCCTCAGGCTCCATGGTCACTAGCTACCTCTTGTTGTTGTTGTTGTTGTTAAGTGCCGTCGAGTCGGTTCCGACCCATAGCGACCCTGTACAGGGTTTCCGAGGGTGTAAATCTTTA
>NW_006408540.1:16997343-17016120 GCF_000296735.1 Chrysochloris asiatica | reverse complement strand
TGCGTCTGGGAGGACGCCACCTTCCAATCTTTTGGTTCGCAGCCAAGTGTGTTAACTGTATGTAACATCCATGGACTTTTTGCAGAGACAGTACCTTAATTTTAAACAACAACAACAAAAAGGTTTTGTTTTGTTTTGCTAGGGGAAAAAAAATCTGGCTTCAAACCCAAGAACCTCAGCCTCTATTATATCATGAAGAGGAAGTTCCCCTATTTCTAAGCAATAGATATTTTTTTCTTCTGTAAATACCATAGGAAGGGGCTCCATCTTAGTGTACATTTTCTGAGTTTTCCAATTTCCTGGTTACTTGCACCAGTTCTTAGACACAGGGTTCCCTCCACTTTCTCCCTTCTTATCTGTCCTGCCAGTTTCACAGCCCCCAACCCCACCCTGTAGACCTGTGAGGTCCAACGCTGGAATCTCTCTCCTGTAACTGTGCATGTGCACCTTCTTTGTGCCCTGTCTTTGCTCAGGTGCAAACCAACCTGGGGAGAGCCCTGCCTCCCTCCTCCTCTGCACTTGCTCCCTGGGAAGACACTTCAGGCAGGAGAGCATCCTGTGGGGGATCAGCACTCTAACCGTGTGTTACTGGGCCCTTGCTTGCCCCAAAGACTACCTTCAAAGTTTTCCCTCCTCTTCAGAATTTTCGTTGTCTTTAGCCCACCTCAGTGGAACTTTATCTGATATAGTGCTGAAAGATGAATCTCCTAGTTGGAATTGTACTTACAATATGAGTAGGGAAGAGTTGTTCTTTCAAGATAACACTCCATCTCATAGCTTTTGAGACCTTCCTTTGCTAAGGAAGCATGATTCAAAATGAGAAGAAACAGCTGCAAATATCCATTAAAAATAAAAAAGTGGACTCTCCTAAATATGAATCTAGGAAAGCTGCCAGTCATCAGAAGTGAGATGGAACACATAAAGATCGTCTACCCTAGGCATCAGTGTACTGAAATGGACTGGTACTGGCCATATGTCCATATCAGACAGTCATATGATCTACCATGTCCAGAATGACAAATGAAAAAGGAATGACATTTTATTTATCATCAGAAAGAACATTACAAGCTTATAATGTGTGGTCGGCAGCATTAGCTAGCACTCGCTGTACTCTCTGTAATGGGGAAACAGTAGACCACAAGGGACTAAACTGGATCTGCTTCTATTTCCAGCAGACTTATATTCAACTTTCAGTCACACACACACACAAAGCCAGGGAAATTGTGTTAATCTGTTTTCGCTTTTTTGTTTTTTAAAGAAAGTTACTATAAATTTATAGAAAAAGAAGGAACCTGACCTTTAAACACAGCCAGAATAATCAGCAGTGGCGGCAGTGGCAGGAGAAGAGATTTAATTGAGTTGATTTTCTGTGGTGTTGGTTGTTCACTAGTTTCACGGTGATGGAAGCTGTGTGGTTTTACAAAGAGACTGAGAAACTGCTAGAGGTTTGGTTTTCCCAGCAGCTGCCTAATACAAACCAGGTAGCTGGGGGTCTTCACACCATCCCAAGATCCAGGTGGGATATACTTTTGAAGGCTGTGCAGTGTTCAGTCATAAGTGTGACAAAAACGGAGAAGCAGGAAGCTTATGTACTCTGAGCAGCATGTTTGTCTCCAAGAGATGTTTCATTGTGAAGACATATGGTACCACCCTCTTGGGGAAAGTACTGGTTCCCCTACTGAAGCTTGCTAGAGATTACAGTGGGTTTGACTCACTTCAAAGCTTCTTTTATTCTTGTAAGAATTTCATGAAGCCTTCTCACTAAGGGCACCCACGTTGGAATTTCCAGGAAGAAATAAGAGTTTCTTAATGCAGTTTTCCCAAATGGAGCAAAATGTTGTATGGGATGTATGAAATCTGACTGTTGGTACTTTTATACTGTGGATTTCCAAGAGTTGGGTAATCAGCCAGCCAGATCAAACCCTGGAAATTCTGATAAGTGAGCTTACCCCAGCATGTCTGGACCAGTTCTCCATGAAAGATGCTGTTACTAGAAGGGATGTCACTGGTGAGAGTGGGATTCGTGACCTGAGGCCAGGGTCTCTCATGGATGCCACACTCTCCAGTCCTTGTGGGTCTTCACTGAGTGGAATGAAACTGGATAGAACTTACTGGCCTAGTCACCTCACTCCAGAACCAGAGTTTCCTTATGCCAGCTTTGAAGCAAACCTAAGTCAGACATCCTACGATGACTCGGTCAAGAAAGTTGTGGAAGTTTTCAAGCCAGGAAAATCTATGACCACCTGTTTGTAAAGCAGAGTCCTAAATGCCACACAATGCTCTCTTCACCCCAGAAGACTGAAGGTGTTAAGTACCTTGATTACAACTTTGTTTTTCCCAGTGTTGCTAAGAAGCAGCAGCAACAGCAGAGCTGATGAACAAAAGTGAAGAAAAAACACAGAAGGGAACACACGTAGGAGAAGGTGATGGCTGCTTTCAGGTGTTGATGGGGGGCCAGGCTTGCCATAACCACCATCTTGTGTTGCCAACATCCCAAGAGGGAATCCGAGTATAATCATTTAGAATTGATTGTGGCAAGGAGTTAGGTATCTTGCCTGAACGCTCTCTTCTGTGTTTAGGTATTCTATACCACTCTTGCTGTGAAATTGAAGTGCATGTAGAAGAAACCTCTTACTGTATGAAACTTCACAACACTTGTGAAAACAATTCAATTTGGTTTATGCACAGTGTAATATTTCTCCAGGTGTCCTCCAAAATTCCCCACAGACAAGGATTTCCTCATCAGGTGTTGGCCTCAGCCGAACCCTCTGGGACTGTTCTGTTAGAATGCTGCCAGAATTTTACATCCAGTTATCTCCAGTTTCTAGAACATATTCTCTATGATTGTTATTGAAACCAATTTCTATTTCATACAGTTTTTGTTGTTGTTGTTGTTGTTGTTGTTTTTTGCAACAGCAATTAAATTTTTTCTTCCGCACACAAAAAAAGAACAGTACATTCCAGGAACTGTCCTAAAGTACAATGCTGGTCAGTGAGAATGCCAATATGCCTGCACGGAAGACTACTTAATATGACTGCTGTTCAAATGTAAGCAGCAACAACCAATTCAAAATATGAAGAAACTGAAGATATTTGTCAGTCTGAAATTGATCGAATTGATAATTACTGTTGATAATTGTTGATAATTACTGTTGATAAATGCATTGATAATTACTGTTGATTAGAATGCAAAAGTTGGAGGCAGAGAAAAAGCATCCATAGTTATAAAATATGTCCTTGTTGATAAAAATGACTGGAGATTATATGATAGAATTTTGCAGGGCATACTTTTTCAACAACATAAACATTGACTAGACAGGTGAACTTTGCTGGGTACACAACACAGGAATAAATAGACAAACATCTCTAGAAAATAACAATGGAGAAACTCAATACTATTAGTCAGAGCAAGGGCAGAGGCCACCTATGGACCCTACCATAATTTGCTCTTATGTAAGTTCAAATAGAAGCTGAAGGAAATTAAAACATGTCCGTGAGAGCCAAAGTACAACCTTGAACATATCTCACCTGAATTTAGAGACCATCTCAAGAATAGATTGACACATTGAACACCGATGACCAATGACCAGACAAGTAGTGGGCTGGCATCCGTGATGAAAGCAGCAGATTATTAAAAAGTCAGGAAAGAAAGAAAAAACCAAACAGATATCCGAAGAGACTCTCTAGAACTTGTTCTTGAACATAGAGTAGTTCAAGTGGAAGAAATTATGGAGAAAAATTGCTGAACAGAAGATTTCAAAGGGTGCCTTAAGAAAACAAAGAAATATGCAAAGATCTGGAGTTAGAAATTCAACAGGGAAGAAGACACTCAGCAATTTCCAAACTGAAAGGACTGAAGAAAACAGTTCAAGACTTGAGTTGCAATACTGGAAGATGCAGAAAGCATCAAAAGAAGACGGAAGGAACATGCAGTCTCTGTATTAAAATGAATTGGTCGACATTCACCCATTTCAGGAGCGAGTATATGATTAAGATCTGACACTATTGAAAGAAGACTAAGCAGCACTGAAGACCTGGTGAAACACAAGTCTCTAGGGAGGACAGAATACCAGTTGACACATTCCAATGAATGGAAGCAATATTGGAAGCCCTATGCCAAGAAATTTGGAAGACAGCTATCTGGCCAACCAACTGGAAGAGATCCATATTTGTGCCCATTCCAAAGAAAGGTGATTCAGCAAAATGTGGAGGAAGTTATCTAATAATATCATTCATACCACACATATATAAAATGTTGCTGAAGATAATTAAACAGCTATTGCAGCAACATATAGATAGGGAGTTGCCAAGTGTTAACACATCATTTGATTTCTTGACTTCTGCCTCTCTGCAAGTAAAATGAAACCCTTGACAACTTTAATACTTCCTTTACTGATCATCTCATTGGTCCAGTTGTGAGGATTTTTGTTTTCTGTATGTTGAGATGTTGGCCATACTGAAAGTCTTTGATCTCCATCAGTTACATATGGAACTGAGAAAATCGTTTTAAAGTGTTAAACAGTAAAGATGTCACCTTGAAAACTAAGGTTCACCTGACCCAAGCCATGGTATTTTCACTCACCTCATATGCATGTGAAAGCTGGACAGTGAATAAAGAATACCACAAAAGAATTGATGCCTTGGAATTATGGGGTTGGCATAGAATATTAAATATACTGTGAGTGCCAGAAGAGCCAACACATTTGTGTTAGAAGGACAGCCAGAATGATCCTTAGAAGCAAGTATGGCAAGACTTAATCCCATGTCCTTTGAGATGTTATCAGGAGAGACCAGTCTGTGGAGAAGGACATCATGCTTGGTAAAGTAGAGGGTCAGGCAAAAAGAGGAAGCATCTCAACAAAATGGACTGACTTAGTGACCGCAACAGTAGGCTCAAACAAAGGAATGACTGAGAATAGCCCCGGACTTGGCAGTGTTTCATTCTCCTGTAATTCCGTGATTATGCATCAGTACCAACTCAATGACACCTAACAACAATAACAACACGCTCAAGTATGTGCATATAATCTAATTTAACCCATTTTTATTTTGGAAAAAGATGTCTTGGGTATCAAGACGCACATCCTTAGAACTGTAATAAATTTTCTGTTATCTTCCTCATCACGATATTTGCTTGCTCTCCTAGAGTTTTGAACTTTAGACTTAACTTCTGAACGTTTATGCCTCCAAGGCAAAGGGACAGAGGACAGAGAAATACCATAGCCATCAAGTTCCACTTAGTCTTTCTAACCACGAGGGCATCTTTAAAGAAATGTCTTCACTGCACTGAATAGGCCCCTCGTGACCTCCATAAGTTAATGCATTCGAGCCATTTATTCCATCTCAGCAGGAGGAATCTGCCTCAACTCCCCAAAGTGAGGCTACTGAAGTCTCCACAGGGGACCCTGGGCACAGACTGAATCACTGCTGATGAGGTTCTAACCAGAGACATTTTTATAAGCTGTGCAATCACTCAAAAATGCTCATTTTAGATTTTTAAGACTTAGTGGCCTCTCTCTTGGAAAACCATGTATTTGAGAACATCTTTTTGAATTTGCTCATCCCCAGCTGTGAGAAAATACTGCCTCGTCATGGGTAGGAAAAAGGCAATTTAGAGAAATAATAGAGGGAAATGATGACTTTGTCCTTGCCTGGATTTTCTGTGTCATCCTTGCTGGGACTTGGCCAGTGGAAGAGCAATCCACAAGTTCTGCGGGCGAGGGGTGGAGGACAGCATGCGGCAGGCAGAAAGTTGGAGTAACAGCACCGGGCAGTGTGACGCTTCACCTGCTCCATCACATTGAGTTAAGTGACCAGATTCAAAGGCTCTTGCAATGCCCGTCTTCCAAAGTAGGGTGTCCAGATGTCCTGAAATACTGACGTTCTCTGAGGTACAAGAAGAATTCTAGCATTGCAGAACTTAAGCTGTTAATACTCACTATGCTGAAGTGACTAGTGTCGGGCAAATATTGTGATTCTGAGGAGTAAGGAAATAAAGGGAGATTGTAATTCTAACAGGTCCTTTCACAGGACCCACAGGAAGAGTATGTGTATAATTAAGGGAATCTTTTTGGTGGCGATGTGCGTGTTGTTTGTTTATTTGTGTATTTGTGCTTTACTGGATCCAGAGAGCACCTGCAGAGTTAATCACACATACAAGCATGTGAATGATCTTAGAGAATCCTCATAAGGAAATTTAATTATTCCAGGCTTTGAAGAAGCAAAGGCGAAAGAGGAAAGGATATATTCCTGCCAGTTTTAGGGCCTCGGCAGAGTGGTGGAATTTGCTGAGTAGCCAACAGCCAAGGATAAAAGTGAAGATGAAGGAGGAAGCTTCAGAAACAGTTGGTAGAGAAATGGAATTCTAAACGAATGGATTTTTCCACAATCTATGGAAACCCCTTGGTAGTAACACAGATGCTTGAAATCTTAGGGAAAGAATGGAAGCCTAGCTTTCCTTATCTCAGTTTTTCTTGTCTGTGCAAGGTAACTGCTGTTGTTGTTGTTAAGGGACGTCAAGTCAGTTCCTATTCATAGCGACGCTGTATAAGGTTTCTGAGGAGTGGCTGGTGAGCTTGAACCACCAACCTTGCGGTTCAAACTGACGTTGCCGTCCAGCGCATTAACCCACAGAGCCACACGTGTTGTCTAATCAGTTCTGACTCATAGTGAATGACCCTATGAATAATAAAGGAAACACTACTCTGTCCTATCTCATCCCCACAACCCATCCTTATGTTTGAGACCATTGTTGTAGTCACGGTGTCAGTCCATGCCATTGAGGGTCTTCCTCTTCTGTGTTCTCTACTTTACCAAGCATGATGTCCATCTGCAAGGACTGGTCCCTCCTAATGATGTCTAAAGTAAGTGAAGCAGTCTTACCATCATTACTTCTAAATTTGTTTCTTCCAAAACAAATTTGTTCATTCTTTAGGAGGTGGTTGGGTGCCATGGAGTCGATTACAACTTATAGCAACACTGTATAGGGTTTCATAGAATGTAAATCTTATAGGAGCAAAAAACATCTTTCTACCACAAAGCAACTGGTAGATTCAAAGTACTGACCTTGCAGTTAGCAGCCCAACTCATAATCCATTACACTACCAAAATTCCTTTTTCTTTTGGTAATCCCTTGTACATTCAACATTCTTCAGCAACACCGTAATTCAAAGGCATCAATTCTTCTTTGGTCGTCCCTGTTCTTTGTCCTGATTTCACATGAACCTACTAAGGTAAGTAGGGTACCACACAAAAAAGGTTATCATCAAGTCAAATTCAATGAATGTTGACCCCATGTGTCGCAGAGTAAAACTGTGCCCAAGAGGGTTTTCATGGCTCTGACCTTTTAGAAGCAAATTGACAAGCCTTTCTCCTGAGGTGCCTCCGGATGGGTTCTAAGCACCAGCATTTTGCCTAGTAGCCTAATGCTTAACTATCTGTGCCACCCAGGTACTCAGTTAGGGTATGGGCCATTTACAATCCTAAATCAGTGACCTTGTTTCACTGAAGTTTATAGTTGCTTTTTGTCATGGCTGTATCTGATTTCTGAATTTATAGTTCTTTAAGGAAAATCAGGAGCTTTGTGAAAATATGAGTAGGAAGGAAGTAAAAAAGCACATTTTCTACCTCTTTTCCTTCCCAGATCTCTTACTGTTCTCGGGCCCACGTTGAAACAAGGATTGGAGGCTGTGTGTGTTTTCGCTGTACCGTCTCTGTGATGCGCTTCTCCTTTTAATGAGTAAACCAAGTGTTCTGTTTTAAGATGTCTCCTACAGGGCTCCCCTCTTACAAAGAAACAATAAATAGGATCATGCTTTTAATTAAATCTTGAAAGCAATATCTGGGACAAAAGTGTCTAAAGTAAGGATAATTGAGAATTTACTATAATTGGTGTCCGTTCTTTGGGAAGAGATTGGCACCAGCTCATTCTTAATAGAAATCATAAGGTTTGGGAGTGAGAAGGTGGCTTTAGGTAGTAATGTAGAATAAGCACTGGAACTCAAGGTCAGTTTGAACAACAAGGTTGGCAGTTCAAACTCACCAGCCACTCCTTGGAAACTATACAAAGTTTAGAGTCACGGTAAGTCTGAAATGACTCAATGGCACTTAACAACAACATCTTACTTATGCTGAGGAGCCCTGGTGATGCAGTGGTTAAGTGTTCGGATGCTAACCGAACACAGGTAAGTAGTTCGGATCTACCAGGCCAAAATGTGGCAGTTTGCTTTCATAAAGATTATAGCCTTGGAAACCCTACTGGGCAGTTCTACTTTGTTCTGTAGAGTCATTATGTTGCCATTGCTGTTGTTAAGTGCAGTCTTGTTGGTTCTAACTCATAGCAACCTGTATAGGGTTTCAAGGAGCAGCCAGTGGATTTGAACCACTAGTCCTTGCAGTTAGTAGTACAGTCCTTATCCTTCAGTGCCACACCCGAGGATTGATAGAGTCACTATATATTGGAATAAACTTGACAGGAATGGAATCAGATTTTGGGGTTTTCTGTTTTATTTTGCTTTATTTTTTTTTTTTTATCTTCTACTGGTACTTAGTGCTTAGTAGTTTTCTTAGAGATTTCAGATACAGTATTTCATTTAAACTTTAGTGATCTGCTTCACGAATGACACCTATGCCTTACACTGTTTCCATGCTCATGACAGGCATTAACTGCACTCAATAGAATACGTCCTTACATCGCCACAGAGCACCTCTTAACAACCAACACCAGCATGTATTTGAAGAGATCTTTCTGTCCACCCTGACCTGGTTCAACTTTTTCATTTTATGGTGCAAGGGTTATTTAGCTAAGTTCAGTAGAACAATGTATCTGGGCTGTTCTTGTTTTTATGGGTTTTGGAGTAATGGAGCCCCAATTGCTCAGTGGTCACAGTGCTCAGATGCTAACATGTAGGCCAGTGGTTCAAACCCACCAGCCACTCCCTGAGAAAAAGATAATCACTTGGTGGCAATGGGTTTAGGTTTTTTTGTGTGTGGAAGGATACCCCAGGCTCTTTTGATGAAGGGCATGCATGCCAAGTTTGTATTTTTCAGTGAATGGAATTGAATGCTAACCCTGACTGGAAGTCAGTCATTTATCTGCTCTTTATGCTGTATCTATCTGGAATCCTGGTGTAGCACTGTAGGATCAGCACTGGACTGCTAACCACAAGGGTGACAGTTCAAACCCACCAGCCACTCCTCAAAAACTCTATACAGGGTTGCTATGAGTCAGAACTGACTTCACTGAATTTAACAATAACAACAACTTACCTATCAATCCATCCATCCATTCATTCTAACAAACTAACTTCCTGTCTTCTTTCCCTGTATCTATCCATCCATCTTTCCACCCATCTAATCTCTATCATCTATTTAATGATAATCCTAAGGGAAAGATGTATGCTTTATGTTTTTTTGTGACCCTGATTCCTCCTAGCACGGTGCATGCCATTTATTATTAGTACTCAATACGTGTGTGTGTGTGTGTGTGTGTGTGTGTGTGAACCAAAAGAATCTTTTGCTGTGATTCCCCCTCTCACCCACTCTCTTTTTATTCAAATGGCACAGACTACATGCCTCTTTTATCTCTAATTTAGGAAAAAAAATAATCTTCCTTAAAGGTTTATGAACATCTTTTATTACAGTTTAGGCCTGAGGACCCACACTAAGTTAGCTCAAAGAATCTGTGTCTTGGAGTCCGTTACCTGTATCCCCAGCCAATTGCACATCAAAGGCATACAGTGCTATTGTGTTTTGACAGAAACTGAATTTCCTTCCAGCAACAATTCAAAACTATACGTCACTTCATATTCTTTTCTTGTTTTATGATTTCTTTCTTTGATATGAATTCTTTGTAATTATCAAAATACCTATAGAGTTGTGAGGCCTACTTTTGCCTCTAACTCCTTGGCACCTCCTGGACCCGGGCAGGGTAGGGATGTTGCCAGTCCAGCTGTCCACACCACTTGCTTTGTTTGAGGCCAGAAGAGAACACAGAGACTCATCAGGAGAGCCGTTCATTTCACAATTTGAATGCAAACACAAATATGTACTGAAATCACTATGTTTTAAGGAAAAACATAGTGGGATCCTGGCATGGCGTTGTAGGATAAGCACTGGACTGCAAGATCAGTTTGAACTGCAAGAATGCTGGTCCAACCTCACCAACCACTCCTCAGAAACCCTACGCAGGATCACTATGTGTCAGAACCGATTTGATGGCACTTAACAAAAACAACAACAAGGAAAATCAGAATTTAAAAAAAAATGTGCATGTGGAGAGATAAAGTCAAAGCATACAGAAAATAGTAACACCAAGATAGTATTCTTCTAAAAAGCAAATAGACTTTTCAATTAATACTACATATCTTTCCATCATGGGGAGTCTCTACTATTTCTGATTTCTTAGATCCACAACATCCCTCTCTCCATCCCTCCTTTTCAGCCACCGTTGGCGTCTTCTCCTGTGGAGAGCTTAGAAGTTATTTCTGACTGCATGGAGTTAATAGTCTCATGGTAGAGACAGATCAGAAACAAGTAAACCATTGAATTAGTGTGCATTTATAAATCATAATACCAAATCTGAAGGAAATGGTAAGATACTACAATGGTGGAGTCTACAAGGGAGAGGCTTCCCTGTACCTTCATGCAACTGGGAAAGGCCTCTCTGTGAGGTGCAGTTTACGCTGAAGTGCTGAAAGATTAGAAGGAGCCATCCCCAGAATATGTGGAGGGAAGAGTCTGAGAGGGCCAAAGGTGTTTCACTTACCTTAGGAAATACTAGAGGGTTAGTTTAGTAGATGAAGGAGCTCTGGTAGCATAGTGGTTACGAATTGGGCTGCTAACCACAAGGTCAGAAGTTCGAAACTACCAGCTGTTCTGTGGTAGAAAGATGAGGTGTTTTGCTTCTGTAAATTTTTATAGCCTCGGAAACCCTGTACAGGGTCGCTATGAGTCGGAATCGACTCCACGGCACACAGCCACCAGTTTAGTAGATGCGGTACAGACTGTGATGAGAAGAATTTAGATAGGTGATTAGGTACTCTCTATGTTCCGAGAAAAAGTTTAGAAAAAGAAAATGGATTTGGGGGAGAGTAGTTGTCAGAATGGAATTAAGGAGATCAGTGAAGTCCAGGTTAAGAGGTAAGTGTGGCTTTGATGAGGAAGACGGCAGTGAAGTTGAAGAGATGAGGGCAGATCTGAGATTCGTCTGTGTGGTAGGGACCTTAAGACATTGTAATCAATTAAATAAAAGGGTTGGGGGTAAAGATAAATCAAAATGAAGCCCAAGTCTCTAGCTTGATCAACGGAGTACATGATGGTGGCATTTCATGAAACAAAAAAGGAACTAGTTTTGAGGAAGTCATGAATTTAGACTTATAAGTCTCAGATTTGAACTCTTCAGAGAAATCTACGTGGTGATTTTAAGCAGGTGAAATATGGGTATAGGATTAGAAACCAGTGGGCCAGAGATGTACACATACAGTGATATTTATCTTCACCAGGATATAGACGAAAACTAGCATGATGGACTTGAAGGAAATAGCACAGAGAGAATGGAGGGTGGGGAGGATGTAGTAGAACTAGGTTTCAAAAAATTCCAGAATTTAAACTTTAGTAAGAAGAGAACACATGAGCAAAGAGGGTTGAGAAGGAATAAACAATCAGAAAATTGTAAGGGAAGCAGAAGTGTTTGATGTTACAGGAGTTAAGATAATAGTTGTAGACAGTAGGGTTGACGTCTATAGAAGTCACGTAAAAGACTACAATGTAGAGGGTATTGGGGAAATTGTGGGACTGGAGACCAGATTGGTGGGACAAAGATGATAGTATAAGGATCAAGTGGGATCATGCATAAGGAGGCCTGGTGAAAAATCAAAGAGTGCTACTCAAAAGGAAAGAAATGCATTTATTAGGAATCATGATATTAGTGGATTCACTATTTGTCATTTTTGTCTCTGTTTAAATTTGGTCAAATTTTTAAAACCCCTTCCAAAAACCAAAATGCAACAGCCAAAAAGAAAACAAAAGAGAGAATAATGGGAGCGGAAAAGCTGCAACACCTTGCCTAGCCAGCTCTTTGGAGATGCTTGTCTAGCAGCTGGGCAGATAACTTGGGAGGTACTTGAGGGAGATGTGGGGTGAAGAGAAACAGCACAAACTGGGGCATGGCAGTTTGCTTTAGGAAATGGTCCCTGAAATAGGAAGAAGTATTTTATACAGGTCAGAGGGGGTCATGTAAGAAATGAAGTCGTGTGACATGCTTTAGCCTGGGCTCTCCAGACAAGCAAAGCCAGTGAAGTTATGTATGTGTGTATAAAGAGAGGTTGATATTAAGGAAATGGTTCATTTGGTTGTAGAAATGGTCAAGTCCCAAGTCCTTGAGTTAGATGCCAGGCTGGAGGCTTCGGACTCCTACAGCTGTAGGGCTGATGAAACAACACCCGCATGTCAAGTGGCAGGCAGGTGGGCAGGCCAGCAGGTCTGGAAGGTAAGAAGGCAGGCTGCTGAGTGCTCTCAGGATCACAGGTAATAGAGCAGGTCACTGGCTCAAGTCCAAAACCACAAGTCAGAGGATGAACCAGATGTAAGATCCAGACCTAACAGAGAACAATCAAGCTTTGCCTGAGTGTCCAATACATTGGAAGCAGGTCACATCCCCAAGGAAACATCCTTTCAACTAATCGGTTGCTCAAAGCGCACCTCATTATAAAGTTGATTACATTATATTGGATCTCATATCGGGGGATAACTACATCTCAACTGCCAAACCATCGAGAATCCCAGCCCAGTCAAGTTGACGCAAAAAGCCAAACTGTCACAAAAAGAAAGAGAGTCTTGTCCTAGGATTTGGACAAAGTGCTTCAATCCCTGGTACAGATAGTGAAATTGAGGCAGAGTGAAATCCTTAGCCTTGAGTCCAATAAAGAGTCACCTCAAGGGAAATTTTGAAATGCAAAGTGAAATACATTATTGGTTAACACCACCTTATACTGCCAAAACTTGTTATACAATCAGTGAATTTTTTTAATGTTTATTTTGAATTATGTGATATTTTACATCAGAGAACATTAACTTTACATTCATCCTATCGTATATCATTTCATCCTATTGTATGTTCATCCTATCGTATATCATTTCATTACCATGGTTACAATCCCCTCCATGCATCATCAACCAATAAAGGGTATACTGTGTGAGGCTGTGCCCCAGTCATCAGCACACAGCCCCTCTCTCTCTCTGGGTCTAGAGTCCCCAGCTGCTGCATCTCTCCACCTCATCATCTCTGCCTCCATCTCTGGTGTCACTGTTTTTCTGGGTAGAGTCCTGCACTCAGCTCTTCTCCCTTGATGGTCCCAGGGCCCTCCACTCCTAGACTGCAAAGTCAACCAATCCCCTCCTTTTGCTACAAAACATCTACCTTTACATATCCAACCCTCACAGTCAGTTCTGGTAACAATTATTCACTATTGTACCACATGAGTGCTATCCCCATCTCCTTTCATCAACTCCGCCCAGACAGATTGGATACTACTCAGTGGAGAGTCTACCTTCCTCCGTGCCTCTGAATCTAGGCTCCCTCTTGAAAGCTTGTAAGCCAGTCACTTCTTGCCTTCGTAGACCCCCATTTTGGGTAGCCAGTGTCCAAGTTGCCCATCCCTGTCTACCCTGTGTATTGAGGGATAAGCAGTGAAATTTTGCAGCCCTTTTTGTTGATAAATAAATGAACAATGATAATATGTGTCCACTGAAGTTACTAATTGGAGACAGCCATCTGGTGGGGTCCCATTTCTCCCTTTGAGTAATCTCTCCCAAAGAGTAAGTTTACACGTCTACAGCTCATTTATATGTAACTCAGTCAAAATATTGACTTTGGTTAATTAATTAACTATTGTGAAATCCATTGAAGTTCAAGTTGCTTTTAGAAGTGAGGTGAGGTATTACCCCTCCTGCTGAGAAACAGCAATGTCTGTCTCCAAGTAAATGCAATACTTGTGAATAATAGATCTCTCACAACACTCACTTCCCTTGAAGTATTCACACTGCATCTTGTGTTTGCATGCAAGTTATTTCCATGTGTTCTTTCACACTAGCTAGGTCAGAAGACTGACAAATCCTTTCTTTCTCCCTCCCTTCTCTCTTTCTGTCTCCCTCCCTCTCCCCTCTTGCCCCAAGTGCGGTGGAAGCGACTTTATCTTCCCCAGAGCCACAGGAAAGCATAGACCAGTCACTGTTTCCCCAGCTCCAATGATTGGCCTCTATGAAATGGGATTCCATGCCCAAATAAATATTTTCATTTCACAAAAGCAAACTGATTGTATTCTGCCTGGGAAATTTCTAGTAGCTACATAGTGGAAAACTAATAAAATATTTGACTTTTACTTGCTAAGCTTATGAATTTAGGGCTAATCTCTTTGAATACCAAGTTCCTCAGGTGAGTCCGTTACTATTACTGCTGCCACTATCCTTTCTCCGAAGATCAAATGTAATTTGTATGAATGTCAGTTTGATAAAAAGGGGATGGGAGGAGGAGATGCCTTGGAACCAATAAAGCCCTTTACACACTGCAGGTGTTTTAACTATCCAATCATTTCACTACACTAAGTTTCTAGAACACAGGAGATATATTTTACATTTTGATATGACCAAGTTGCCCTTTACAAAAGGAGAACCCATTTTTACACTTGCCTCAGTAGCAGATCATTAAAACCATCTAACTTTTACTAACTTGGGTGAAAAATGATCTTTCATATCAACACCCACTCCTCACTTAACATGGTTAGGTTCCAAAAACTAGGTCGTTATGTAAAACTTGGCATTTTATTAAAATGGAAGATGACTACATTTTTACATGAGTGTCAAATTACATCATCACATAACTGCCAAACCACTGAGAATGTATGTGTCAGCCATGCTGACACATAAATACCCTTAACCATCACAGCCAGAGTTATGCTCATCCTACAGCTTGGCATTTGTTAAGTCAGACATAGGAGATTAATGTACAAAACATTTGGATGGTCATTAACGTGATATGTCAGATTAATGTACAAAACAATGGTCATTAACGTGATATGTCAGATAATGAGATAGTGAATAGGTGAGGAACAGGTGTATTCCCATCACTTTAACTACTTAGTAGTCTTTGAACTAGTTCCAATTTTAAAATAGTATAAATAATTCTGCAATTAGTATCTTTGACTTTTTATTCCACATTTGGAATATCCCCTTAAGACCAATTTCTAGGTCAATAGATGATGTGATCATTTCAGCTTCTCTTGAGACATCACAAAAATTACTTTCAGAAGGATTTTACAACTTTTACTTTCCTCCAGGTTGTAAACGTGCACCATAATTAGCTATTCAGTCTATATTATCTATGTACAGATAATCTAAGAAGCTGGACTATATTAAGAACATAACATCAGGATTGGGGAAAGACCTATTTACCAACTGAAATGATACAATCTTTGCTTTTACTTGATACAAGCAAAGACCACTTAAAGAATGTATTAATAAAGGTCAAAGACAGCCTTCAATATGGATTATACCTCAACATAAGTAAAACAAAATTCCTCACAACTGGACCGATAAACAACATAATGATAATCAGAAAATATTGAAGTTGTTAAAGCACTTCATTTTACTTGGATTCATAGTCAACACCCATGGAAGCATCAGTTAGGAAATCAAAAGACGTATTGCATTGGGCAAATCTACTGCAAATGATCTCGTTAAAGTGTCAAAACCCAACGATGTCACTTTGAAAACTAAGATGCACTTAACTCAAGCTATTTTCAATAGCCGCATATGCACGAGAAGGCTGGACAATAAATAGGGAAGACTGAAAAAGAATTGATGCACTTGAATGATGGTGTTGGAAAAGAATTTGAAATATATAATGAACTTCCAGAAGAACAAATATTTTTTCCCAGCTTTTATTTTTATTATTTTATTTTTCACTTTGTTTATTAACATATAACTTATAGACAGTATACTAAGTACACAGATCAGAAGTGGACCACACTGTACAGCCCAGATCAAGGTCAGGGTGTTTTCAGCTCTAGCAAGCTTCCTCGTGCTACCTTCCAGACTAGCCCCTATTCTAATCTCTGTCACCATAAGTTAGTTTTGCTTTTCTTGGGCCTTCATATAAATGGAATCATAGAGGATGTGCTTTTTGTAATTGGCTTCCTTTGATCAACATTATGTCTATTATGCTGTGTTGTTGTTGTTGTTGTTAAATGCCATCAAGTTAGTTCTGAGTCATAGTATAGGGTTTCTGAGGAGCAGCTTGGTGGGTTTGAACTGCCGACCTTGTGGTTCCTGGTCCAGTGCTGATCCTACACAGGAGTCCAATGTGTATATTGTTGTTGTTGAGTGCCGTCAAGTTGATTCCGACCCATAGCGTTTCCAAGGAGCAGCTGGTGATCTTGAACTGCCAACCTTGCAGCAGAAGAACAAATAAATGTGTCTTGGAAGAAGTACATCCAGAATACTCCTTAGAAGTGAGAGAATGTTGGAGGTACTTTGGACACAACATCAGGAGGAATCATTCTCTGGAGAAGGACATCAAGAAGCAACTTGGTAAAATAGAAGGTCAGTGAATAAAAGGAAGACCCTCAATAAGACGGATTGATGTAGTGGTTCCCACAGTAGGCTCAACCACAGCAACAATGTGTGGATGGTGTACGAACAGGCAGAGTTTTGTTCTCTTGTACATGGGGTCACTATCAGTTAGAATCAACTCAACGGCAACTAACAACAACAGCAACAATTCTTATCAGAGTTGTCCAGATTTTTAAAAACAGTTTTGCTACCTCTGAGTATTATTCAAGCTTATTTTTGCTAATTTCATAAGCAAGAGATGCTGTCTTTTTATTTGCATGGGAACTATCCTATAAATGAATTAAAGACGTCCTAATGAAACCAATTCAAGGACACTTAACAACAACAACAACAACAACAACAGCGGAGCCTTAGAAGTCCTGGCATGGCTCTGTAGGATCACTCACTGGACTGCAAGATCTATTTGAATTGAAAGATCGGCAGTTCAAACTCATCACTTGTTTCATGGAAACCTGATACAGGGTTGCTATGAGTCAGAACTGACTCGACAGCACTTAACAACAACAACAACAATGGAGTCCTGGTATGGAGCTTTAGGGTAAGCATTGGACTACTAACCAGAAGTTTGACAGCTTAAACACACCAGCCTCTCTTCAGAAGCCCTATGCAAGGCTGCTATGAGTTGGAAACAACCCAACGGCACTTAACAACAACAATAGTACAGTAACCAGGTGGAAACCTGGCAGAAATAGTAGTGGTTTGTCTTTGTTTGTTTCACCTGCTAGTTAATAATTAGGCACTATTTCCAGGCTCATGGTTGGATCAGATTGAGATGTTCTTGCTCAGCAATTAGATTCAAAAATGCTTTCCCCTGCCTCTTCACCTCTCTAAATCCTACCAACCACCCCCACCCCCACCCACACCGTCTATGAGTACAACCTCAAGTCCCATGTCACCTAAGCATTCTTTCCTGGTTAAGTGCTGTCGAGTTGGCTCTGACCCATAGCGACCCTGTATAGGGTTTCCAAGGAGTGGCTGGTGAGCTTGAACTGCCGACCAAGGTTCAAACCAACATTGCAGTCCAGAGCACTAATTCACAGCAGCATGCCAGGACTCCTTTCTTCCCTGGGAGCTCGAGCTGACTCCCTGAATGACCTTAACTTCCCTACACCAAAGCAATTTCTGCTCTGACAGGGGGTCTGACCCGGATCATTTCAGCCAATTCCATTGTTTACTCTCCTAATACCAGTTGCTGTGGAGTTGATTTCAGCTTCATGATAGCCTCACATGTGTCAGAGCAGACCTGTGCTCCACAGTGTTTTCAGTGGCTGATATCTCAACTATCTGGGCACACATACATACTTAGTATTTTTGGTGATCCGAGAACTGAACCCCTTACCAAACAAATTTTAATCTGTATTCTCCCTTCACATGTCATTTCTAGAATTATGAATAAGCACACCTAGTTTATTCTTGGACTTCTGCTCCTGGCAGTAATGTTTTCTTACCACAAAGTGGTATCAAAATTTGTTTTTTAGGCACCTTTACATAATGGCCTTTACCTGTTTAGTCTTCTGGCTAATTCCAGTGATCAAGATTAGCTTCTTTTCACACAAACTATCATAAGCATTTTCACACAAGATGTTGGATTTCTTCTCTATCTAGATTGTGTTCCCTCAGTGACACCAGTCCGCTTTATTCTGGCAGCCTTCCTTGTTATTATTGACTCTGTCTCCAATATTAGCATTTTCCAGCAATGCTATTTTCAGAATATACCTGTTCATGTCATTCATGTGTCTTTTATTAGTGATCTCTCCTTTCATTCACATGCTGAGTTTTTCCAGCTGGGGAAAATTTTCTGCTCACCATGGCTAACTGTCTCCCTAGCCTAAAGTACTTACAAATAACTAATGCTCTATGACCCTCTTGAAGCCCTATTGAAGGAGCTCTGGGAACATAGAAGTGGTTATGAGTTGGGCTGCTAACCTCAAGGTCAGCAGTTCAACATTACCAGCCATTCCATGGGAAAAAGATGAGGTGTTCTGCTCCCCCCTAAATATTTACAGCCTCGGGAACCCTATACAGAGTCACTATGTATTTGAACTGACTCCACGGCAAACTACCACCACCACCAAAAACAACCACCACCAAGCCATATTGAAAGGAGCTCTCATAGCGTTGTGGTTACAAATCGGGCTGCTGATCACATGG
>NW_006408540.1:16995900-16997147 GCF_000296735.1 Chrysochloris asiatica | reverse complement strand
GTGTGAATCCTTGTCAAATACTTAAAAGCATTGGTACATATGTGTGTACGCATATGTTCATTTACATATGTGTGCTTGCTTATATATGTATGTGTGCATATATGCATACATGTTTGTGTACTTGTGTGTGTTTACATGCATGCATGTGTGTTTGTTTACATATGTATATATTTGGAGTCCTGGTGTGGCACTGTGGGTTAATGTGCTGGACTGCAAAGTTGGTTTGAATTGCAAAGTGGGTAGTTCAAGCTCACCAGTCACTCCTAGAAAACCCTATACAGGGTTGCTATGGGTCAAAACTGACTCAATGGGCACTTAACAGCAATAATATATTTATTTATTTGTATATGCATGTGTGTGCATATGTTTATTTACATATGTGCATATGTGCTTATTTACTCTGTGGGTAAATGTGCCAGACTGCAAAGCCATTTGAATTACAAGGTTGCGGTTCAAGCTCACCAGCTGCTCCTCAGAAACTCTATACAGGGTCATTATGGGTCGGACCTGACTCAATGGCACTTAACAACAACAATAACAATGTATAGGTTTGGACTTTAGTGTGGTGCTGTAGGATAAGCACAGGTTTGAACCATAATTTTGGTGGTTCAAATTTACCAGTCACTCCTCGGAAACCCTACACTGGATCGCTAGGAATCAGAACCCACTAGACGGCACTTAACAATGACAACAATGTATATGTTTATTTTCACATGTGTACAGGCATATGTGGATGTGCATATGTACATAACCAAAACCAACAGCTCAACAATCCTTTGACATCAAGTCCGTTCTGACCTTGTATAGGGTTTATGAGACTAAATTTTTACAGAGGCATACAACCTCATCTTTCACTCATGGAACAGCTGGTGTATTTGAAGCATAAGCTTAGAAGCATAGAACTCTAACACTTTTCATATGATTCCCTTCTCACTGGAGTTTTGTTTTGTTTTTTTTAAAAAAGCTCTTATTTTAATAATGATAGCCTACCTGGCAGAACATCAGTTTTGCATTCAACCAATCACAACTTATTCATTGTCATGATTGCAATCCCCCTTTTGGATGTGCACAAAAACATTCAGGAATATATAATCCTTTAAACAACCGAAGGGCACATTCTGCAAGCTTGCCCCCTAGCCGCCAGCACACAGCCTTTCTCTTTCCATGAGTATACAGTCCTCAGATGTTCTATCTCTCCATGTCATCGTCTCTGCTGGTGTTTATTTTTAAATATATTTTTAAAGAAA
>NW_006408540.1:16986739-16995800 GCF_000296735.1 Chrysochloris asiatica | reverse complement strand
TGTTTTTTTAAATTATATATATATATAAAGAACAGCTAAGAAGAATTTGTAATAACATTTTCAAAACATTGCAAACTTAATTTATGATTTTTAATTGTCTAAACAAAAAACTGAAAATTTTGTATGAAGTCAATAATGGGAGGTAAAAAGAGTTCACTTTTAAGATTCTGTGGTAAACGTTATTTTAATAAACTTCTCCCTGAGTTACAGATATAGTAAATGGAAAGCAGCTACTCATGCTGAACTAGCCTTCTAGTCCTCAAAATTGTTTATATAAAGTTAAACTTTCCAGTAGGTCTCTCTGTTCAATTTGAAATAATCCTTTTGGGACAACAGCTACATTATTAAAAAAGAATTTATTTGTATCATCTCTATGACTCTTCATGTGGCTCTGTAGGCTAAGTGCTGGACTATGAACCACAAAGTCAGCAGTTCAAACTCACCAGCAGCTCCGTGGAAATCCTGTACAGGGTCACTATGAGTTGGAACTGACCCACAAGCACTTACCAACAATAACAACATATGTCCCAGTAATGATATGGAAAAGTATATAACATGAATCCTATATCATTTACTTCCTATCACAAATAAGAGTTTTCCAAAAAAAAAGAAGAAATTTGGAATGTACAGATGAAATTGCAAACAATATAATTTTAGTGTAAAAACTTTGAATATATAGAAGTGGTAGTGGTGGTGTGCCTTTGAGTGGTTACAACTCATAACGACCCTGTACAGGGTTTCTGGAGCTGTGAATTTTTACAGAAGTAGAAAGCCTCATCTTTTTCCTAGGTGCAGCTGGTAGATTCCAACTGCTGACCCTGAAGTTAGCAGCACAACAGACAACTTACTCTGCTACCAGGGTTCCATATACAGAAGGATAAACTGAAAAATAAATTGGCGTAATTTGACAGTTCAGAAATAACCACTTTTGGGATCTTGATGTATTTCCTCTTGTCGTTTTTTGTTTTTTTAAAACAAATATATACATAAATAGCTTTAATTATTAAAAGTTGAGGTTATTTCAATGATAGAGTTCTTTATCACTTTATTATTAGTACTTTTTAACCAGAGGGGGAAAATGAACTTTCTCAAGTCAGTAAATATTCATTGACTGCAAATAATTGAGTCAGTCATATATGTTGTTGCTTATTTCCCAGAATCCTTGCTAAATCTGCTATTGCTGCCTGTAAGTCTTTGCTCACAAGATAGTGAAAAACAGTTAGCTATTATGTAAACCTTCTTTAAGTCCATAATCAACCATATCTGTTTCTTCCCTTATGAATTCCTTCATTGCTTTTGTTTATTTTATTCACTAGCTGTTGAAGCATTCTCCTTTTTTTATTGGTGATTTATTAGGATGCTTTGTATATTTTCAAAATTGACCCTTTGTATGTCATTTAAGGAGCCCTGGTGGCAGACTTAATTAAGAATGGGGCTGCTACCCAAAAGGTCATTGGTTTGAGCCCACCAGCTGCTGCATGGGAGAGAAATGAGGTCATTTGCTTTCATAAAGAGTTGCAACTTCAGAAAACATGTTAAAGATTTATAGCCTCAGGAACCCTATGGAGCAGGTTTAGTCTATCTTCTGTGATTACTACTAATCAGAATCAACTCCTAGACTTGGTTTGGTTTGGGAATATGTTACATAGGAGACAGTGATCGGTCATAAACTGGTAGAATTCTCACATAGGAAACCAGGTAGATCGGTCATAAACTGGTAGAATTTCCATGTAGGAAACCAGGGTTCGATTCCCGAGCAGTGCACCTCATGTGCAGCCACCTTTGGTCTATCAGCGGAGGCTTATGTGCTGCTATGATGCTGTAGAGGTTTCAGTGGAGCTTCTAGACTAAGACAGACTGGGAAGAAAGGCTTGACAATCAGTAAAAAAAAAACCTATGAGTCACACAAGTCTGCTCCCCAACCTATCCCAAGGACGTGGCAGGACCCGGCTGTGTTGCATGTCATTGTGCATGGCGTGAACCTGAGTCTGGGGCCAAATCAATAGCAGCTAACAACAACATATGCCATATATGTTGCAAACATTTTTAGAAGATTGTGGTTTGAATTTCACTTGCGTTATTGTGTTTTAATAGAAATGTGAGACTATAGAAATTAGCCATTATAAATGCCCTTTCAAAATTAATCCTGAGATTGTTTCTGGGAGTTATGAGCTCATGGAAACAACAATTTTCTCCTTCTTCCTATACATCATTACTTTGTAATTTTTAATCATGACTATTACAAACATACTGTGGGGAAAAAAAAATGAACTCATCTGAGCAACATTAGAGAATGTTCATTTGGGGAACAGGAAGGAGTCTTACCTAGAGTCTGATGTCACTGGGCCTTCCCGTACCTCAGTGCCACACATTTCCCTTTTCAGTGCTTTGGACATAACATCCTTCTGGGAGGGAGTGTGCATTGAACAGCCCCGCTTGAGTCACTGTCTGGATCATGAGCCAAGCTAAAACCAGGGAAACATTGATTCTTACTTCAAGCTGATTGCAACCTCCGTGTGCAGATGTGACAAGGAACCTGTGTGTCATCCAGCACTACTTAAGACGGTCCTGAATGGTTTCAAAGACTCAGCGCTGTTTGAAACTCTACCTCCTGGCAGATTTATTTTCCTCCTGAATGCCTTTTTCAGAACACCTTTTGGATTGAAAAGCCCCAGTGGTATAGTTAAAAAAAAAAAAAAAAAGCATGGGCGGAGAGACAGAGGGGTCTGTCCAGAAATACTCTGGTCAGCCATGTGAGTTCAGGCGTTGTTTCTCTTCTTTCAGCCTTAGTTTCCTTGTCTAGAAAATGGAAGTTACATCTTCTGTCTCAGGGGTTGTTGTGTTAAATAATAATGTGTATGGTGCCCCTTTGCATATTGTAACATATGCAGAAGGTATGCAATAAAGAAAATATTTAGTGTAGCACACCTATAATGGGAGGTCACTGTCCCTGGCTGGGACTAATGGTTAATGTGTTCAGCTGGTAACCATAAGGTTGAAGGTTTCACTTCATCCAGAAATGCCTCGGAAGAAAGGCCTGGTGATCTACTTCTAAAACCTCAGCTACTAAAAACCTCATGGAGCACAGTTGTGCTGTGACACACATGAGATTACTGTGAGTTGGAGTCAGCTCATCAGTAACTGTGTACAGTGCAGCAGGCTCAGTGGTAGAATTCTCCCCTTATATGCCGGAGACCCTGGTTCAATTCCCAGCCAGTGCACCTCACATGTAGCTACCTTTGTATTATCAGCGGAGGCTTGTGTGATGCTATGATGCTAAAGGGGTTTCAGTGGAGCTTCTAGATTAAGATGCATTAGGAAGAAAGGCCTGGCAATTTATTTGGGGGTATTAGTAAAAAAAACCCTATGGATCTCAACATTCTCATCTGCTGTCCATCGTGGGGATAGGACAGAACCAGGCAGCATCTTATTGTTCTGTGCATGGAATCTCCATGAATCAGGGGCCAACTCATTCGTAACTCATGACAAGAACATCATAGTTGTTAGTATCTGATAGACTTTTCTGTCTGGTTTGGGTTCCCAGACTATTTTACTGCATCATGAGAGGAAGTATAAGGTTACATCAGAAAATATTGCTACTATGTATCCAATTTATGCATGCACAGGTTTATTCCAAATAAAGCATGTTTTAAACACGTCTGTGAGATCAGCGGACAGCTGTAGACAGGTTCTTTCGTTAATATACTTGTCTTAGTCCTGCTTTTGTTATTAAGTACTGTCAGGTCTGATCCGACTCATAGTCACCCTGTCCAGAGTTTCTGAGGAGCAACTGGTGGGTTTGAATCACTGACCTTGGGGTTCATAGCCTAGTACTTACCCTATAGCATCACATTGGGGCTCCTTAGTCTCATAGTGTGCCTTCAAAAAAGGTCTTATGAAAACAGTGGCTTCTCAGGGGATCTGCTGGACCTGTTCAATTCACGGATGAGAAGTTAGTTCAGAAAGTTATGGATACTGTTTGGCATTCACAAGGGGTCATCTTGATAATTTTCTGGAAGACCACAGGAAAATCATGGGACTTACCATGAAGAAGTTTTAAGAAAACTGAAACTTGTATTAGTGAGAAAAGGGGCAAGAAAGTTGCACCAAGGAAGGTTTTTCCACTGTGACAGATTATCTGTCCATTCTTCAAGGGTAGCAAGAACTGTCCTATGAGAAGTTCATTGAGAAACTTTATTCCATCTGCCCTACAGCCTGGATCTTGCCCCTTCAGTCTTATTTTTGTTCCCCAAACTCAAAAAATATTGAAAAGGCACAGGACTTGAGCCCTTCAAGGACACCAGCATGGCTGTTTTGACATGGCGCAAATCCAAGCGTACAGAGTTCTTTAGAGGTGGGTTATGGTTGTTGTTGTTAAGTGCTGTCGAGTCAGTTCCTACCCAAAGCAACCCTGTATAGTTTCCTAGAATCAACTGGTGGTCTTGAACCGCGGGCCTTGCAGTTCAAACTGACTTTGTAGTCCAGCGCCTTAACCCACAGTGCCACACCAGGACTCCTAGAGAGCCAGAAATACCACCATCAGCAGTGTATTGACATGCATAGAAGATGTGTTGAGAGGCAATATCTTCACACTTTGATTTTTTTTTGCTTAATAAAGGATTTTATGATTTTGTGGCAATACTTCTGACTTCCCCTCATACTTGTCTTTCTCACATTGTGTTTGCCATGAGGAGGTAGCTTCAAGGCGCTGCCATCATCCATTCTATACAAATGATAACGTCAGCAAAGCTCTCAATAACATCAACTGTACTATGTGCCAGACATTGTACCTTGAGTACTTTGTAGGTATTATCTCATTGAATCCTCACCCGGCAATGCAGGTGCTGTTACCACATCATAAATAAACACTCCAAGGCACAGGGAGAGTAAGCAACCTGAGTCTGGCTGGAAGTGAACAGCACAGATAGGCTCTCTGGCTCCACTGCCCATCTGCCTCCCACACCAGGCGGTGCTGCCTGCCCCATTATGGCAGCCCCCTCATTCTGGGCCACTTCCCTAGGGAAGATGTGAAAACACTTGCAGGGAAAGAGAGAAGACGTCCACTCAGAGTAGAATGTCAGTCACCCCAGAAGGAGCAGAGACATCACCAAACAAGCCCATGCATCCTGACAACAACAGACCAGCTTTGTACTTATTTCAATAAAGATCTCCACAGTGTCAGAAGAATCCCTGTCGATGGTAGTGGTATCATTTCTTGTTTTGCTGAGATCTCTTTTCTGTAATTGCAGCCCTGTGAACATCAGCAGCAGGAGCCCAGAGGGAAGCGTTTGTTGGTAATGCCGTAGCGTCAGTTGTTGCTTCTGAGTAAATAAATAGACTTTATTTATTGAGCATGTAGAACAATTTAAAACACCAGATTCTAAGGGAAGCAAGAGAAGGAAGTGTGGACTTCTCAAGGTTTGCAAAGCGAAAATAACTGTTTTGTAATATTAGCAATATCTGAACTAGATTTGTCTTGATATTCATTTTAGCACTGGGGAGGGTGATGTTTCTCTCCCTGATTTCTATTTTAATCTCAAATACAAACAAGGTTTGCTTGCCTTGAATCATTATTACCGTGAGGTTGAGCCATCTGTGTTATTTATTTATATTCTGCTCATGGCTCTAAGGTAAAGTCTTGAAATTTAACAAGTTGAGAGAAGAATTTCTGTGGAATAAATTCAGATATATAGTGACATCTAAAACCCTGCAAATTTTTATGTTACTTGGGAGACATTTTTCCCCCCTTTGGATTGAGCTGAGAGTAAGAATTAATCTAACCCCACCAAAATATCTATAAGTTTGTACAACCTCTTGAGGGCTCCGCCATGTTTCATGACATATTCTCATCATATGCACACCCTGATATAATTCTTATTGAGTTATTGTTGTTGTTGTTAAGTGCTGTCAAGTCGATTCTGACCCATAGCGACCCTGCATAGGGTTTCTAAGAACCAGCTGGTGAGCTTGAACCGCCAACCTTTCAGTTCATACTGATTTATAGAAGTGTGCATGTCTAACTTTCCCCAGAGAAGTAAACAAATACAGCATGCAATGATGCTAATTCCACACCTATTGACTTATAAGAGTGTGTGTGGAATTAGCATCATTGCATGCCGTGTTTGTTTAATTCTTTGGGGAAAGTAAGAAGTGCACACCTAATGCTTTAAGTTGTTCTTAGGGCATTGCTTTGGCTGAGACCGGGGCTTGCATTCAACGTGCTCCAATGAGGCTTTGATGACATCTTTACAGATGATCTCAAGAGTTTGTGATATAGCTTTACTAAGATTTCACTGGCGTACAATAAAACTGCACATTAATTGTACAATTTGCTCTTTTGACAGTATGTATGCTTTTGTGAAACCATCACCACAATTAGAATAATCTATATCCAGCACCCCCAAATATTTTCCTGTGCTCCTTTGAAATCTTGTCCTCCCAGCCACTCAACCCTCTTCTTCCCAGGCACCCACTCAACCATTGTCTGACTATAAAACTTATTTTGCACTTTAAAAAAATTTTGTATAAATAGAATCATGCAAAATATACTCAGCTTCTTGCATTCTGTTTATTCATTGTGAAATTCATCGGCATATTATGTGTACCAGTGGCTGAATAAAAGTAGAAGCAATTTGCATATTTATCTTGTTCTTAATCTCATGACCAAAGTGCTGTTGAGTATGGTAATGATGTCCCCTTTAAGGAAATTCCTTTCTATTTTCAGTTTGCTAACATAAAGGCGCTCTGGTAACATAGTTGTTACAAATAGGGATGTGAACTGCAAGGTCAGCAATTTGAAACTACCAGCTGTTCCACAGGAGAAAGATGAGGCTTTCTGCTCCCGTAAAGATTTATAGCCTCGGAAACCTTGTATAGGGTCGCTATGGGTTGGAACCAACTCCACCGCACATAACAACAACAACAACATAAAGGAATGAGTCCTGGTGTAGCACTGTAGGCTAATGCGCAGACAGCAAAGTCCTTTGAACTGCAAGGTTGGTGGTTCAAGCTCACCAGATGCTTCTTGGAAACTCTATACAGGGTCACTGTAGGTCGGAATCCACTTGACGGCACTTAACAACAACAACAACATAAAGGAGCTCTGGAAGGATAGTGGTTATGAATCAGGCTGCTAACCTCAGGATCCACAATTTGAAACTACCAGCTGTTCCGCAGGAGAAAGAGGAGGCTTTCTGCTCCAGTAAAAAATTACAGCCTCTTGGAAACTCTGTACAGGGTCACTATGAGTCGGAACTGACTCCAGGGCACATAACAAAAGCAAAAAACAATAACCAAAATGGATATTGGAATGTGTGTCACTTTTTCTATATTTATTGATAAGGTCATGTTTTGTTTTGTTTTGTTTTTTCCTGTTAAGTTAATGGATTACACTGATTAATTTTCTAATGTTAATGGGCCATCTCTGGAAGAAAAGGCTTTCTGCTACTGTAAAGATTTACATTCTCAGAAACCCTAAGAGATGTGGAACAATGGATTCCATTGCTACTCTCAGATGGATCTTGGCTAAAAGCAAAAAATACCAGAAAGATATTTACCTGTGCTTTATTGACTATGCAAAGACTTTCATTGCATGGATCATGACAAGCTATGGACAACATTGCAAAGAATGAATATTCCGGAACACTTAATTGTGCTCATGAGGAATCTGTACCTGGACCAAGAGGCAGCTATGTGAACAGAAAAGTGTGTGCTAGGGTTGTATTCTTTCACCATACCTATTCAATGTGTATACCGAGCAAATAATCTGAGAAGCTGAATTATATGATAAAAAACATGGAATCAGAATTGGAAGAAGACTCATTAACAACCTGTGATATGTAGATGATACAAACCTGCTTGCTGAAAGCAAACAGGACTTTAAAATACTCAATGATGAGGATCAAAGACCACAGCCTTCAGTATGGGTTGCATCTCAATGTAAAGAAAACAAAAATCCTCACCACTAGACCAATAAACAGCATCCATATAATTGGAGAAAAGATTGAAGTTGTCAAAGTCTTCATTTTCCTTTAATCAACTATCAACACTCATGGAAGCAGCAGTCAAGAAATCAAACAACGTATTGCATTAGGCAAATCTGCTGCACAAGACCTTTTCAAAGTGTTGAAGAGCAAAGATGTCACTTTTAGGACTAATGTGCACCTGACCCAAGCCATGGTATTTTCAGTAACCTCATATGCCTATGAAAGTTGGACAATGAATAAGGAAGACTGTAGAAGAGATGCATTTGAGCTCTGGTGTTGGAGGAGAATATTGAAAGTACCATAGACAGCTAAAATAACAGATCTGTATTGAAAAAGGATAGCCAGTGTGTTCCTTGGAAGCCATGATGGCCAGACTTTGTCTCTCATACTTTAGACGTATTATCAGGAGGGACCAATCATTGGAGAAGGACATCGTGGATGGTAAGACTCCCCCAATGAGATAGATTGACACAGTGACAACAGCAGTACACTGAGGTGTAGCAATGATTGATTGTGAAGTTAGCGCAGGACCAGGTATTGTTTCATTCTGTTGTGCATAGGGTCCCTCTGAGTCAGTACTGATTCAATGCCACCTAATAACAACAAAAAGGAGTTGAAACTGATTCGACCACATACACCACCAAAAACAATCAGCCATACTTAGTCAAGATATATTACCCTTTTTATAGATCATTGGATTCAATTTACTAAAAAATTTTTCAAGAATTTAGCATTAAAAGTTGTCCCTCAAATATGATACAAAAAATTAGCAGAAATTAATTTGTAATAACCAGACCAACTTTATGAAAACTACTAAAGGGTGTTCTTTGGGCCTAGAACCAATAATAGCCAACAACAATCTGAGATTAACATACATGGCAACACCACCCAGAACTTAACCCAGATATAGAAGTATTTAACATACAACATACAGTTTCCACTTAAAACCAAATAGCCACCACTCAGCTGTCAGTGTGTTGTACTGTGGTGGTTTATGAGTTGCAATGATTCTGAAAGCTATGCCACCAGTATAAATACCATCAGGGTCACACATGGTGGACAGGTTTCAGATGAGC
>NW_006408540.1:16984763-16986304 GCF_000296735.1 Chrysochloris asiatica | reverse complement strand
GACAACCACATGGTTTACTATGCCAGGAATGACAAATTGAAGAGGAATGGTGTTGCATTCATTGTCAAAAAGAACATATCCAGATCAGTCATAATGTACAACGCTGTCTGTGATAGGATAATATCCATGTACCTACAGAGAAGCCCAGTTAATACCACTATTAATCAAATTTACGCACCAACCACTAGAGTCAGTGAGGATGAAATAGAAGAATTCTATCAAATTCTTCAATCTGAAATTGATCAAACATGCCATCAAGGTGTATTGATCATTACTGGTGATTGCAATGCAAAGGTTAGGAGCAAAGAGGAAGGATCAGTAGTTGGAAAATATGGCCTTGGTGATAGAAATGATGCTGGAGAACACATGATAGAATTCTACAAAACCACTGATTTGTTCATTTCAAATACCTTCTTTAGACCGAATAAGAGATAACTATACTCTGGATCTCACCAGAGGGAATACACAGAAATCAAATTGACCACATCTGTGGAAAGAGACAATGGAAAAGCTCCATATCATCAGTGAAAACAAGGCCAGGGGAAGACTGTGGAACTCACCATCTATTACTCTTATGCAAATTCAAACTGAAGCTGAAGAAAATGAAAACAACTCCACAAGAGCCAAAATATGACCTTGAATATATCCCATCTGAATTTAGAGATCTTCTGAAGAACAGATTTGATACATTAAACACTAAAGACCGGAGACCAGAAGAGTTGTGGGATGACATCAAGAAAATCATACATGAAGAAGGCAAAAAGTCATTGAGAAGACAAGAAATAAGGAATAGGTCAAAATGGATGTTAGAAGAGGCACTGAAACTTGCTCTCCAGCATAGAGTTGCAAAAGCAACTTCATGGAAGAAATGAGGAGGTGCAAGAGCTGAACAGAAACTTTCAAAGATCAGCTTGAGAAGATAAAGCCAAATATTACAACAAAATGTGCAAAGATCTGGAATCAGAAAACCAAAAAGGAAAAACACGCTCAGCATTTCTCGAGCTGGGGGAACTGAAGAAAAAAATTCAAGCCTCGACTTTTATTATTGAAAGATTCTCTGGGCAAATTATTGAATGATGCAGAAAGCATCAAGAGAAGATGGAAGGAATACATAGAGTCACTGTACCAAAAGGAAACGTTTGATGTTCATCCATTTCAAGAGATAGCATATGATCAAGAGCCAATGATCCTGAAGGAGGAAGTCTAAGGTGCATTTCAGGGATTAGCAAAGAACAAGGCACCAGGAATTGGTAGAATAAAAATTGAAATCTTTCAAGAAAGTGAGGCGGTACAAGAGGCACTCACTCTTCTATGCGAAGAATTTGGAAGACAACTATCTGGCCTACTGATTGGAAGAGAACCATATCTGTGCACATTCCAAAGAGAGGTGAGCCAACAGAATGCGGAAGTCGTTGGACAATCTCTTTGACATCCCATGTGAGTAAAGTTTTGCTAAAGGTAATACAGAAATAGCTACAATCATACATTGACAGAGAACTTCCAGAGGTTCAAGCCAGATTCAGAAGAGGCCGTGGAATGAG
>NW_006408540.1:16981118-16984286 GCF_000296735.1 Chrysochloris asiatica | reverse complement strand
TGTCAAGAAAACAAAGATCCTCACCACTTCACCAATAAAGCATTCTTATCAATGGAGAAAAGATTGAAGTTGTCAAGGACTTCATTCTTCTTGGATCAACTATCAACACTCATGGAAGCAGCCGTCAAGAAATCAAAGGAAGTATTGCATTAGGCAAATCTGCTGGACAAGACCTTTTGAAAGTGTTGAAGAGCAAAAATGTCAGCTTGAGGACTAAGGTGTGCCGGACCCAAGCCATGACATTTACAATAACCTCATATGCACAGAAGAATCGATGCTTTTGAGTTATGGTGTTGGAGGAGAAAGTGCCATGGGCTGCCAAAAGAACCAATAGATCCGTTTTGGAAGAAGTGCAGCCAGAATGCTTCTTGGAGGCCAAATGGCCAAACTTCATCTCTCATACTTAGGACATATTGTCAGGAAGGAGCAGTCGCTGGAGAAAGATATCATGTTTGGTAAATTGGAGGGTCAGAGAAAAAGAAGCAGACCCTCAACGAGATGGATTTGCCAAAGTGATAGCATCAATGGGCTCAAGTGTGGCAACAGTAGTGAGGCTGGCCCAGGATCGGGCAGTGTTTCATTTTGCTGTGCATAAGGTCGCTATGGGTCAGTTCCGACTTGGTGGAACCTAACAACAACAATAACACATAGAAAAAAAAAGGGAATAATAAAAAAAAAGGGAATAACTTCCAAATGGCAAGGAAGTCAAATTGATTTCAAGATAAAACAGATTGTTTTAAACAAGGAAAAAAATTAATAAATTATTAAGTAACCTAAAAGGAAATTAATACATGCACACATCAAAATGCAAAAATATAAAAATCAGAAAGATCTAGTAAACATTAACACAACAGAAATGAAAATGAAACAAAATGAACAAACAAAGTGAACTCAATGAAGAAAAATTATGTGGAACAAAAAAACCCATAGCATCTCCTTCTCTCTATCTCACACACACAAACCCACCGCCAAAAAAAACAAAAACAAAAAAAAAAGCAAAATGAGTACAATCAATTCATAACTATCAATAATGACACTGAATGTAAATGGATTAAATGTACCAGTCAAGACAGAGAAAATAGCATCCTTCAATATGCTTTCTACTACTAGAGACACATCATATAGCTGGAGACAGCCTAAATGCCCATCAATAGAAGAATGGTTAAACAATCTTTAGTACATACACACAATGGAATACTCTGCAATATAGAATAACAACGAAACTGCAAAACACCTCACAATATGAATGAACCTAGAAGACATTATGCTGAGTAGAATTATTAGTCCATCACAAAAGAGCAAATATTGTATGAGACCAATGCTGTAAAATGTTAAGAAACAATTTTTGTGATAAAAGAAACAATCTGCAATGGTTATGGGGGGTAGGTGACAAGGAAAATTATTCACAGACTAGGACGTAGATACATGTTAACATACGTGGCAGGGCAAGCTACAATCAAAAAGAGGGAGGTTAACAGAGGAAAGATGAAGGTAGCGGGAGACACATGAAGGAATGCAAGAGTTAAAGTGAATGGAGGCAAGTACAGTTAACTGTACATGGAGGGGATTGCAGTCATTGTAATGAAGCAAAGTATATGATTTGTTGAATGTAAAATTGATGATCTGTAAACCTTCACCCAACTCACAATAAAATATTTTTATATACATTTAAAAAAAAAAAGCATTTTGCAGAAAAATTCATGAGGGACATTGTTCTGTAATTTCAATGTTTTCTAATATCTGCCAGTTTTGGTATTGGCAACGCTACCTTTTGAAATGAGTTGGGAAATAGCTCCTCATCTTCAATTTTCTAAAATAGTTTGTGTAGAATTAGTATTATTTCTCCTTAATGTCTAATTTCTACTGGGATAGACTCCCCTAGTATTATCTTTTAGGCCTGGGGTGTCTTGTGAGGATGTTGTAGCTACAAATTCCATTTCTTTAATAGAGAGCTATACCAGCTCTTTCTTTCTTCCTTAGTGAGCTTTCATAGTGTCTTGTAAGACATGTTTCATTCAAGTCATCAAATTTATTGGCATAAATTGGCAGTTGTAATAGCTGTAGAATCTGTAGCTATGTAAGCTCTCTCATGGTTCATGTTATCTCTTTTTCTGTAAGTTTATCCATTTTGTTGATCTTCACAAAGACTCAGTCTTGGAATTCATTGATTTTTCACTATTGTTTTTCTGTTTTCTATTTTACTAATTTCTGCTTTTCTGCTTATATTGAGCTTAACTAGTCTTTCTAATTTCTGAAGTTACAAACTTAGGTCATTGATGTGAGACCTAAGACACACACACACATTTTGTACTATAAATTTCCCTCTAGTAATGCTTTAGTTGCATCCATAAATTCTGATATGCTGTATTTTTATGTTCATTTAGTTTAAGATACTTTTTGATTTTTCTTTTGATTGCTTCTTTGACTTACAGGTTCTTTAGAAATGTGTTATTTGCTTTCCAGGTGGTAATTTTCCAGATGCCTTTTTGTCATTGATTGCTAATTGAATTCCATTGTGCTCAGAGAACATACTTTGTCTGATTTGTATCTTTGTAACGTTATTGCATTTTGTCTTATGCCCAGAATACTGTCTGTTTCTTTAACTGTACATTTAAATGAAATTTCAGGTGAAGTATTGCATAAAGGTGAATTAGGTCAAATTGGTTGATAGTGTTTCTCATGTTTTCTGCATCCTTACTGATTTTCTGTCTACTTGTTCTAACAGTTATTGAGAGAGAGAGAGAGTTGTTGAAATTTCTGACTGTTTTCTGCATTTATCTCATTTTGGTTTTTACTTGGTATATTTGGAGAGCTCTGTCACATAGTGCCAGCAACCCTGGTGGCATCATGGTTAAGCCCTCGGCTTCTAATTAAAAAGTCAGCTGCTCTAGGGAAGATGTGGCAAACTGCTTTCATCAATGTTTGAACCCTTTGGAACCCTATGTGGTGTTCGACTGTGTCCTTTAAGCGCTGTGTGAGTCAGAATCAAGTAGATAGATGGCAGAGAAATGAGGACTGTTCAGTGAATAAATGCTTGTATTGTTATGTTCTTTTAATGAATTTACCCACTTCTTTACCATTCTGAAATTATTCTTTTTAAGTATTGTTGTTGTTGTTAGGTGCCATCGAGTCGGTACCAACTCATAGCAACCCTATGCACAACAGAGC
>NW_006408540.1:16977747-16980758 GCF_000296735.1 Chrysochloris asiatica | reverse complement strand
TATGTGCCGTGGAGTCGGTTCCGACTCATAGCGACCCTGTACAGGGTTTCCGAGGCTGTAAATCTTTACGGGAGCAGAAAGCCTCATCTTTCTCCCGCGGGGCAGCTGGTAGTTTCAAACTGCTGATCTTGCGATTCACAGCCCGATTCATAACCACTTCGCTACCGGAGTGTTTCATTTCTCCAAAATCTATCTTTGTGACTCTAATGTTGTAGCACTGTAGGATAAGCACTAGACTGCTAGTCTCAATGTTGGCGCTTCAAACATACCAGTTATTTCTTGGAAACACCGTACGGGGTCACTATGAGTTGGAACCAACTTAACAACAACAATATAGCCACCCCCCTCCCCCCATAGCATTCTTTCAGTTACTGTTAGCCTGGCATCTGTGCTTTGAGTCTTTGATTTTTAACCTATTTATGACTTCAAATGTAAAGTGGGTTCATTTTAGGTGCCAGATAGATAGATAGGTCTTGGTGTGGCACTGTAGGGTCAGCAACAGACTGCTAAACATAAAGTTGGAGGTTCAAACCTACCAGATGCACCTCGGAAACTCTATGCAGGGTCTCTATGAGACAGAACGGACTCAATGAGACGTAACAACAACGTAGTTGGGTCTTGGAGTCCTGATGTGGCACTGCAGATTAATTGCTGGACTGTGAAGTTGGTTTAAACTGGAAGGTAGGTGGTTCAAACTCACCAGATACTCCTCAGAAACCCTATACAGGGTATTCAAAGGCACTTAACCACAACACAACAATAGTTGGGTCTTTAGTTATTCAATAGAAAAAAATCTCTTATCTTTTTAATTGTGGGTATTTAGACTATTTCATGCAATGTGTTCATCAGTTTAGTTGACCTTCAATCTATCTTATTATTTAATTTTTATATGCTCTTTGTTACTTTTTTCTTATGTTACTACCTCCTTTTGGATTGATTTCTTTTTTAGGGTTCTAATTTTTCCTCCTTTGTTGACTTACTACTTCACAGTTAGTTTAATAGCCATACAACCGTATGCTTTTGTTTCATTTTCTTGTTCTGTGTGCTATTGCTGGCATACTTTTTACATTTTATGGAGCTATTTTATAAACCCAAACCACTATGTTGGTATTTTTGTCCTTTTTTTTTTTTTTTTGCCAGTTATCATTCAGAATTTAAAATAAGAAAAACATGTTTTTTTAATATTTAACCATAAATTTACCATTTTCAGTATTATTTCCTTTGTAGATTATATACATTAAGGTTTATATCTCATATAATTTTCATCTGATGGAGTGGCATTGTAGGATAAGCACTGGACTTTTAGTCACAAAGTTGACAGTTCAGACCCATGAGACATTCCTCAGAAACCTTATAATGGGTTGCTGTAAGTCAAAATGGACTCGATGGCACTTAACAACAATCAACAACAAGACTTTAACATTTCTTGTAGCACAGTTCGGGTGAAGATGGATTACTTCTGTTTACTATATCTAAAATTGTCTTTATGTTGTTTTAATTTTTGAAAGATATTTTCACAGGGTTTAGTATTCTTGGTTGACTGATTTCTAATTTTATTTCAGTGCTTTAAAAATGTTATTTAAATGTAAAACAAAAATGAGTCTCATCCTTACTTTTGTCTTTCTGTACTTACTGCCTTTTTTCTCTCACTGCTTTTAAGAGTTTTCCTTTACTAGTGGTTTTAAATAGCTGAACTATGGTGTTCCTGGGTGTAATTTCCTCAGTGTTTCTTATCGCTTACTTTCAAAGGTTTATGCCTTTGGATCTCTAAGTTGATAGTCTATATCACATTTGGGTCATTATCAGGCATTATTTCTTCAGATAATTTTCTGGCCTATCTTGTCTTTCAAGAATTCTAAGTACATATATATTAGACTACTTGAAGTTATTTCATAGTTGTTCATTTTGTTTGTTTGTTTGATCTCATTACTTTTTGTTTCTATTACTGTGTATTCAGGTTCACTCATTTTTTTTCCTCTTCAAGATCTAATATGCTGTTAATTTCAGATCGTGTATATTTCTTTTAACTTGCCATATTTTCACATCTTGAAGTTCAATTTGAGTCTATTCTTAAATCTTCTATGTTTCTCTTTAATGTGGCCAATCCTTCTTATACTTTTCTGAACACATGATGTACAGTTATAACTGTTTTAATATCCTTATCTACTAAATCTAGCATCTGTATCATTTCTGCTTCTGTTTCTATTGATTGATTTTTTTACTCATTTTGAATTATATTCTCCTTCTTGCAATATTAGTTTTTCTGTTTCTACTGTAACAAATCACCACTAATCTTGTGACTTAAAACCATACAAATTTATTACCTTCTAGTCCTGTAGATGCTGTACAATAAGCATTGAACTGCTAGCCACAAGATAAGTGGTTCAAACTCACCACCTGCTCCTCAGAAATCCTATACAGGGTTGCTGTGCATTGAAAATCACTCATCGGCATTTATCAACAACAACAACACAGCAGTTCTGTAAGTTAGAAGTCAAATGTAGATCTTACTGGGCTAAAATCAGGTTTTCATTTCAGCTTCATTCCTTTCTGGTGGCTCTAAGGCAAGGGTGAGGAAGCTTTTTACTGCCAAAGACCATTTGGGTATTTATAAAATCATGCACAAGCCATACAAAATTAGCAACTTAAAAATTAGCCTGCTAACACATGTAAGATTGCTAGTAACCACGTTGGTCAGGAGTGGAAGAGGTAGAAAGGCAGCAAGGAAGATATGGGCTGAGTTTGACCATGTTCCATAGGCTTCCACCGACCTGGAGATGAGAAAGAGGAGGAAGTGCTGGTTGGTCCAAAATGTGGTGAGAACTGGGGACTCCTGAGCCCATGGACAAGGGCATAGCCACAGAGGGTTAGGGATGAGAGGGAAGTATCCAGCTGATATGACACCAGGGAGATGCACAAGAATGCCCAAATTTACAGATAGTGCTCATTTGGCCTAGCTTTGATGGCTTGATAATCAGAACTTGACTAGAGGAAGATTAAAAAAAAAAAAA
>NW_006408540.1:16971529-16976447 GCF_000296735.1 Chrysochloris asiatica | reverse complement strand
ATCAAATGACGTATTGCATTAGGCAACTCTGCTGCACAAGACCTTTTTAAAGTGTTGAAGAGCAAAGATGTCAGCTTGAGGACTAAGATGCACCTGACCCAAGCCGTGGTATTTTCAATAACCTCATATGCATGTGAAAGCTGGACAGTAAATAAGGAATACCATAGAAGAATCGATGCATTTAAGCTTTGGTGTTGGAGGAGAATATTGAAAGAACCAACAGATCTGTGTTGGAAGAAGTGCAGCCAGAATGCTTCTTGGAGGCCAAATGGCCACACTTCGTCTCTCATACTTCGGATATATTGTCAGGAAGGACCAGTCGCTGGAGAAGGATATCATGTTTGGGAAGGTGGAGGGTCAGAGAAAAAGAGGAAGAGCCCCAGTAAGATGGATTGGGAAAGTGGCAACAATAGTGAGGTTGGCCCAGGATTGGGCAGTGTTTCATTCTGTTGTGCATAGGGTCGCTATGAGTCAATATCGACTCAATGACACCTAACAAAAACATGCCATGTGGGTTAATGGGCTGAACAGCAAAGTCAGTTTGAACTGCAAGCAACCCTATACAGGGTTGCTATGAGTAGGAACTGACTCGATGGCACTTAAAAACAACATGATGGCAGAACTGTAGTTGGTTGGCTTGGCAGGGCCAGAGGACCTAGGGGAAGAACCCATTCTCTTGCTGTCTTCATTTTCTAAAGGCTGCCTGCATTCAAAGCTCACAAGAGCTGGTTGTGTCTTCCTCACGTCCATTCGCTCTGACCTCTGTCATATTATTTTTTTTCCTTTCTTTGTACCTTTAAGAGCCATTAGGGCAACATTGGGCCTACTCAGATAATGAAGGATAATCTATCTATTTTAAAAACCGCTTATCAGCAATCTTATTCTTGGCTATTCAAACGCTTAAAAGCAGCCGTAATTCTCCTGAGCCAGATAAACTGGTACAGGTTCTGGGGGCTCATCTACCACACCCGGTAATTTTTAACTGGTTGCCGTTGTGAATTTTAGCCTATTAGGTGCTAGATATTTTGATTTTCCTATAAATATTCTTGAAATTTGTTTTAGGACACTTTTAAGTTAGAAACAGTAGGAGTCTTTGTTGTTAAGTGTTTTTGAGAAGGTTTTTGATTCACAGCAACCCTGTATAAGGCTTTTGAGGCTTAAATCTTTGAGGGAGCAGAAAGCATCATATTTCTCTTGGTTGAGTCTTTAAAGGCTTGCTCTTAAGTTGCGTTGTGTGATAGAAGAACAGCTGTTAGTCTGGGGCTAAGGAAATACTCTTCTAAATATTCCACAGAGGCACTTCATACATTATGAGGTGTTTTTACTCTGAACTGATGGAGGCACAAACTCTTTCCATTTCTTGATGAGCTCTAAGGATGGCTCATTCTAATCATTCAGGTTTGTCCATGCCCAGCTTTCATACACACACAAGACTCAAGCTAGACCCTTTTTAGATCACTGAGCCCGCGTGCTCTCTCTCTACCCTCAAGTTCTGTTCCCCTCCCTCAGCTCTCTGCCTTCTCCTTTCTCCCTTTCTCTCTCTCTCTCTGGCTCTCTTTCTCAGCTGTTCTCTCTTGTCTGATGCTCTGTCCTGCCAAATCTAGGTGCCCTGATCTCCCTAAACTGTCACCTCTGTTTTTAGTCAAGGAGACGGACAAGTCTCATTGGGTCTCTTCCTCTCGGTATTGCAGCCTAGAAACTCTCTCGTGGCAGGAAGCGAGCTATTATGATCCACTTTGTTGCTTCCATTCCCTTAGGAATCATTATCTTATATTCCTGATGTCCATGATCTACAAAGCATATTTCATATATTTGATCTGGCATTTCTGTTGTTTCAGGCAGGAGAGTAAATCCAGTCCTTGTAATTTTCTCTTGGCTGTAAGCATATTTTATCTGGTAAGGGCAACAACGATGCTGAAAATATTTAACAACTGATTGCTCATGGGTACTGACCAAACATAACAGATGCTGAGCTAAAACAAAAACATGGTCATATGGTTGTTTATCAGGGAGCACGGTGGTTCTCTAGGAGAAGATCTGCACTATAAACCACAAAGCTAGTGGTTTTCTGCTCCCAAAAAGATTTACAGCCTCAGAAACCCTAGACCAGATTGTTGTGAGCTGGAACTGACTTGACAGCACTTAACAACAACAACAACAGTGGTTGCTTACCGACTAATGGTTAGTCCTATGAACCAGTCAGAGTTTTGTTATGACTGCCCTGGTGCAAACAAAACTGCTGTACGCTGAGGGTGAAGTCCAACACTGCCATTTCTGGCTGACCACTTGACTGAGTTTTTGCTGTTGTTGTTCCTTAACTTCCTATGCACTGTTTCAGTGAAGATTACCTGGGATAAAATATGTAAAAGAGCCTAGCATGTTACCTGGCCCCTAGTACAGCCAGTAACAATTAGTTCCTTTCCCCTCCCCATACCTTCCTCCACCTGCATTTCACCCATGTGGCCTGGGTTCGACTCCTGGTATGGGAAAGTTGTGATGTAGGAGTCCTGCTGTGGCACTGAAGGATAATGCGCTGGAACCACAAGGTCAGTTTGAGCCTCAAGGTCAGCAGTTCAAACCCACCAGCCTCTCCTCAGAAACCCTACATAAGGCCACTATGAGTCAGAACCTACTCAATGGCACTCAACAACAACAACAACAACAACTACTGACAACAAGAGAAAGAAGGAACCGTACGTAGGAAAAGGGATCCTGAAACCATCAGCTGCAAGGTGGGGAAGGGGAGAAGTGAGCAGTGGTCTTCATAGTGAAGAGAACCTCCTTCCAGGCTAGTGTGGAGTCAGTCCAGGATGGAGCCTGCACCTATGTCCACAGAAGGAGTCTAGAGGAGGCCATGGCCAGTCAGGGGTGGTGGAAAGAGGCAAGACTGAGAGGTGCTTGTAGGAAACACATCTAGAAGAAGAGATGGCGGGTGTCTCTCTCTGGATCCTCCAAACTTGTAACTCTCTGCTTCTTAAAGTAATAAAACTCCTCATTGGCCTGGCACAGCCACATAGCTGATGATGGCAAAGGGGGCACTGTTTGAGGGGCACAGTAGATTAGGATTTGCTGCTTACACATGACTCCCTTTCCATAATCCACTGGGGAGGTATCAGACATGTAACTCCGAATGACTGTCAGCCCTTTCAATCAATTAAGGTGTTTTTTATTTGCCACTCTTATTTTCTCTGAAAGCGTCTGTCGTTTTCAAAGCTAGAAGCTCAAACACTTGTCTTCAGCCTCTTTGTGTTTCTAACACCTGGCGCATGCCTGGAACAAAGTGCTTGCTGATGACAGCGAGTGTTGAATGAGTTTATTACAGAGTTCCTTGTTTAAGACAACAGTCAAGGTACTGAACAAAAAAGGCCTCCAGGATAAATTCCCAAGAGACACACTTGATACATCATCCCAGTTTATTCTAGCATAGTTTAAGTTCGCTTTGTTTGCCTAACAAACACCTTATACTGAAATTATTCAAGTCTTGCATGTCCCCATGAACCATCACTCTGTGATTGGAAGGAAGTTAAATACCTGTGATTTGACTTTATAATTCATTTCACTGATCAAATCTATTTTTATAAATGTAAAAATCTGGTTTTGCTACAGTTCATAATAATAAAGATTGCATAACAATATGAATGCCCAAACTAGCATTTCTAATCTGAATTTTCTGGCAAATGAAAATGCCTGGTTCAGTTGGCAACAAGCAGATGTTGCTGGCCCTATATCCAGGTACTCCTTTTCTCTGACAAATCTAGTGTGTCGGTTGCTCTGTCTTCCACACTATGGGCAGTTGGAATGTAAAGCTCAGCCTGAGGGGACTGCTGACCCACTGTTGCCTGCTGCATTGTTAAGAACAGAAGGAAGAATAAACAGTACACCCATCAATAGTCTACCACCAATAAAGTCATTTGACAAATACAGTGGAAACCGATCCCTTTTTGAAAACATGGTTTGTGTCCTGGGGGCAGCTGGTCTCTGACTAGGCCATGTATTTACAAAGAGCAGAGTGACTCAGCTTGATCTCTGTGTTGAAAGCCTACACAGGGTCGCTCTGAGTTGGAACAGACTCTCTGCAGCCCTTGACAACAACAATAACAACTTGTGATTCCGAGTGTGGTCAGACTCTACTTAGGTGATGGCCCAGGCCCTGTGTAGCCCTGCCTGGTATGCTGCCACGTGGTAATGCAGTTATGAGCTTACTTTTGGGCCCCCATCACAGTGGACTAAGAGCCTCCCGACACCAGGAATTGCTGCTCTTCTCTGTGTCCCCAGCATGTATCACAGCTCCTACCACTTTGTCCATGTAATGCTTACAGAAATGAGCAGACACCACAGAGGGACCTAGAGCAATAAGCTACCTAGTTCCTCAGTTTTCCAGCTTTAAACTTATAGATGCTCCAACATGGACATAGATCTGCTATTGGTATAGAACCAGGGGTCTTGGGAGATGAGCAAGGATATATTATGTTGTTGTTAAGTGCCACTGACTTGGTTCCGACCCATAGTGACCGTATATAGGGTTTTCAAGGAGCAGCTGGTGAGCTTGAACCACCGACTTTACCATTCAGATCAATTTTGCAGCCCAGTGCATTAACCCACAGCGTCACCCCAGGACTCCATACACATACATTTATTCATATTCTCTCTCTTCCTCCCCACCTTCCTCCCTTAACTGTCATGTTTAAAGAGTACTCTTTAAAACACAAGAATACACTGAAAGATATATTGAATTCTCTTCCTGTACAAGATAGGCATTTAGCACCACTGTGAAGCCCCAGAGGCCATTGTAAAAAAAAGAAGAAGAAAAAGAAATTCTAAGTATAATTTGCATCTGTGTATTGATTTCTCATTGGCACAGTATTATTAAGTGCCATTGAGTCATTTCCAATTCACAGCGATCCTGTATACAGTTTCA
>NW_006408540.1:16958284-16967559 GCF_000296735.1 Chrysochloris asiatica | reverse complement strand
CTGATCTGGATATGTTCTTTTTGACGATGAATGCAACACCATTCCTCTTCAATTTGTCATTCCTAGCCTAGTAAACCATGTGGTTGCCAGATTCAGAATGGCTGATACCAGTCCATTTCAGCTCACTAATGCCTAAAATATCGATGTTTATGCATTCCAATTTATTTTTTATAAATACCCATTTTCCTATACTCATATTCCATACATTCCATGTTCCGATTATTAATGGATGTTTACAGCTGTTTCATTTTGAGTTGTGCCCCATCAGCAAATGAAGGTCCCACAGGCTTTTCTCTCAGGGGCTTTACTCCATTCGTGTCATCACGGTCAACTCTACTTTGAGGAGGCAGCTCTTCCCCAGTGGCATTTTGATTGCCTTCCAACCTGAGGGGCTCATTTTCAGGCACTACATCTGACAGTGTTTCTCTGCTATTCATAAGGTTTTCAGTGACTAAATATTCAGAAGTAGTTCATCACTCCTTCTTCCTAGTCTGTCTTCATATGGAAGCTAATCTGAAACCTGTCCACTGTAGGTGGCCCTGCTGATATTTAAAATATCCGTGGCATAGCTCCCAGAATCACAGCAACTCACTAGCCACCACAGTACAATAAACTGACAGACGAGTGGTGGAAATTAATTTTGTAGATTTCATTAATTGATTTAACAAGTCTTTGTTGTATGTGGCACCATGTGCCAATGAATGTGTTGGAGACTTGTTGTTATCAAGTCAGTGCTGACTCCTAGTGACCCTGTGTAAGGTTTCCAAGGAGCAGCTGGTGGGTTTGAACTGGATCTTGTGGTTTAAACAAACCTTGTGGTCCAGTGCTTATCCTACAGTGTCTCAGCAGATGTGCTGAACACCAGTGATGATTAAGCCAGCCAGTTGTCCTTGCCCACATACTCTAGCAGAAAACTTAAATCAATGTTCGATAAGTTGGTGATTGTAAAGTAAGACTCAATTTGCACTTTCTTCCTATAGGAGCACTCCTGATGTGTTTACTTTTAAAATAGGCTCTGTGTTGATCTTATTTAAAGAGACCAGTTCTATGATACTTCAACCCTTTCGAGCAGTAAGCTTAAATTGAAATCTACAGAACTTATTTAAAATAATACGATGGGAATGTTTTCTTTGGAACAAAATATTGAATAAGTTTTCCTTTGTTCTGATTTAAAATTCTGAGATGTTACCTCTCTCTCAAATCCCTTTGTATACTGATAAATAAAATCAAAAGGTGAATCTTTGCATATTGCCTCAGAGAGACATAAATTTGAAATGGAAGGTCCCTCTAAAGGCATTCACATGCTGAGAAATACCATCTCTGCTGTCATAATCACAAACTTCAATATATTTTTTTTTTCTAAATATGATGTTGGGCTCTCATCCTAAAGGGAACATTGAATGACAGAAAGAAAAATGTTGAAGTTATTTTATCATATATTTATTATGGGGAAAAAAAGGTTATTTATTAAGTTCCTTAGTCTTTCTGCATATACTTGGAGTGTCCCAACTCCTTAGTGAAATATGAGGATAAGTCCAAAAGTTTTATAATTAGGATTCCAATTCATATATGTACAGGATTATTCCAAATAAACCATGTTTAAACATGTCTGTGTAATCAGTGGATGGCTGCAGACAAGTTCTTTCAGTAATTCTCTGGTCTTAATCTCCTTAGAATGCCTTAAAAAAAAAAAAATACTTTTTATGCCATAGAAAAAAACAATTTTAGGATCAGGACTAATACCAAAATTTTAACATAACTCAAATAGACACCTTGCTCAAATCATTGAAGGGTTGAAATAATTTTATAGGAACGCTACCCTAGTGAAACAACAATTTTAAGATGGATCAGGCATTTTAATGCAGGTCAGAAGACCTCAAAGATGAGACACGAAAGGGAAGACCATCAACTTCGACAGATGAAAAAGTGACTGAAATCCAGAACTGATAGAAGACTCTAGCATTTGCCACGGATCTGAGAGCTGTTGAAGTTGGGATCTCATGTGGTTTGGCATTTTCAATGTTAAGTGAACCTTGATCTCAGCTAACTTTCAGCTGGATGGTATTCCAAACCTATTACATGAAGTTCAGCTAGCACAAAGTGCTGATCTTTTCATGAGTCTTTTAAGCAATATTGAAATGAATGACAGTTTTATGGAATGAATTGGATTCAGGGACAAGTCTTCAATTTACCAATACTATCCAAAGAGCACAGAGTCCTGGTGTGGTGCTGTAGGATAAGAACTTGACCACAAGGTTGGTTTGAACTGCAAGGTCAGTGGTTCCAACTCAGCAGCCACTCCTCGGAAACCCTATACATTGTCTCTATGAGTCGGGACTGACTCACCAGCACTTAACAGAACTCCTGGTGTGGTGCTGTGGGACCTGCACTGGACTGCGAAGTATAAGGTCTGCAGTTCAAAGCCACTATCTGCTCCTTGGAAATCCTATACAGGGTCACTACGAATCTGAGTACTTAATAACAGCAACATCCAAAGAGCACAAGGAAGCCTGGTGGCTCAGGATTGCTAATCTGAAGGTCAGCAGTTCAAACCCATCATCTACTTCATGGGAGAAAGATGAAGTTTTCTGCTCCCTTAAGAATTTATGATCTCAGAAGCCCTATGCAGTGGCTTAAACAGTGACTTTTGAGGGGATTTGTTGGGCCAGTTATATCCAAGGCAGAAAGGTCAGCCTAGAAAGTTCTGGTAATTGTGTTTTGGGATCCCAAAGGGGTCATCTTGATAGATTTTCTTGAAGGACACAAGACAATCTTAGGGCCTTATTATGAAGATGTCTTAAGAAAAAGGAAAACTATGTTGGTGAGAAAAAGGTCAGGAAAGTTGTGCTGAGGCTACCCTTGGAGAATTTCATTGGGAAATCGTATCCCATTTTGATCTTACCATATAGCTTTGATCTTGTCCCATCAGACTACTTTTTATTTCCCAAACTCAAACAACATTAATAAGGAACATGATTTGACTCCCTCACAGATACCTAAACTGCTGTTTGATATGGTGTAAATTGAAGAACACAGTATTCTTTGGAGAAGGCTTAGAGAGATTGAAACAGTAGCTTTACATTTTGATATTTTTGCTTAATAAAGTTTCTGTGATTTTGTAGTAATAATTTTGGACTCACCCTCATAAACATGAAAATTAAAGTGTGCTTGACTGGATATATAAGAAAATGTCTCCAGAACCCAAAGCTTTTTGCCTCCTGGGTCTTTTCCCACCATCATGAGTTTGTCTGTCAGGATACAGCAGAGAATACTGAGTCTCCTTAGGCCTTTTGCCTTGTTACTCTGTAAAAATACTACTGCACAAATTCACAAAACCAAGAGGAAAATTAATCATCAGCTAATGAGATTGGGCTGTGAAAAGAGGTTTGAAAGAAGTAATTTAGAAACACCAATTGGGGCCTCTTCTCATGGGTTTCTTCATGAGAAGGCATTATGAGAAGGTCCCGAGTTTTGGGAAGGCCTTGGAGTTGGGGAAGCCTCAGCAGGCAGGGGTAGAGAGGAGGAAGGGAAGAGCTAAGAGGAGAATGATATAGAAATGACAGAGGTTTTCACAGTACTTCAGATGAGAGCTAATGAGGCTGTGAATAGTCAAGGGAAGTGGGGGGCACGTAGAAAATCTCACAAAGATACGTCCATTGTAAAGGCTCTGAGGGATGACTGCATGCGGTGGCCCAGGGAAGAGGGTGACTCAGAAGTTTTAGTCTAGAGCAGAATGTGTCACTAAAATAAACAGGGAAATCTTTGTTACTTAATATGTTGAAGAGGGTTTGTTCAAAATGGTGTTGGAAGGATGTTTTGGACAGTGTGGATGGTTTGCTGTGGTGTATGTTCTACAGGTAGGACGTAGGAACCAATGACAGGACACTAGCAGTTCACAGAGGAGGGGAGAACTCTTAACACAAAGAAGTAAAAGTAAACCCTTGTATACTCCTGAGACTTGACAATGGCCCTCAAAACTAGAAATCAGCAACAGAGGGTTCCAAAGCAATAAATCTGTTTGGGAGGAGTTTGAATGGATTTGCCTGAGACGATAGCGTTGATCCTCATTATTTGCAGATTTCCTGTTTACAAATTCACCTACTTGCTAAAATTTTTTGTAATCCCTAAATCAATACTCACGATGCATTTACCATCACTCAGACATTTACAAAGTAGTGGAACATTTGAATCTCTAAGCATGCACAGCTCTTGTGGATCCAACGAGGCAACATTGTACTTTCTTGTTTCAGTTCTCATACTGCAAACAAGTATCCTTTTCCTGGATTACTAAATGCCACAATTTTTTTTGCACTTGAGTGATTTTTGTTGATGATTTCTCTGTTTGGCTCCCGAGCATAGTGCTGAAGTGCTACCAAGTATTCCTAAACTCAAGAAGGCTATGATATGTCTTTTGGAGAAAAAGGTATATTCAAAAAGGTTCATTCCGTTGTAGTGTTGTGGGCCATGAGTTCATTGTTAATGAATCAATTGTTGTTGCTGTTAAGTGCCGTCAAGTCGGTTCCGACCCATAGCAGCCCTATATAGGGTTTCTGAGGAGCACCTGGTGAGCTTGAACACTTTAGCCTACAGTGCCACACCAGGACGCAAATGACTCAGTAAAAAAAAAAAAACAATATATATATATGTCTTTAAATAGTAACACAAAAACAGCAGGGTTATGTATTATTCAGTCAGCAAGAATGTTGAGATCAGAGGCTCGCAGGAACCTAACCCTGTGTACCGTACCATCCACTAGCACCAGTGAGTCAGTATTTGCCAGTTCCTTCCACCGTGACTTCCTAGGACATAAAACTGACTCACAATAAGAGGCGTGGTACTGTGGGAGAAAGCACTGGACCACATGGTCAGTTTGAATTGCAAGGTTGGCTGTTCAAACTTACCAGTTGCTCCTCAGAAACCCTACAAAGGTTTGCTGTGAGTCAGAATACATTTGACATCTTTTAACAACATGCTAAAATTTAGAAAGCAGAGTGGTTGTGTATCTTGCAGAGCATTTAGGTCAAGTAGGGAAATAACAGGAATATCTTGGTGGGAACAAAGAGCTAGTCACCTGTCCAGATGGAGAAAATGGACTAGGATATGTCCCCTGCAGCAACCCCAAGTCACAAATATCCTATAGGCATCTGTGGAAAAAGTTCCCTTTAGCTCAAAGCAATTAACAGTCTCACCTCTCAAAAGTGGCACCAAGAGAGTCTTCTCACCTTCTGTGGTTTGATCTGACCCACAAGGAAATATTTCACAGTAAATTAGAAGGGGCAGGAACTTAAGGGAAGAGATATCCAGCCATTTCATAGATATTGAGGGCCAGAGAGAGAAAATTCAAGAAAGGAAGAGAATTTAGGAAGACAGATTTTTGACAATGCACAGTGTTGTTGTTTTTTAATGTTTTATTGTGAATTATGTGATAGTTTACATGGGAGAACATTAGTTTTACATTCATTATATCGTATATAATTTAATTGCCATGGTTACAATCCCCTCCTTGCATCATCAACCAACCCAAGGGTATACCCTGTAAACCTGTCCCCTGGTCGTCAGCACACAGCCTCTATCCCTCTCTGGGTCTAAAAGACAATGCACAATTTTTTTTTGTTTAGTTGTGCATTGGCACCCTGTAGTGCCAACACATGTGTGTTTCAGTTGAATGAGGTCATTCAACATGTGTCCACTGAGAGACGTGACTGCCAACAGGACTCACAAACTGAGATGACATTAGACACAAAGCTGGCACAAAGCAAGTATTCAAGTGTTACCATTATTTTTAAATCATCTTGTACATATTAGCATCCCCCTGCCAAAAAACCCAAAAAACAAAAACACTGCCATCAAATGGATCCCAGCTCATGGTGACCAAATGTGTCACAGAGTGGAAGTGTCCCACAGGGCCACTTGTTATTGTCGTCACAGAAATAGATGGCCAAGCCTCTCTTCCATAGCAACATTGGGTGATATGAAACCAATCTTAAGGTTAGTGCTCCAATGCAAACTGATTTTGCCACTCAGCAGCCCTTAGTACAAAATATAGAGTTCAGAATTGAGAAAGAGATCACTGCTAACCAGTTGGTCAGCTTCCCACAGGCCAGGCCTGTGTCTGGGCTAACATAGTAGAGTCACGTGTTTTGAGAAGAACCATCATCTATAGAAGACTAAAGGAAGCAGAGTACTGAGTTTATAAGAGTGAGGACTCAGGAATTCCTGTAAACTTTCACCATGAAATCTACCAGTAATTGGGGTTGGGGGTGGGGGGAGGAGAGAGACCTATTACATTAGACCAGGAATGAATAAGGACAATGGATTTAAATCTAGTTAGTACAGGAGGTCCTGAGTGAATAAATTCTGATTGCAGAAGCTGTTAGAAAATGGAATGGACTATCTTGGGAGGTAGTGAACGTACTGCTTATTTATTAAACCAGTTGCTACTGAGTTGACTTCAACTCAGGCAACCCCATGTGTGTCTGCATAGCATTGTGTTCCATAGAGTTTTCGATGACTGATTTCTCAGAAGTAGATTAACCTCTATGCAGACTTAAACCTCCAGTTTTTCAGTTAGTAGTCAAGAGTGCTGACCATACCATCACTATCTACCCACTGCCATCAAGTGGATTCCAACTCATAGCCACCCTGTATAGGGTTTCAGAGGCTAAAATCTTTACAGGAGCAGAAAGCCTCATCTTTCTCCCTCAGTGTGGCTGCTGATCTTGTGGTTAACAGTTCGGTTCTTATCCTACAGTGCCCCCGGTGTGCCTACAATGTCACTGTTGTTGAATGCCATCAAGTTAGTTCTGACTCATAACAAACCTGTATAAGGTATATGAGGAGTGACTGATGGGTTTAAACTGCCAACCTTGCAGTTGGAAGCCCAGCGCTTATCCTGCAGAGCCAAATGAAGATGGAGAGATGTTGGAAAATTCAAATGCACAGTGATGAAGCAACAGGACTCTTGATTGTAATTTCAACTCCATCCTTAACTAACTCTGAGCAAATCACTTAACCTCTCTGGACCTCATTTTCTTATCTGTAGATCAATATGGTGGGCCTAGGGTGGTGCTTGGACTCTTGGTGTGGTGTGGTAGATCAACACTGGACTGTAAACTGCTCCTAGGAAACCCTATCCAGGGCCACTCTGAGTTGGAACCAAGTCAACAGCACTTAACAGCAACAACAGTGTAGTGTCTGGGGTCCTGGGAAACCCTATGCAGGATCTCTAAGAGTCAGAACTGATTCAAAGACACTTACCAACAACAAGGGTAGTACCCAAGTTTCTTTCAACTTTGAAATTTATGATCTTTGCTAATGTCCAGTGTCCTTTGCTTCATGGTCAACATGAACCTCTCCAAGCTTGAGGGGCAACATGGGTTTCATGCCCCAGCCATGCAGCCCATTGTGTCCAGAGTGGACATTTCTGTAGGACCAGGAAACACCTGGTACTTTGAGTTCAACATCCCAGGTCTCAGAACAGAAAGTGCTCTGGCATCAAATTCAAATCACTTGGCCCCTGGTGGAGGAGTGCGTGTCACAAAATTTCTGATTTACTTTCACCTCCCACTCACTCAAAACATGTTTGGTTTGGAGTGTGTGCTCCAGGCATAGGCTGTGGGAAAGATCTGACAGACTCCTTCTGGCACGCAGGTCTCTCCTGTGTCCGTTTTGGTCAGAAGTTTTGAAATTCTCTTCACTTCCTGCCATGTCATATTTTCAAACATGGACACAAATCTCTTCAACCAAGTCAAAGGTACTTAAAATAGCTGTTGACAGCTGCATTTCTGCATTCTGCCAGCATTGCATCCTAGTCAAAGGAAAGGAAGGGTTTTATTGATGGAATGAGGTCTTGGTTTATAAAATGCACCCAGCAGGGCTCCAGGAACTCACTCTGGATATACATCTTGGGTTTAAATGGAAAGCATACCTCTTTGCCTTTCAATGCCTTTGGAAAGATCACAAAAACATTTTCAATTTTGCTTCCTTAAAGATTCTGCCGGAAGGCATTCACTTATCTTATAAAGTACACTATTACATTAACTTATAATCTACTATCTGGTTGATTTGTTCTCAGCAAATACATAGCTCTCTTTCAGTGTTTGTTTTGCTTTCTCTATAAAGGTAAAAACCTAAGTGCAATTCTGCCTCCAAGAGATTGGTTTTATGTATTTATTGTAAGAAGAGATTCAGAAATATTTTTTTGCATGTCCATTGGAAAGAGAAAAGTCATTCTTTTGAAGACTCAGGTCAGATAATCATCTCCTCCAAGGTTCCTTCTCCAACATTCTCCCGCACCCCCAGAGACTGGGTCACATGCCCACCCCCTCATGCTTCCATCATGCCTCTGTCTCAATCTCTTAGCTAATGTCATACTGTCAAATGGCCTGCCAGTTCCTGGTTAGTTGTTTCTGTCACCTTTATGAAAGAAGGATCCATTGTCTTGGCATGCAAAGTACCTACCAACATCTCACAAACACTTGTATTTGGTCCAGGGTATCACTTTGTTGTCAGCATTGTAATATTTATATAACATTATATAAATATATATTACAGACATAGTTCAGAGATATGATGGGTTCCATTCCAGATCACCACAATAAAGCTAAAATCTCAATAAAGCAATCGCATGTATTTTTTTAATTTCCCAGTGCATAAAAAGTTATGTTTACATTATATTGTGGTCTGTCTGTGTGCAGTGGCATTATGAAAACGTTTACACCATTGTGAACAGCACCAAAATGTGATGCAGAGACACAAAGTGAGCACCCGCTGTTGCAAAAAATGGTTTCGGTAGACTTGTTTGATGCCCAGTTGCCACAAACCTTTATACAAAATGTAATCTCTGTGATGCACAAAATATAGCAAAGCGCAATAAGACAATGTAGGCCTATACCAGAAAACCAGTTGCATTCAAGTCAGTTCTGACTCAGGGTCACCCCAAGTATATCAAAGACCAGTGCCCCCTAGGGTTTTCAGTGGCTGATTGTTCAGAAGTAGATCATTGAGCCTATCTTCCTAGGTGCCTGGGTGGACTCCAACTTCTAGCCTTTCAGTCAGCAGCTGAAGCACATTAAGGCTTCATATAGAAGAATTGATGCTTTTGAGTTATGGTGTTGGAGGAGAATATTGAAAGTGCCATGGGCTACCAAAAGAACCAATAGATCCATTTTGGAAGAAGTGCAGCCAGAGTGCTCCTTGGAGGTCAAACTTCATCTCTCATACTTCGGACATATTGTCAGGAGGGAGCAGTCGCTGGAGATGGAGATCATGTTTGG
>NW_006408540.1:16956818-16958184 GCF_000296735.1 Chrysochloris asiatica | reverse complement strand
ACTACGCTACCAGAGCTCCTTGGACATGGGACTAAGACCCAAATATGATGGTTCCTGCTTCCCTTCCTCCGTTCTACACCTGCCTGGAGACCTTCACTACATCACTACCTCCAGGACAGGGTGAGCCACAGTGGGCTTCTCCATCAGTGACTCCAGTGATTCCGTGGTGAAATGTCTGCCATCTTTCCTCTCTGGACTGCAAAGAGAAACAACATCTTGCAGAGATGTGATGAGGACTAGCTGATTAAGTGGCTGCAAAAGGCTTTTGAAAATACAGTCTTGCAATAAGGCTTAGTAGCAGCTCAAAACTCAATGCCTCTGGGAATGATAATGAAGGGTAGAACCCGGAATGAAAAACAAAAGTAGTCTTTGACATGTACAACCAGGTAGACTCTAATTAATTTCAAATGAAAATCTCAGTAATGGTCTCTGATACTAACCTTGAGCTTACTGGGGGAAAAAAAGGTATATATACCTGTTTTTAAATGTTCTGACTCATAGCGACCCAGCATAGGGTTTCCAAGGAGCAGCTGATGGGTTACCGACCTTATAGTAAGCAGTCCAGTGCTAAGCGTGTTTTACATTTGAGAAATTGGTTCTCTAAGTTTTTAATGTTGAAGAATTCAAACTGTGGAGGTTAACACTATCGAAACAAGCCATTTTAAAAGACTCCTAAAGTGCAGAGCACTCAGTCCAGAAGACCACATTAATTGCAAATGGCAATTTGTTAGTTAAATTATTTCACCTTGGTTTACTTCTCTGAAAATGTAGCCACTGGACTGGCTCAGGATGCTGCCAGAAATGACAGGCTATCAGAGTATGGCTTGGCATGGGTGCTTTCTCAGTTATAGAATGCACATCTATATGTTAATAATGAAATGTGGCCCAGGCCTCAGAACTAAACAAAGTATATTTAAAGTCTGCTGCTGCTCAATGTTGATTTTTCAGACAGATGTGTGTTTGTGTCTGTATAAGGAAGTGTAATAATATAAGATGACAAAGGGAAAGACTTTTAAGGAGAAAGCTGCCATCTCAGCCACATGAACCAGTGCAGTTGGAGACTGGGAAGAACACCCTGTCTTCCCGTCAGGAAAACATAAGGAAACAGCTCTGAAAGTTTACCTTTCTTAGTTCCAGGCACAGAAAAACATCCTGGTTTCTCAGAGGGGATAACCCTGGCTGGTCCTGGGCCAACCTCATAATTGTTGCCACACTTGAGCCCATAGATGCTGCCACTTTCCCAATCCATCTTGCTGGGGGGTCTTCCTCTTTTTCTCTGACCCTCCACCTTACCAAACATGATATCCCTCTCCAGGGACTGGTCCCTCTTGACAATATGTCTAAAGTATGAGAGACGAAGTTTGGC
>NW_006408540.1:16929520-16949538 GCF_000296735.1 Chrysochloris asiatica | reverse complement strand
AACAACAACAACAAGTTAGTCCTCACAAGAACCTGAAAGGGCAAATATTTTTATTCCCATTTTATAGATAGGGTACATGAGGCTTAGAAAGATGAATGAAATTTCTGTGGACACACAACCAGAGCCTGGGAGACGTACAAAGGGCCTGATCTCAGGGATACCCGATTGCAGACTTGGGTTCTCAGAGCTTTGGGAGGCTGTTCTCACAGGATCTATGTGTCTTAATGTATCTAGGGCACATTCACATTTCCCCAAGCCATAAGTTTACCCAGCTGTGCCCAGATCATTTGACTCAAATCTCTTTTTAAACATCTACTTTTCCTTTGTTGGTCACAAATTATTTGTTAGAATTATTATTATTATTATTTGTTAGAAATTTTGAGGAAAAAAAGGAGAACAAGGAATGAAAATGCATGACTTTAATAGTTCCAACCTGCCCTCCCTCAGGTACCATGTGGCTTCTCTGTAGCTTTATGAGACCTCATAGTTTAAGGCAGTGATTCCTCTGGAGAAAGCAGAGGAACTCTTGTGTGTTGTCAGAGCCTCTCCAGCCCATCTCTGTGCCCTGCACACTCAGTATCTCTCTGGTCTTGAAGTTCATCTGAGTCTCGGGCCTCCAAACCAGGTCTTCAGGACTCAGCCTCCAGCCATGCTTGCTGCAGGCTGGGCTCTGCCCTGTGCTCAGATCTGTACCTGTATGTCTGCTTGCTTTCCGAGCTTCCAGCCCCATATCTACGATCTGAATCCCTGTCTTGCTTCTCTAGCCTGAGTCCAGCTGAGGTAACCTGTCTAATGCTTCTAGACCTGTGACTTCACCTGGTTGTTGCCAAACCCTAGTTCCCCCGCCTTGACTCATGTATTGGATTCTGTAGTCCAAACCAGGGTAGCAAGGGCCCCGAGAGCTGTGGGCAGTTCTCTGGGCTCCTGGCCTGACTGAAAAACAAAACCCATTGCAGTCAAATAAATTCCAATTCATGATAACCCCATGTGTTACAGAGTAGGGTTTTCATGGCTGTAATCGTCACAAGAGCAGATGGTCAGGCTTTTTTTCTGCAGTGCCGCTAGGTGGGTTTGAACTGACCACCTTTAGCTTAGTTGTTGGACACAAGCTGCCTGGACTTGTGTTTTATCTGCTTCTAGCAATTTCTGTGCTTATCCAGGACCTATGATTTGGCCTGATTACCACCTCTTTTCTCTTATTATTTTCTTGAACACTGTTTTTAGCCTTCTGGGCTGGACTTGCTGCTGGCCCTGACGGCTTATTTCTATCCTGTCAGCCCTAGCCCAGTGCGATGACCAAGGCTAACCAATTGCATCTAGCAATGGCTACAAATAGGCCCCTATTATCTTCCTTTCACATGGGATGGCGTTCTAACTTGAAATGTGCAACTCTTTACCCAAACATTGACTGAAAAAGGCAGAAAAAGAGCACATCACTGATGGGGGGCAGCAGACAGAGATGGCCTGGCAGAGCACACATAGCTAACCTTCAGGGACAGAACTGACTAGCCTGACCGGAAAGGTCCATTCTGATCCTATGGAACTCCAGCAGGCTCTCAGGGCTCCGAGGCCACACGGTCCTGTGCACACCGTACTGTAGCCACTGAGAGGACCTTGTCCTAGACTCTGCCTTCATCCTCGGCTCCTCTGCTCACGCTTCTTACTCTTCCTGGGTTTGGTGCCCATTTTGAACGTTATCCTCCAGCCCTGTGATTTTTCCAAAGAGAAAACCTACTAAAACATATGAACAGATGGAAATTATTTTGTGAGTTGGCAAACAAATACTTATCTCTGTAACTCCAGATCTGGAAGTAGGATGCACCCCGTAAACACTAAATGAGTGGATGAATGGATTCAACTGAAATCCGAGGCACAAAACCTTGGATTGTTTTGCTCCGCAAAAACAGTTATTAATTGATAAAGCACTATACTTCAACTCAATAGGGATCCCTGGTGGCACAATGGCTAAGCACCCTGCTGAGAATTCAAAGGTTGCTGGGTTCAAGCTCCAAAAAGCAAAGATACTATGAGGATTGCAGAATACTGTACTGTCTAGGGTACCTTATGGGGCCATTTTCCTCAGTCACACGGAGTCACTATGAGGCTAAACCAACTCAGCGGCACCTAACAGTGAATAGGATTTTTGTCTTGTTCACTTGTGAAACGATCACCGAAAAGAAACATTTACTGAGTACGAGCCTGCCAGCTGCTATGCTGGTGGCTGGTAAAAGAGAGAGAGAGGTTAGACATGAAATAAGTAAACCTTGTTTGAGAACCGTTTCTAAAAGAAAATTCTACTATATACTTAATTGGATTCTTTCCTGCTGCAATTTAAGCTTTCTTCCCTGAGTGGAACAGTAACTCATTATCTCTGAAGTTTGCAAGAGCAGCACATGTAAGCAAAACAAGAAACTGACTGTTGGCGTTCACTTTGTTCCCTGCTCACCTTGGTCTTCCTATGCATGTGGTATCTCCAGACCTTCAGAGCTGGTGAATTGTCTTTAATGAGTAGTATATAATAGCTTCCAGTGCTGGTTGAGAAAACAATTTCCATCTGTTCATATATTGTTAAAAAGTAATGAAATCTTTTTTTTTTTTTTTTAAAAGCTTAATTCTTTACTTCCTTCTTTCAAATACAGAACCTCAGGTCCTTTGAGGTCTGACATAATTTAAGCGTTAATTCCTTCCTAAACTGTTTTCAAGCTACTGCACACACCATGCAGATTTTGTTAAACCCCATAGTCTCTTCATATTGACGCCTCAGGAAAAGCCAAGGAACCCTTGCCACGTATAGTCCATGATTTTGCTCAAGACCCGCTGCCATCGAGTCAACTCTGACTCTTAGTAACCCTATAAAACAGTGCAGAACTGTTCCATAGAATTAATTTCTGAGGTGCAGACAGCCTCACCTTTCTCATTCAGAGCAGAGGTGAACCCCCAACTTTGCAATCAGCCGCCCAACACTCAACTCACTGTACTACCAAGCCTCCATTTTATTCAAGAGCAGGGTCTTTCGTCCCATTTCTAAAGCTGTATTTATTTGTTTCTTTTCCCTTCTGAGAGAAAAGAAAAGTCAGTTACAACTAAAGGAAAATGCAAGTACCCGGCTTCCCATCTCATTTGTAGCGAACATCTGCTTATTATAATTCACAGGGCTTTCATTTCAGGTTTTACAGTCCTGAGCTGTTTCAGCTTTAAATCATCCTGAGTTGGCAAACAATAGTGAGGACCAGGCCAGGAAAGAAACAGACGAATCAATCCTATGTACAGAACGAGATTAAATAAAAACACAAGCATGCCAATGATCCCATTGCTAATACTTCTATTTCTGATATATTTGCCTTGGAAGCCAGTATGTCATTTCAACGATGACATGGAGAGCTTTTCTGTTCTGGAACTTCTCCTTTAGAATTGGCACCTGAATCAGCAGGGGAGATCTTGATTTTCAGTTTTATTTTTTTGAGAGAAAATTCTTAGAAGCAGTGGCTTGTACAAGGTAAATAATCAAGGTGTGTCATTCTAGGTACAAACTTTGGAATGGCAAATGAAACATATCGAAATATAGACCTGAGCCTGCGTGTTCTAGTTCTGCCCCTGCCGTTTATTGGCATTATGATGTTGGCAATTTTACTTAACTTTTAAAGCACTGATATCTTGATCTATAAAATGGGGATAAATCCAATGAAACTTTATGAAGATTAAATTAATAAACCCAAGTCTGTGTCTTAACTCAGTCACTTCTGTACTTGTATGTCTTTGGCATGTCACTTTAATTTAAGCAATTGTTTTGAACAATAACAGCACAGAATCCAAAAGTTCTGGAATTCTGGTGCTCCGAGAGAGAATCCACTCAAAGAATCTCATTTGACAAATGAAGAAACTAAGAACCAAGTGCCTAGATTGTCAGAATGACTACTTTGAAAGAGAATGTTTATTTACCACTTACATACATGGGGTTTGTAAAGTGAAAAACTCATCTTACTAAAGGTAGTAATACACTCTGACATGTGATCAAATTAAAATGAATTTTCTAATAAGTGGGGCAGTCATCTACTTAGGGACCCAGTTTGGGATCCTACTGGTTATTGTACCTAACCCAAAAGAGTTGGAATGTTGAAGAGAGCTGGGGGAGTGTTGTCCACTGATCCCCAAACAGGAAATGTTTTACTGGGCCTTTGTAGCCTCTGGAGTTTCTTAATAAACACACTCATCCCCTTCAGGCTTAACCAGCCAGAGGCACAGGTAAGTAATTAGTGAGGCCAAGTCCATTTTAGGCACAGACTGTAGAGTCCCACAAGGAGAGTGGGGTTAAAGGAAGGAGAAAACATGGAAATCTAAGAGGGGAGCGGTGGAGAATCACCATGACTACGCTGAGGCATCAGTCCCCCTGGGAACATTATCACACTCCAGTGAGAGGATCTGCCTTCTGCAAAGAGAAAAATTCAGAGAGCCATCTCTGTACAGCCACGGTGAGGAACTCAGCACAGTGTTTTAATAACCCTGGTGGTGCAGGGGTTAGGAGTGCTACTACTAGCCTAAAGGTTGGTAGTTCATATTTACCCAGATGCTCCACAGGAGAAAGACCTGGCTATCCGCTTTCATAAAGATTTCAGCCAAGAAAACCCTATAAGGCACTTCTGCTCTGTCACATGGGGCTGTTATCTGTCAGAATGGAGTCAACAGCACTTAAACAACAGCTCCTAGAAAACTCTCACAGATAGAAAGATAACAGCAAAAACAGCAAATCCTGTCTATTACCAATGAAATCACTTGTTCCAGTATCACACCAAAACAATTCTAAGTGTGTACCCGAAAAGCCATCAACTTCAAGGTATGTTTTTACTCTAAACCCAATGCTGCCAAGTCAGTTCCAATGAACAGACACCCTATAGTAGGTAGTAGAACTTCTTTCTAGAATTTCTGAGCAGACAGCATCATCTTTCTCCTTTGGAACCCCTGGTGGGTTTGAGCCAAAGACCTTGCCTTTAGCACTCCAATTCTTAACCCACTGCACCACCAGGGCTCTTTGTGTTTCCATTTGTTGTTGTTAAGTGTTGTCAAGTAGATTCCATCCCATAGCGACCCTGTATAGGGTTTCCAAGGAGCAGCTGGTGAGCTTGAACCACCGAACTTGCAGTTCAAACGACTTTGCAGTCTGGCGCATTAGTCCACAGCACCACACCAGGCATAAATATTTCAAAGAGTGGCTTGATTATTTGTTGATTGATTTATAAAAAGTGTGATTGTCCAATAGAATTCAGAAATGGATAGAGGTAACTTTGTGATCACATGTATCTAGCCCAGCCATGCTAACTATGATCAATCTTTTGTTTTCTTTCTTCCCCTTGAGGGAAACAGTTAGTTGAGTGTCTCATTTAGAGTAAGCACAGATATATTCAACTCCCCCAGATCTGGGTCACTTGGGTAAGACGATCTTGATAAAAACCAGGTTGACAATTAGATTTATAGGGTACTTCAATGTTAAATTATATTCTTCTCACATTCTGGGATATAAAGCAGTGTAAACAACACACTGATGTTAAAACAGAAAACTGCATTCAACATAAATAGCACCAAGAAATCCTACTGGCACCAGCAGACGGGGACATGGAGAGAGGGAACAGCTGAGGACACTAGATTCACGGGAAGAGAGGGACTAAGAGCTGGCAGCCAAGAGGCAGACTTGCAGAATGTGCCCTTTGTTGGTGTAAATTATTATATAAGCCTGAGTGTTTAAAAAAAAAAAAAAAAAGAGCTAAAGTGAATAGAGAGAAATACTGTTAACTGATGGTACATGGAGGGGATTATAATGAAACAAGATGTATGATTTATTGAATGTAAAACTGCTGATCTGCCCTGTAAACTTTCACTCGATTCACAATTAAAAACTAAAAAAAAAAAAAAGACATCTACAGCCTTGGAAACCCTCTGGGGCCGTTCTACTCTGCCTTGTGGGTCAGTGTGAGTCTGAAGTGGTTTATAGTAGCACAGTTTTGCAGTACTTGGTTCTACACTTTAATATGTTGTGTTCTCTTCTACTGTGGTCATATTTTACGTTATATGATTTCATTTATGATCAACTTTAGGTTCCTCTTTTATTTCCCCTTTGTCCTTCTGGAAGAGCTCTCTATAATGTGGTATCTTATGCTAAAAGAAATCTCCAGAAAATAGAAAGTATAAAATCAAATCATTCTTTACAGGAAAGTAGCAAAAACAGAAAAACAGTAACCACAATTGATTTAAGATCCTCCAGCTAAGATGTCATCTTGTGTACTTTACAGACTCAATCTGTGTACCAGGCTTTGACCCAAGCCTCAACATGATGACTGGGATCACCCCCATTAACCCAATGATACCAGGCTTGGGGCTTGTTCCACCCCCGCCACCCACAGAAGTGGCTGTCGTCAAAGAAATCATCCACTGCAAAAGCTGTACTCTTTTCCCTCAAAATCCAAGTAAGTGACAATTGAGAAACATTTGTTCATCATTTTAAATGCCTTTAAAAAGTCATATATATATACACATATATATTATATGTATATCATTGCATTGTATATATATATATATACACACACACACATACATATATATTATATGTATATCATTGCATTTATTTTCACCTATGACTCTCAAATTTTCCTCCATAGATAAACTCTTACAGTAGGGGCATCATTGTGCAGAAGGCTTTCATCTCTAGACTAGAATGCATCCTTCTATATAGGGATCTTGTCCATGTGTCTGTCCAGGAGCTAAATCGACATGTGATTTGGGGACTATATTATCTACCACTAAGAATATTTTTCATCCATTAAAGTCTAGCATTTCCTGTCAAACATAGTGTGAAATACATGAACACATCCATTCATCTTCACCAAAAAACTCTGAAATGTGTTTTCGCTAGGTGGAAAATTGAATTAATTTAGCTGTTAGCAATTGGGGTGGGGATGAGAGGAAACCCACATTTCAGAATTTCTGGACCAATTTGCATTTGGTTGAAAGGGATGAGGTAAATTGACCAGACTTTTTTTTTTTTTTAATTTAGTTTATGGGTTTAAATAGCTAGGGATTTTTTTGTTTTTGTTTTTAATTCATATTGATCAGTGTTGCCTATTTTAATTGGACTTTTTAGAAGCTTTCTTTAGTAATCTACATGTAAACTATGTAAAATGTTGTGACAGTATTCAGGTTATCTTTTTACATAAACTCCCCCCAAATTTAATAGTTTGCTCATTTAAATGTGAGTAATTAAAAAAAAAAAAAAGTGTTTTGTTTTTATTTATTGATTTCCCCCCCTGGCACACTGTTTCCCAGCCCACAAAGTACTGTGCATGCTATTAGGTTACGCTTTTTGAGTTCTTCCTTGCTGCTTCACTGTGTGACTACAAGACAAAGCAGATAACAAGCTGAGGTTTTTCATCATGTTGTCATTTCATTATGGTTTGTACTTTGTGAAGGGTTTTTTTTCTTCTTCTTCATCCCCATTTGCTGTGCTTCCATATTATGAAGGAGAAATGAAATTATGCAAACATTTGCTTTATCTCTGTTCACGGACAAGTATAGTCGCTCTGTGTAGAAACGAGCAAAGAAAATAGAGATGAGGAGGAGGGGGAAATAATTTAAAAGATGAGGCAGTCAAAGATAAATGCAAGTTGGTGTCAAAACGTATCCGTACGTAGTATGGAAAAGTTACTTTGCAAGCTTTACTTTGACCAGGTGAACAGAAAAAGAGAGAGAAAGAGCCAATCAATAATAGACTAAATCCTCTGCTTCTGTTGTGATTATTAGATCTACCACCTCCTTCCACAAGAGAGCGACCCCCTGGGTGTAAGACTGTGTTCGTTGGAGGATTACCAGAAAATGCTACTGAGGAAATTATTCAAGAAGTCTTTGAGCAGTGCGGTGATATCACAGCGATTCGGAAAAGCAAGAAGAATTTTTGTCACATTCGCTTTGCAGAAGAATTCATGGTTGATAAAGCCATTTACCTTTCTGGTACTTTGCATTACATAAGGGTTTTTTTTTTTAAGTATTTTGTTATATTTTGTGATGTTAACATGAGCTTATTCCCTTTTGCCTTTAATGCCAATCAAGTCCTCTGAGTTAGAAAAGGTTGGAAAAAGCAGAATTCTGCACGTTCCCTTGGCTGCCAGCAGCACTATTAAGCAATATGTGCGTTTACTTTGTCACAGGCATGATTTTCCACCATCCAGACCTTAGGAATTCCATCTAGTTTCTAATTAATGTTCTCAAGTACTTATTAGATGAAAAGCAATATTATGAGTACTGAGGACCATTATTATTATTGGATGTAATCCTCTGGGGGAATAAAGCAGTCTCTCAGAATAATTTCCGTTTTTTCAGAAGTGAATTCACTTGCTAGACACCAGGGTACCAAAGTAAGATTCGTTTCTTCAAGAAGTGTAGTGGTCTTTAGGGTAAAGACTAATAGCATTGCCCATTTGACCATGCAAAATGGCTAAGCCTGCCTATGGTCTTTGCATCCTTGGTGCTAGTTTTTATAGGAGAGTCTTAGATTGTTAAAATTAGGCCAAACGCTGCCTTCCACTCCATGGGTGTGGGAGTAAGTGTATGGAGTATGTCGAAAAGCCTTTGCCAAACCTAAGAATTACAGGGCCAGCATTGGCTTGGGGCTTTAGCAGGATGGATTTTTAGATGTAAGTCATTGCCATTCCCTGTCAAGCGCCATCTTGTCTCTTTGCTCATTACCCTCCTGTTCCAGAGGCAAAGCTAATGGGAGAGAGTGGGGAAACGATAAAGGGGGGGAAAGGATACCTGAACACCACTGCCCAGTTTTTCTTAATTTCTGCAGTCAACCCTATTTCCAGAAAATTCTGATTGTAGACCTGGAGGTTCTCCCAACACATCAGAGACTTTTCTGAGATCGATATGGCTAAGGACAACTTTTACTCCAGCAAAGCTGTACAAAGTGGAGGAAAAAAAAACAACCCAAAAAAACTGAAGACATTTCAAAATGGAGATGGAAATGAAAACATAGAACAAAGACATAGTACAGTGCACAAACACGTCTTACCTTTATTTAGTCATGGTTTGGTGCTGTAGGATAAGCACTGGGCTGCAGGATTAGCAAGGTTGACAGTTCAAATCCACCAACCACTCCTCAGAAGCCTCATACAGGATTGCTAGGAATCAGAACTGACTTGACAGTACTTAAGAATCTTACATAGCATCCAAGAAGTCGATTGGAATACTGGGGATTTTCTTTGAGTGGGATTCACATGTCTTGGGCAAGACTGAACTCCTCTCGGAGCCTCCCTTTTCTCATCTGCAGAATAAAGATTGTAACAGTACACACCTCAGGGATGGTTGCAAGGAAGAAATGAAATAATGGCTAGTGAGTGCTTAGCCATGCAGTAACTGGTGGTTTTAACCCAGCTATCTTGCTGATGATAAAGGAGGATGGATTCTTATTCCTCAGGAACCCTGCTCTGAGGACCTGGATTTAAATCAGGGATCTGCCCCTAAAATGATTATTATACCTGAGGAAATGAGAGGGTCAGAGGAGAGGAAAGGCACTTTCTAACATGAATTTAACACACAATGTTTAGACCTGGTCAGAAATCCCTACACGACATTGCCGCAACTGAACAGCTCCACATTTAGACATTTGGAGAGACTCCTTTATTTATGTCTTGATGGCGCACTTTTCTCAGCCTTGACTCTGCTTTTGCCCCTGATTTGCTTGAGTTGCTTCTTTGTGCAGAAGGAGGCAACAGCAAAGGCAGGAGGGTCTCCTGGCTCAGCCTCCACCTCCCAGGGAGGCTGACAGCATCCATCCACCCCAGGGCAGCTCTGAAAGGCTGATTAATTGGAAGGCAGGCAGGCAAGCAGACTGCCCCTCCTGTGCCTGCAAGCCCAGCTGTGAGGCCTGTCTAATTTTAGGACTCTTTCACATTTGAAGGCCAAGCTAATTTTAGATGCAGCCTCATCAGGGTCTCTTTTAAGGCCTTAATGATGATGTTTTGGTAAAAGAGAAGGGTGCCTTTGGAACCAGAAATGTTTGAAAAGCGAGCCTTTGGACGTGAGCAGGGAAGAGTTGCTTCGCCAGTTGGAAAAACTGTCCCAAGTGTGAGTAATCCTGTCCGCTCAGTTGTTACACACCGATCACTCCCAGATTACCTTGCTTTGTTGAGTTTCCATGGCCCACAATCAAAATCTATCTTGCTCTAGCATTAATTCTGCTCGTCTGTGAGTGTGTGGTTGTGTTGTTGATTAAGTTACGTCTTCCGGTTCTTGTAGAGAACACATCTAAAACCATAGGAAAGAAAAGGGTGCAATAGCATAGCAGGTGAGATCTGTAACATTTTGAAGGTATGAAGGGTCCTTCTGGGGAGAAGGCAGCCTCTCTAAGGGTTTTCAGCTAAGTTTTAACCTAAAATGCTGAGCTAACCTATTGAAATCTACTGTGAGGTGTTGAACATCAGCTTGGCCCAGCCTAAAATTGTACAGTTGTAGCTCATTTTCAAAAGTCCCAACACAGCACAAGTGTTCATTTTGCCATAATTCCTGGCAGACCCTGACAGCCTGTCTCCTGCTGGGACCTGAATTTATGTTTTTTAAAAAATCCCAAGCACTCCAGGCTGAAGAAGAGAGCAACCTCGGAGCCAGCTCGTCTTCATTGGAAGTTTGGCGGGCTGGTTCCCATCCTGTTTGTGTTGACTTCTAAGATGAAGTTTCTGCTTATAGTCTTTGGAAGTTGAGTAGCTCAGAGTCAATCCCCCACAGACCCCCAGGTCCCTTTCCCTCTTGCTCTGGGCTTCTGCTCAGGGCTCCGTGGTTTTCAAAGACTACTTGGACAATTTGTGTGGTGTCACATGCCAGATGACCTGCTATAAGGAAAGAAGTGGTGAGACCTCTTGATTGAAGGTAAAAATTCCCTGTGTGCCCCCAGAGGATAAATGGAAATAAAGCAGCATTGCAAAATTACCTTTGTAATTGGGGTTTTTGCAGCTGCCAAGTGAGAATTGAGCAGCGGCACTTTCTAGCCAAATGGAGCCAGGGCCTATGAGCGAGGCATGGTGGGATTTACCTTGGAGATCTTTTTAAATGCCGTAGATACTCCGTATTTACTGACACTCCACCTCTTCCTAAAAAGAATTGTAGAGACGGGTGTGTGCTCAACAGTTACCATGGACTGAAAGGTGAACATTATTACCATAGGAAAAAAAGAAATCTCGATGCCAAATTTTCTTCTGAGCTTCCTGGATGCCAGAGGGAAGAAGGAATTTTGATAAGTGCCCTAGTTCTTAGGGTCATCTTCAGTTATTTATAGTTGTTTGGAAGATGAGTGGGTGGTCCCTGAGACACCTCCCCAGATCTATAATAGATTGTTAACCTTAGTGCTTTAGGAGCTCCTGGTACTGCAAATGGTTAATGTACTCAATTGCCAACTGGAAGGTTGAAGGTTTGAGCCCCATTAGAGGTAACTCAGGAGAAAGGCATGGCAATCTACTAAAAATAAGCCATTGACTGGGGACTTTAGACCCAGAGAAGGTGAGGGGCTGTATGCTGATGGAGGGGTGCTGGCAGGATTGCAGGGTATACCCTTTGGTTGATGATGCGTAGAGGGGACTGTAACCATGACAATGAAATGGTATCGATAGGATGAATGTAAAGCTAACGTTCTCCCATGTAAACTGTCACATAATTCACAAAAAACATTAATATTAATATTAATATTAGTAACCCATTGAAAGCCCTATGATGTACTTACCATCCTGACACACACCAGGCAGTCGGAGCCGTCTTGAGTCGGGGTCAACTCCACTGCCTTAGATGGTACTTTCAAAATATCTTCAAATGCCTTATAGTTGCTGGGCAGAAGGAGAAAGGCGTCCCACATGTATCATGATTTCACGAGATTTTCTATTGGTTTCAGGTTACCGCATGCGATTAGGATCTAGCACTGACAAAAAGGATTCAGGTCGCCTCCACGTGGACTTTGCCCAGGCCAGGGATGACTTCTATGAGTGGGAATGCAAGCAGCGGATGCGTGCCCGGGAGGAGAGGCACCGGCGCAAGCTGGAGGAAGACCGGCTTCGGCCGCCCTCCCCGCCTGCCATCATGCATTACTCTGAGCACGAGGCCGCCCTGCTGGCGGAAAAGCTGAAAGGTATGAGGCAACAGCTCGCTGGCGTTTCCTCCCTATGGCTAGCTCCTCACGCGTGGAGTCCTGTGTGCTTCTCCTTTGTTGGTTAGCTGGGAGGGATGCTAGGGGCCTGCTGGCCTCCAGTTCCTTTTCCCCTTTGCTCTACTTGGGTGTGTGCCACCGACGCATAGCCACCCTGTAAAGGGTTTCTGAGACTATAAATCTTTTCCGGAGCAGAAAGCCTCATCTTTCTCCCATGGAGCAACTAGTAGATTCGAACTGCTGACGTTGGGGTTAGCAGCCGTGCTGTCATAATCTATTACACTACCAGGGCTCCTCTTTGCTCCGCTGCCACTCAGTAAGAGGGGACAGAGAGGTTGACGCACTCATCCAAAGCAGGCTTTGTTTTGAGACCTGGTGTTTAATGGATTAAGCAGCCTTACTCCTTGGAGTTCTTCTTATTCCTCATGTTCTTCAACAAATTAGTTGCCATCAAGTTGAAGCCAGGTCTTGGTGACCCCACGTGTGTCAGAGTAGAACTGTACATTCTAGGTTTTCAAAGGCACCTTTTTTATAAGTAAATCATCCACACTTGCTTCTGAGGTGCCTCCCGGTCGTCTTGAACCTCTAACCTTTCCATTACTAGCAGAGTGCTGTAAGCATCTATACCACTCAGGGACTTTAAAATCTCTAAAAAGTATTTGCAGCTATGGCAAACTCTTCACAAAGCCTTGTTTGGCAAGGTCAAATGCATAGGAACCCAGCTGGGATACATGGAGTATAGAAAAGAAATGTAGACCAGGATTCCTGCCTCTAGAAATGGAGGTGACACTTCTAACACACACAGGATACTCAACAGTAGAAGAGACTATCTTTCATTCCTTCAAACGTTTGCTGAGCCCTTTGTCCATGTTGGATGCTGTAAAAGAGAGAGAGCTGTGTAGGATTTGGTACCTGCCCAGTGAGTTAACAATGATGATTTTGAATTAGAATGATTTGTGTATAAATTCAATTCTATTACTGACTGAAGCAATGGACCCTGAACAAAAACTGCTTCTTTTGTAGGCAAATGACTGCCAGACTGCCTTCAGGTTATTGGGCACTGTGAGGGTTAAATGAGAGGCAGAGAGAAAGCCTTATCCAAAGTGCTGGCCACACTGTAGGTATCTGCGAGTAAACAACAGGATTGTCAATCCAGGTTTGCTCCTCAAGGGAAAAGCCTCAAGCCTACGTAAGTAATGTTGATGAAAGTGTCAAGGAATTCATCACAGGCAGGATCTTAACATTTCTAGAGGAAAATAAAGCTTTCTAGTGAGATACTGGAACCATAGCACTAAAGACCCAGATCTGGAAAGTAGCAAGCACAAACTAAACCAAATGCGCCTATGAACCTGAGAGCTAGAAGGAAGTCAGTATACAGAGGAGGTGGGGCTGGAAAAGCAGGCGGGGACTGCCACCACAGGGACTGGCACCATGGGGACTGCCACCACGGGGACTGCCACCACGGGGACTGCCACCACAGCTGTATTTGTGTCCTGTTCTATTGCAGGAGCAGTGGAGAAGTCATTAATGATTTCCGATGAGTGAAGAAATGGGATTGATCCATCCAGTGTCTTGGGCTACATTGCTGGCCATGTGTAATGTGTAGATTAGATGTTTTCATGAACAGAAATGTATTAAAAGCTGCCAATAACCTGTCATAGGAAAATAAGATGTTGACATCCTATGCCTTTAAAAAAAAAAAAAAAGCCTGTTTCCAATCCTCATCCTCTGTTTGAGGGCTTGGAGACCCCTGTTGTTGTTATTGTTAGATGTCATCAAGTCCACTCTAACCTCTAACTCAAGGTAACCACACGTGTGTACAGTAGAAGTGTGCTCCTGAGGGTTTTCAAGGGTGTGATCTTTCAGAAACAGATCACCACACTTTTCTTTTGAGGCACTTCTGAGTGGGTTTGAATTGCCAGCCTTTTGGTTTAGTAGTCCGGTGCTCAGCTATTAGCACTACCCGGGACTACTTGGGAGCCCCTTGTTGTTGCTAAATGCTGTCTCGTCAGTTCTGACTCATAGTGACCCTGTATAGGGTTTCCGAGGCCGCACACCTTTGCAGGAGCAGAAAGCCTCATCTTTCTCCTGAGGACCCACTGGAGGGCTTGAACCAACAGCTCTGTGGTTCGCAGTCCAGTGCTTATCCTCTAGAGCCGCTGTGCTAGCCAGGCACAACTGCAAACTGAAAAGACGTGATTGTAACCTGGACTGTCTCTTGCTGATGCTCCTCTGAGAAGGGTTTTCTTAAAGTATAAATACATACATTGTGGCTGTCCTGTAATAACAAGTACGGCAGATGCACAGACACAATCTCACTTTTCCGTTCAGCTTGAATGAGAAACAGCCAGATTCTCAACCAGGCATATAGGTAGGAACAAGTGATTGTTTCTTCTCTCCAGTGCATTGTATGATATCAACTTCTGATTTACATAGACAAAACTGTATCCAGTCACATTCCCTTCCAGGAGTGACAAAATCCAGCATTCTGCTTCTGTGACCTCATGGAAGAATTTCACGACAGTTTGGCATCTACACGTGTTATTTTCAGAAGCTAGCACAGAACGTGCACGTAAGAAGTACACTGCATTTGCCTCTCCGTTAAAGGACAGCAGATTGGGATGTCAATTTGGTAACGCAATTTGCAAGCCTTGCCATTTCAAAAATATATATTTATATAGATGAGTATCATTTGCAGAATTCAGAAGCAGCTCCTTTGCCAAGTACTGTGTGATCCCTTGAGGAGAGAACAGATTGGAAATTTTAATAAATGGTAGTTACAGTAGAAGGAACTAGCTGGGGATACATCTTAGTCAAGAGTCAGGTAATATCAAGCTTGACAATTTCAACTCAAGAACAGAGTTTGGGTTATAAACAGCATTTAATTGCTTAGGAAATTGGCTGCCTCACATTGAGGAAATCCACTCCATGCTCCTTAGAATCCTGCAAAGCCAGACAGGAGGAGCCATGAAGACGCTTCCCCCAAAGATGCCTTCATTGATGTGGGCCTATAAAAAGTACTGGAGACCTAGAGGGGAAGGAGCCTGTGTGGGAAAGGAAATGGAAATGGGATCTGAAATTACCTAATTGGATTTGATTTTTTTTTGCTCCCTTGAGAAATCTTGCTATCTTAGGTTTATCACATTCTTCCTCCTCCCTGCTTTTTACATCATACTTGTTCTTAAAATTTTCTGTTGGAAGATCAGCTCTGTGTAGCAAAATCTGTCAAAGTCTTTAGGGTCATCCACAGGGCTCCCCGGGTCCTGTGTAGATCTACAACAGTCCCCACAGAAGGCGCCCAGTAATTGACTTCCTTTTCTCTCTTCCTCAGCTGTCTGGGTCTATGAGTACATTGCATTTCTGCCTAATAGTACCACTGGGCATTGCTGGAATTGAGGCGCATGATGAGTGCTTATTCCAGTCTTTCAACTAGCAGGTGTTGAGATTTTCATCCTGTACCTGGTATAATGGGGAAGATAAGGTGGTATATAGCCCCTGCCTCACACAGTATGAGATTATTGAAAATACCATGGCTTGGGTCAGGTGCACCTTAGTTCTCAAGCTGACATCATGCTCTTCAACACTTTAAGAAGGTCTTGTGCAGCAGATATGCCTAAAGCAATATGTCTTTGAGTTCTTGACTGCTGCTTCTGTGAGTGTTAAGTATTGATCCAAGCAAAATGAAGTCTTCACAACTTCAATCTTTTCTCCATTGATGTGGATGTTGTTTATTGGTCCAGTGGTGAGGAGTTTTGTTTTCTTTACATAGAGATGCAACCCATACGGAAGGCTGTGGTCTTTGATCTTCATTAGTACGTATTTTAAGTCCTGTTTGATTTCAGCAAGCAAGGTTGTATCATCTGCATACTGCAGATTGTTAATGAGTCTTCCTTCAACCCTGATGTCATGTTTTTCTTCATATAATCCTCATATGCATGTGAAAGTTGAGCAGTGAATGAGGAAGACCATAGAAGAATTAATGCATTTAAGCTATGGTGCTGTAAGAGTGTTGAAAGTACCATGTATTGTCAGAAAAGCAAACCAGTCTGTGTTGGAAAAAGTACAGCCACAATGCTCCTTGGAATCCAGAATGGCCAGACTTTGTCTCTCATACTTCAGACCTATTTTCAGGAGGGACCAGTCAGTCCCTGGAGAAGGATATCATGTTTGGTAAAGTGGAGGGTTGGAGAAAAAGAGGAAGACCTCTAACTAGATGGATTGGCACAGTGGCAGCAGCAGTGAGCCCAAACGTAGCAGCGATTGTGAAGTTGGTACAGGACCGGGTAGTGTTTCATTCTGTTGTTCGTAGGTTTGCTATGAGTCTAGAGTGATAATAGTCAAAAGAATTGACAGGAAAGGAATTGATTTACTGTGTGGACTCTTCTAGCTCTAGGCAGGGCATGGAGGGTCTGGTGGATGATCCTAAAGGCTTTTACAGATGTTGGTAGATAAAGTTTCCCACCTTGGGAAGGGCAGTGTGCATCACAGGAGAGACATGCAGCCAGCTGGGCATCTCTAAGGGACAGGAAGCCCATCCAGTGGCCACTTCACCTCCTGAAGCCAGAGGAAGCCCTGAATTTCAGCTATATAGTATGTGAGGCACAGAGCTACCCAGTGTCTGTTACGTTAATACAGATTCTAAAAAAGAAAATTAGCCGGTACCCTGCTGATTAAATAGACATTGTTCTGAGACAATTCTGCTTAATGAAGACTGACTGGGAAGTAACTGCTTACAGACCCAAAGTTTATCACATGGCTTTGAGAAAGCGAGAAGGCGCTCAATAACACCATAATTACACTTTATTGGAAACAGTGGCACCAGGCAGATGAGGTAATGAATTTTGGTGTGTCTAACACAGACCATCCACCCCTGGAGGAGCCCTCTGTTTGGACTGTGGGAGGAAGAGATTGATTAGACTGTAAGGGAGGATTATATACTAATTCACTGGGGATTTCTCTTGGCAAGAGCATTTAAAAGTTTTTGTGTACTCTTCTTCCCCCCCGGCCCCCTCGCCCTCCGCCCCCCCCACCCACCCACTTTGGAAGGCTGCACATAATCTTTCATTATTTGGGGGAATGAGTTTCTCTCTACTGCAGGTGTAGTTCTGAAGAAGCTTTTCAAACAGTGCTATAGAATTTCCTGATGTGTTGTTGAGGCTTCAGTCCTCATGGGATCAGGTTGGAGTACCCAGTAAGCAAGGTAAACACAAGATTACTTGTGCTAATTTGCTAATCTGTGGTGAACAATTTCACATGAGTTTCATTCACATCTCTGATGTGGTGAAAATGTTCACCACAGATTAGCAAGTAAACACATGTAAATCCGTGCATACCTTGCTTACTGGGAACTCTGCCCCTGTCAGGGATTGTAAATTTGAAAAGAGCCTTTGCTTCTGTAGGTAGGCACTGTGAGGTAGGGACAGAGACAGGTGCTAGACGTACCTAGAAGCAGGATCTTTGATATGGTAAAAAAAATATGAAATTGTTCTCTACAGATTAGTAATGAGCAAGCACACGTAAGACTTGCTTACCTTTCTTTTTGGGGTGATGTGATGCAGCATGGGGTCAACATTCTTAATTTCCAGCTGATGCCGTGTATTCGGCATCTGGTTGCTTAACCCCAAGGATGGTGGTTCAAATCCACCAACAGCTGGTGCCAACGGAATAAGATGAGGCTGTCTGCTCCCATCAAGATTGACTACCAGGGAATCCCTACCAGGGCATGGCAATGGCTTAGACTCTGATTTGCATACAGTGTGGTCCCATGTCAGCTTGCCAGCAGACAGGAAATGGAAGTGCAGGCTGCATTTTGCTGACGTGGTTGTCAATATTTATGGTTCCATGAAAGTAAAAATCAATAATGCTATGAGCCAAGTGAAGTTCCATTAGCTAAAAGCCAGGCTTCTTTCTTAGGGCAACAGGAATATGGGGCACAGGAGCCCATTTGAGAATTGCTTCCTTTGGCACATTGACCTTCTAGAGGCAGGACATAGGCTGTTTGATTTGCACACATTCTGTTTATGCATTTGCATACTGACCCCCTGATTTCCTTATTTTTTAGAAGTACTGAATAAGGAATTATTGTGTGATGTGTGTATGTGTTCTCATTTCTCTAGAAAGAAAAGGGTTTTATATAGATTGTCTTTCATCTTTCTTCTCATTCTAGAGACTTATACTTTAAATATAGACTCTCCCCTCCTACCGTTCTTTCATAGACCCAGTGGTAAGCGGTGGTGGTGGTGGTTATGTGCCAAGTGGTCGGTTCTGACTCATAGCGACTCTGTATAGGGTTTCCAAGGCTGTAAATCTATATGGGAGCAGAAAGCCTCAAGGTTCTCTTGAAGAACGACGAGTAGTTTTGAACTGCTGACCTTTAGGTTAGCAGCCTAACTTGTAGTCACTGCACTACCAAAGCTCCCAGGCATAAGTAAGGATACTAAAACCAAAAATCAAACAGACTGCTGTCAAGTTCATTCTGACTTACAACCACCTCTGTAAGAGAGGGGAGAACAGCTCGTCTGGGCTTCCGAGGCTGTACATCTTTACAAAAGCAGACAGCTTCATCTTTCTCCTAAACAGTTGCTAGTAGGTTTGAACTGCCAACCTTGCAGTTAGCAACCCATCAGCGCTATTGTTGCTGGTAAGTGTTGTCAGGTTAGCTCCAACTCAAATAGCAACCCTGTATAGGATTTCCAAGGAGCAACTGATGGCTTTGAACTGACAAGCTTGTGGTTAACAGCCCAGTGCTTAGCTACAGTGCCACACCGGGACCTCAGTAAGGGTACTACTGGTAGTGGTGGTGGTGGTATGCTGTCAAATCAGTTCAGACTCATGTGGGTTGTAAAGCCTCTACTTTCTCCCTTGGAGTGGCTGGTAGATTTGAACTTATGACCTTGTGGTTAGCAGTCCATCTTGTAACTTGTCATTATTGTTATTGTTAAAAGGCCTTTGAGGTCAGTTCCAACTCACAGCGAACCTGTATAGGGTTTCCAAGGAGCAGCTGGTGACTTTGAACCGTCAACCTTGTGGTCCAGTGTATTATCCCATTGTTGTTGTTCCTACGTGCCGTCAAGTTGGCTCCAACCCATAGTGACCCTGTATAAGGTTTCCGAGGAGCAGCTGGTGAGCTTTAACCGCTGACACTGTTGTTCAAACCCACTTTGCCGTCCAGCACATTAACCCACAGCTCCACACCAAGTCTGGTGGTTGGTGGTTATGTACCATGGATAAAGTTCTGACTCACAGTGACCCTGTATAGGGTTTCCGAGGCTGTAAATCTCTACAGGGACAGAAAGCCTCATCTTTCTCCCGCAGAACTGCTGATAGTCTCGAACTGCTAACTTACGAGTTAGCATCCCAACTCGTACCCACTACCCTACCAGAGCTCCTTACACCAGGACTGTTGTTGTTATTGTTATGTGCCATGGAGTCCATTCCAACTCATAGCAACCCTGTACAGGGTTTCTGAGGCTGTAAATCTTTATGGGAGCAGAAAGCACCAGGACTAGAGCAGAGGAGCTCTGGTGGCACAGTGGTTAAGCACTTAGCTGATAACCAAAAAGTCAGCAGTTTAAATCACCAGCCACCCTACTGGAGAAAGAGACAGTCTATTTCAGTAAACATCTCCAACCTTGGAAACACGACATGTCAGTTCTACTATCCCCTACGGGGTAGTTATGGTCCAGAATCGACTGGATGGCAGAAGGTTTGGTTCATAGGGCAGTTCGCTCTGCTGTGCATATGGTCGCTATGAGTCAGTACCGACTTGATGGCACCTAACAACAACAACAACAAGTATTGCATTGGGGGTGGTGTCGGAGACCCGCCTCGACATAGGGGTTCGGTTCAC
>NW_006408540.1:16880468-16927555 GCF_000296735.1 Chrysochloris asiatica | reverse complement strand
CAGCCTTTAGTCTCAGCTTTAGGAAAATATCACATTTATCTGTGGATTGTCAAAGGCTCCGTGTATTAATTTAATATATATAACTGAATATTAATATGAAAGCAATTTGCCATCAACTGCCAGTGGCCTCATTTGTTACACTCGGCCCTAGAGGGCCTCGAACCTCTGACTAGTCTTACACGGTCTGCAACAGGTATGGTGGTTAAGGTCACATCAGATCTTTTCCATATTCTCCACTATCTCAACTGCAAATTTCTAGTCCAGGGTTTCTTCGTCTCTCAACTCAGATTAAGGGGCCCTAGTGACTGTGTGGTGCTGTAGGATCAGCACTGGACTGCGAACCACAAGGTCGGCAGTCAAACCCACCAGCTGTCCCTTGGAAACCCTATATAGGGTCACTATGAGTTGAAACTGATTTGAAGGCACATAACAACAGTGATGTTGGTTAGTATTACCAACCACAAGGTCAACAGTTGAAATCCACCAGCAACTGTGCAAGACGAATATGAGGTTGTCTCCTCCCATGAGTCGTGATGAGTCAGAATCCCCCCCGGTGGTGATGGGTTTAACTTAGATGCTCTCCTCACCAACTTATCTGATTTTTATGATTTGTAAGAAGGCATCTCAAGATCTAACCTGAATATAAATCAGCTGGAGTTAAAATGCAGATTCTAAGTCGAGAGAACTGAGTAAAGCTGAGTCTGCATTTTTTTTTTAACCAATTCCAAAGTGATGCTCATCCATGTGGTCTTTGGATCGCCATTGTCATGAAGCCAATTCCAATTCATAGAGACTCACTACAGAGTAGATCTGTGCTTTATAAGGTTTTCTTGGCTGAAATCTGTATGGAAGCAAGTAGGCCTTCTTCCCAGGGCTCCACCAGGTGGGTTTGAACTGTCAACCATAGGTTGATAGTTAAGCACAAACTGGCTGCACCACCTAGATCTGTGTTTTTTAAATTTTTGTTGTTAGGTGCTGGTGAGGGGATTCCAATTCATAACAACATTGTATACCAAAGGCTGTAAAGGCTGTGGGAGCAGAAAGCCTCATCTTTCTTCTGTAGTCTTTAAATAATGAATATTAATTTCATATACAGGACTTTTTTTGGGGGGGAGGGATATTGCCTACCGTGTGACAGGTGCTTAATAAATATGGAGGAAATAGAGAGGCAGAATGTTAGCAAAGTCTGAAGCAACCAGAAACAAAATGAGCTGGACGTGAATTTAGGTGGTAACGTGTTGTTGTTAGGTGCCATGGAGACAGTTCTGACTCTTACAGACCCTATGCACAACAGAACAAAACACTGCCCGACCCTGCACCGTCCTCATAGTTATGTTGGAGCCCATTGTAGCTACCAGCGTGTCAATCAATCATGTTTAAGGTCTCCCTCTTTTTGACTAACCTTCCACTTTACCTAGCATGATGTCCTTTTCCTGGGACTGGTCCCTCCTGACAACATGTCCAAAGTAGAAGAGGCAAAGTCTTGCCTTCCTTGTTTCTAAGGAACATTCTGGCTGTACTTCTTTCCAATATAGATTTTATTTGTTGTTCTGGCTGTCCATGGTACTTTCAGTATTCTTTGCCAACAGAGTAACTCAAATGCATCCATTCCTCTGTGGTATATCTTATTCATTGTCCAACTTTCACATGCATATGAGACACTTGAAAATACCATGACTTGGCTCAAGTGCACATTTGTCCTCAAACTGACTTTTTGTTCTTGAACACTTTAAAGAGGTCTTGTGCAGCAGATTTGTCTAATGCAATACGTCCTTTGATTTCTTGACTGCTGCATCCATGAGCATTGATTGCGGATCCTAGAAAACTGAAGTCTTTGATAGCTTTAATCGTTTCTCCATTTATCATGATGTTATTTATTGGTCCAGTTGTGAGGACTTTTGTCTTCTTTACATTGAGGTACAATCCATACTGAAGGCTGTAGTCTTTGATCCTCATCAGTAAGTACCTCAAGACCTCTTCCCTTCCAGCAAGCAAGGCTATGCCATCTGCATATTGCAGGCTGGTAAAAAGTCTTCCTCTAATCCTGATGCCACTTCATTTTTTATATAATCCAGTTTCTCAGATTATTTGCTCAGTGCAACCCGGGCACACACCTTTGCTGATTTTAAACCATTCAGTATCCCTTTATTTTGTTCAAATGACTCCTTGTTGCTCCGTGTTCAGATTCCCTGGGCACAGTTAAGTGTTTTTGGAGTCTTCTTCTTCACAATGTTATACATGGCTTGCTAAAATCCACACATTCGAATGTCTTTGTGTAGTCTTTAAAGCACAATTAAACATCTTTCTGGTATTCTCTGCTTTCAGCCAAGATCAATCTGACATCAGCAGTGATATCTCTCATTCCATGTCCTTTGCTAAATCTAGCTTGAATTTCTGGCAGTTCCCTGCTGATGTACTGCTGCAACCATTTTTTTAATTATCTTTAGCAAAAGTTTATTTGCATGTGATATTGTTGATTATTGTTGTTATTAAGTGTTGTTGAGTCTGTTCCAATTCATAGCGACTCTGTATATTGTTTCTGAGGAGCTGCTGGTTGGTTTGAACCGCTGACCTTGTGGTTAGTAGTCCAGTGCTTATCCTATAGGGCCATACCAGGTTTCAGATATTAATGGTATTATTTGAAAATTTCTGCATTCTGTTGGGTCACCTTTCTTTGGAATGGGCACAAATATGGATTTCTTCCAACCGGTTGGTCAAGTGGCCGTCTTCCAAATTTCTTGGCATAGATGAGTGAGCTCCTTTGTTACTGCATCAGTTTGTTAAAAGATTTCAGTCTGTATTCTTCCAACTTCTGGAACCTTATTTTCACCAATGCCTACAGTGCAGCTTAGACATCTTCCTTCAGTACCATTGGATCATATGCTACCTCTTGAAGTGGTTAAACGTCAGTTAATTCTTTTTGATACAGTCACTCTTGTATTTCTTCCATTTTCTTCAATACTGCATCCCAAAGCTTGAATTTTTTTTCTTCAGTTCTTTCAGCTTGAGAAGTGCTGAGCATATTTTTCTCTTTTGGTTTTCTGACTCCAGATCTTTGCACATTTTATTATAATACTTGGCTTTGTCTTCTCAAAATGCCCTTTGAAATTTTCTGTTCAGTTCTTTTAGGTCATGATTTCTTCTTGCCTCTTTAGTTCAAGAGCAGGTTTCAGAGTCTCTGCTGATATCCATTTTGGTCACTTCTTCCTTTCCTGTCTTTTGAATGAGCTTTTGTTTTCTTCATATGTGATATTCTTGATCTCATCCTACAACTGCTCTGGTCTTCCATCATTAGTATCTAATGTGTCACATCTGTTCTTGCAATTGTCTTTAAATTCAGGTAGAAGTTACATATATACTCCAGGGCAGGAGTCGTGGTGGTATAGTGGGTCATGTGTTGGATTGCTCAACACAAGGTCAACACTTTAAGTCCACCAGTCACCACGTGGGAGACAGATGAGACTTCCTGCTCCCATAAAGATTTACAGCTTCAGAAACCAACTCAGCGGCACACCACTACCACTGCCACCATATTCAAGGTCTGTATTTTGACTCTTGTGGACTTGTTTTAATTCAGCTTCAACCTGAACTTTCATACGAACAATTGATGATCTGCCACAAAAGGTCCCTGGCCTTGTTTTAGCTGATGATACTGAGTTTCTCCATCATTTCTTTTCACATATGTAGTCAGGTTGATTCCTGTATATTCTATCTGGTAAGGTCCATCTGTGTAGTCTCCTTTTATGCTGTTGAAAAGTATTGGCAGTGAGTAAGTCGTTGGTCTTGCAAAATTCTGTCAATGCGATCTCTAGCATCATTTCTATCACCAAGGCCATATTTCCCAACTTTTGTATTTCTATCACCAGTAATTATCAATGCAACTTGATTGCAGGTTTGATCAATTTCAGATTGAAGAAGATAGAATTCTTCATTTTCATCATCATTGACTTCAGTGGTTGGTGTAAATATTTGAATACTAGTGATATTAACTGGTCTTCTTGTAACCATATGGATATTATCCTATTGCTGACAGCTTTGTACTTCAAGGTAGATCTTGAAATGCTCTTCTTAGTGATGGATGCAACATCATTCCTCTTCAGTTCATCATTTCTGGAATAATAAACTATATGATTGTATGATTCAGAATGGCCAATGCCAGTCCATTTCAGCTCACTAATACATAGAATTCCTATCTTTATGCTTTCCATTTCAATTTTGATAACATGCACTTTTCCTCGATTAATATTTTGTACATTCCATTTTATGATTATTAATGGATATTTACAGCTGTATCTTTTCATTTTGAGCTGTGCCCCATCAGCAAATGAAATTCCTGAAAGCTTTTCTCCATCCACATCATTGAAGTCAATACTACTTTGAGGAGGAAGCTCTTCACATGAGGGGCACCTTTTCTGGCACTCTATCTAACAATGTTCCACTGCTGCTCTTAAGGTCTTCAGTGGCTAATGTTTCAGAAGTGGCCTGCCTTTCCTTCTTCCTAGTCTGTCGTAGTCTGGAATCTCCACTGAAACCTGTCGACCATCGAGACCCTACTGGTATTTAAAATATAGGCAGTATAGCGCCCAGCATCCCAGCTATGGCAAACTGACAGGCAAGTAGTGAGAGGTAGTAGATAATATAGATTATTCTTTATAAATCTAAACGATAGCATTACCTGCCCAGAAGCAAAATGCCTTTTGAAATATCTTTTGAGTTATTTGATAAATTAATTAGTGGGTTTGGCATTGGACTGGTAACTGCAAGGTTGGCCTTTCAAACCCATGAGCAGCTCTGTGGGGAAAAGGTAAGGTTCTCTGCTCCTGTCAAGATTCACAATCTCAGAAACCTTATATCTCGTCTCTCAGAGTTGTAATCAGCTAGACAGCAGTAGGTTTAGGTTTGGTGTATGCAGAAGGCTCAGCTTCTATGTGATAATCTTAAATCACTTTCAGCTTTAATTGCCAAAGATAATGACATCAGAGTCCTGAAGGATAAGAGGACTTAGCGCAAGTGTCAGGAGAACGTTTATCTCTGATGGACAGTGGCATGTGTGAACAATCTTTAATGAGGAATTAAAATGTTCATTATCAATTGTGATGTTTCCTGGCTTTTAACCATCACATTTGTAACTTTCCAGTATGAACCACTGCAAATATACTAGAAGCAGACCATCACAAAATCCAATAGACTACAAAGGGGAAATACTCAAAGAGGGAGCAAATGATTGAAATGTGGTCTGGAAATTTGATTTGCATGTAGCACTTCAACACCTGGAGACAGATCTGTAAACCAGCAATTACTGTAAAAGTGATTAATGCTTTAATAGCAGTCTGTGTAGAGAATGATGCAGACATAGCCAGGGGCCCCTCATTCAACCTGGGGTTGCAGAAATGCTTCCTCTAGGAAAGGGCCCTTAGGCTGAATCCTGAAGGAAGAATAACACTCAACCAGCTGGACTAAGTGTGAGGGCTCTTAGGGTGAGTGTGCAGTTAGTGCAGAAGCAAGGAAGCATGGCTGTGGTATCAAAGAAGACAGATGAAAGGGAAACATACAGAACAACAACACTGGACATTTGTTAACGAGCAAATGGTCCATACTGATTCTACAGTATAGTGAGCTCCCTGATTCTTCATGTGGAAATGCACAGCTGCCCACTAAACCGTACCCAAGTTCAGAGTTATACCAACTCATGGTCATGGAAGGTACTTGCAGTTTGTGTAAGTGCATCTCTGATGTGATTTTTATGAGCAGTGTTAATGTCTTTCCACATGAATAGCTCTAATAATGTTGCAGCTTAAATCCTGTTTAAATTAGTTTATATTGTTTCCTGTTTTCTCAGTGATCTTTCCACTGAACGCATAACTGAATTTGCAGCTGGGTATTGAAAATGATCGTCCCCAATGTGCGCATGGAGCCACCCAGTGAGTTACTGGCTTAGTCTTAATTCATATCTATTGAAGTCACCCTTTACATGGCAACAGATACTGACTAGAGTTACTAATCTTGCCTTAACTAATGTTGTTTTTTTTACATACAATTTGAATGTCAGTGTCATGCTGTGGGTTAATGTGCCAGACTGCAAAGCCCTTTGAACTGTAAGGTGGGCATCTCACGCTTACCAGCTGCTCCTTGGAAACCCTATGCAGGGTCACTATGGGTTGGAATTGACTCGATGGCACTTAACAACAACACATCAATCCTACATAGACCCGCCAGTTTCCGAAAGTTCAAACATGAGGATGCAATTAGGAGTTTTCGAACTAAGTTCTTCTTTTAAGCTAATTAAATTCTGCCTCCTAGTGCTTGTCAAAATGCTGGAAAATCTCTAATCTAATTACTTTTTAAATAGTGTTATGTTCAATTGCTTAATCCTTAAGATGGTGTTTCCTCTTTCAGAAAACTATCAATTAACTATCATCTGCCAGTGAATACTGTATGGTATGTCTTAGGGGTAAAGGCAATAAAACTTGACTTCCAGATCATTTGGGCAAATATAAAACCAGTCACTGTGGGACAACTCTGTTAAGTCATAGTAAACACACACATGTGTATGTCAGAGTAGAACTGTGATGCATAGGGTTTTCAATGGCTGATTTAGGGGCACTAGATCTCCAGGTCTTTCTTCTGAGTTGCCTTTGGGTGGAGCTCAATCTTCAACCTTTAGGTTAGCAGTAAGCATGTTAACCATTAATGCCTCCCAGGGAATTTGAACCACCGACCTTGCAGTTCAAGTTCATCAGCTGCTCTTCGGAAACCCTATACAGGGTCACTATGAGTCGGAACCAACTCGATGGCACTAAAACAACAACAACAGTGACTACAGGCAAGAAAAGGAAAAATGTACCAGGACGCAAGGGAAGAAAGACAAACAGGGCCAATCTCCTTGTAAGCTCAAAAACATAGCTATTATGAATTTTCCTCCCCATGGGTTACATAGAGATGAAAGTCACAGCAAAAGGGGGAAATGGTCCCTGAAGCCAGTATTCTACTTTGTGTTATTTTTTTTAAAGAGGAGGAAAAACAAACAAGATTTCTTATAAGTGTGAAGTCTATTTCTGCTGTCTCTTTAGACATCTATTCTCCTAACATACAGTGGCAAGGAGAGAGGTAGTGAATGTGAGGGAGGCAAAATTTATCCTGATTGCTAACAGTCACAGTGGGCCTTTCACAAACATAATGCTAAATTATGAGGCTCTCCGTGGGCCAAACGTAATGCTAAGTTGTGTGATGGATTTTATCTTACACAAGCTGCTTCAGTCCGTGAAATGAGCTAAGCAACCAGAACAGCTAGAGTTCAGAAAGGGCTGAACTTAGACTGGCATCCCAGATTTGCAAGAGCCAGCTGTGATACAGAATGAGGATATGGCAAGCCTGTGGGAAGAGGTTTTTAAGGAAACTCGAGTCTTTCATTGGCAGGGGTTTGGTGAGCATCCCTGAGCTAGTTATCTGCTCTGGTTCTAGAATGAGGATAGAGAGTGCACGTTTGCACAGAAGAAGGCTTTGATCCAGCCCCAGTTGCCATTTCAGCAGTGGGAAAGAGTCTGCTATAGGCTGAGCAAAGTGCTTCAATAATAGCTGCTTCCTGTTCTGGAGAAGACAGTAATGTGAGCTCCCAGGGCCTTCAGCCAGGCCAGGTGCTGTCTGCTGCCTGCGTTCTACGCACAGACCTCCTGGGTACCCGGCAAGCCACCTCTAGGAAGCTGGGGGCCCCATCTGGGGTAGACCCCAGAGAGGAAAGGTCCTGAAGATGTGTGCACAACCTTTCTCACACTGACAAAGCCCTCTGCAAGTGGGGCATGTGTAAGATACTAATGGCTGGCTGGCTGTGTGCCATGGAGTCGGTTCCAACTCATAGTGACCCTGTACAGGGTTTCCAAGGCTGTAAATCTTTACGGGAGCAGAATGCCTCATCTTTCTCCAGCGGAACAGGTGGTAATTTCGAACTGCTGACCTTGCGGTTCACAGACTGATTCATAACCACTACACTACCAGAGCCCCTTAAGATACTGATAACAGTCGTGTATTAGAAAACAGGAGTTCTGGTGTGGCTCTGTAGGATGAGCACTGGACTGCAAAGTTGGTTCAAACTTACCAGCTGCTTTTTGGAAACCTTTTACAGGGTAACTATAAGTCAGAACCAACTCTAGGTTACTTAACAGTAACAACAATTAGAAAACAAGCAGTAAGTAAAATACAGTAAAATTTCTTCACCAAACATGTATTATCATCTCTCTTTATCTGGAGTGCATATATGTAAAATACATACATATGTGTATGATATATATATATACCAAACAACAAACTCATTGCCACCAAGAGGACTTTGACTCTTAGTGACTCTCTATAGGGTTTGGGGGACTGTTAATCTTTACAGAGCAGACAGCCTCATCTGTTCCCAAGGAATGGTTGATGAATTTGAACTGCTGACCTTGCACTTAGCAGTCCAACACCTAAGCCTCAGCACCACCAGAGCTCACACATACATTGTTGCTGTTGTTTAGTGCCGTCAAGTCAGTTCCAACTCATAGTGACCCTGTATAGGGTTTCTGTGGAGTGCCTGGTGGGTTTAAACCATCAACCTTGTGGTTCAAATGGACTTTTGGTTCAGTGCTTATCCTACAGCACCACACTAGGACTCTGTATGTATACATATATATTTATATAAACTATATATAAGGAAGGAGCTCTGGTAGTGTAGTGGTTTCGAATCGGGCTGTGAACCGCAAGGTCAGCAGTTCGAAACTACCAGCTGTTCCACGGGAAAAAGATGAGACTTTCTGATCCCATAAAGATTTACAGCCTCGGAAACCCTGTACAGGGTTGCTATGAGTTGGAATCGACTCCACAGCACATAACCACCACTACCATATTTAAGGATATCTCTGATGTTCCCCCAGTTGAGCGGACAGTACTTGGCACATATTTGTCAAATGAATGAGTAGAAATCTGAGTCTTCCAGTCTAATTTGCTCATCATTTTCTTTGAATGCAGAGTGTACATAATTTACTTAAAAATGTGTAGGATTCTTCTCTTAAATTATTTTTTCCCAAGAAGTATAAATTTACAAATGAAAGCCTTCTTTCTCCCTTCAAGTTTGTCTGGAAAATGGCCAATGAACTTGAAGCAGTAGAATCAATTAATATTGTAATAAATGACATACAACTTAACTACTAATGAAGTTAATCACCCTCAACCCATACATGGCAGGACTGTACCAGTAACCATTCTCAAACAGGCAAGGTCTATTTGTTTTCTTTGAAATAAACCTTATTATTATTAATTTACAAGTGAAAGTTCATCCTCCACTCTTACCTCTCCACCCTTACCCAGCCTGCCCCACCATACACATGTACGTACACGCACACTTAGAAGAAAATTCAGATGGGTTGTCCTAACAACGTTACAAAGCAAACACCTGGACACGCCAGGGAATATGTCCACTTTTGTTGAAAACAAGGAAATTTCCTATTTTTCAGCCTAATCAAATACGTTCTATTAAACCTAAAATGGCATTGGTTTTGAACTGCGACATACAAGAAATGACTTATTCCTACTATCTGCCTTGAGTACAGTATCTTATTTTACAAGCAGTTTGAAGGTAATTTAATCTATTGTTTACATTTTGACACTGACTCAGATGATTCTATAAATCAGAAAAAATGGTATAGCTATATATTATTTTTGATAACAGAGTAAAGCAGTGAAGTGGAGGCCAAATAGGTGAATGACCATTTTTCACATTAATAATCTTCATGAAGAGAATGCAGGGTCTGGTAGTAGAAGAATGAGGCTGTACCTTATTACTAAGAACAACCAGAGCAAACCTGAGACTGAGCTTTGTGAGTTGGCGTTACTTGGTAGATTCAATGGTACCACAGAACTAGTTGAGAGGAGAGAAGGTAAGTGATGGACTAACTGCCTCAGGTCAGGTTCAGAAAATGCATGTGTCAGGCTGGACCACACTCTCCCAGGGCAGGGTGTCTTCCTTCCCTTGGCATGACTGTGCTCTGTGGTTTTGCACTTGCAGACGATAGCAAGTTTTCAGAGGCCATTACAGTACTGCTTTCCTGGATTGAACGAGGGGAAGTGAACCGACGTTCTTCGAACCAGTTCTATTCCATGGTGCAGTCCGCCAACAGCCACGTCCGTAGGCTAATGAATGAGAAAGCCACCCATGAGCAAGAGATGGAGGAAGCCAAGGAGAATTTCAAAAATGCCTTAACCGGAATCCTCACCCAATGTAAGTAAAAATTTGTGGGGCATTTCTTTTGTTGTAATTTTGCTTGCTCCATTTTTTTTGGGCTTAGTTTTTGTTATTCATCTTTTTTTTTTTTTCCATTTGGGGGTAAGTAGTTCAGTAATTTCCCATTTTACTCCATATTGAATGACAAATTTCATACCTATCTCATGTTCTGTGGGAACCTGGAAGAACACGGACCCTGCCCTGAGAGCTTACTTCTCAAGGTGAGCAATGTTTCTGTAGCTTTTTCTAAGAACACCTGGCCTGGCCTCCAGGGCTGGGCAGCCAGATGTGCCCATGCCTGCGGGACCCACCAGAGGTTGTGTCACACGTATGGGGCAACCATCCCCCTTGCCCCTCACCTGCAGGCTGTCCACACAGGCTGTCCACTAGTGTGACAGTAGGGAGCTGACCTTGAATCCTTGCTCTGTGGGCTCTGTGTAGGAATAAGGGGTGATCCGTAAACCTCTTCCTGCCTAGGATCCTTTATTTGAGGTGAGCTTTGGCTATACACATGGAAAACTCAGAAGTCGAGGTTTTTCTGCATAATTTTTTTTTTTTTCTGTCCTTTCCTCATTTGGAAGGCAATTTGCCTTGACTACTTAATGTTGGTGATTTTTCATGTCAAGATCCTAAATTGATGAAGGGGCATAAATGGGGTTTTCTCTTAGAACAACAGTCAGGGTAATTACCCCAGGGCTCTATTTAAAAAAAAAAAAAAAGGGCTTCAGTGTTTTGTACCCCCGCCCAACCCCCACTGGCACTCTCTGTGTCTGTAGTTAATGTCACCAGAGTGTAATGCCTCACAGCACCCCGCTCCCTGTCCTCCTGCTTTGTTAAACCCTCTGGATGGCACTGAGACAGTGCCACACTCCATTCTGTATCAAATGCAGTGTACCACATGGAATGGGGTCATGATCCACAGAATCACTCGGGAATAAGTATTATTTTCAGAGAGACAGCATGCTAAAATGTCTTTTTCTCCATTTATAATTACTGTAAAATATGAGAGGCAGTGTGTCTGTTAGGGTGGAATGAAAGACAAGGATAGAAAGCCAGGATCTTAAATATAAAAGTGCTTCATATGACTTTGTGGCCAAAAGACAGCTTGTTGCCGCAGCTAGGAGTTACCTTATGTGAAATTTGCAAACAATCTTTGGTCAATGAGCAAATATTTATGCTATACCAACCTGGGAATCCTGTTTTTATAGAACAAGAACATGAAGAACAGAGCTATTCTTTCTCATACCGATCAATATCCAACCTTCTTACCTAGACTCACCAGCCGGGTAGAATGGCTCATACCCAACTCTGTGTGGAGCCCATAAAAACTAGGGTTCCTGGGGGTGGGATGGTGTTCTGACTCTTAGTGACCATACACAACATAGTAGGACAGTCCCGTTGGGCTTACTAGGGTGTAATCTTTATGGGAGCAGATTGACATCTCTTTTTCCCACAAGGCAGCTGATGGGTTTGAAGCATTGACCTTTTAGTTTCAGTTGAGCACTTAAGGCACTGTACTCCACAGGACTTGTTATTAAGTGCCATCGAGTCAGTCCAATTCACAGTGACCCTATAAAGGGTTTCCAAGGAACAGCAGGTAAGCTTGAAACACCAACCTTGCAGTTCAAAATGACCTTGCAGTCCAGTGCATTAACCCACAGCATCACACCAGGACTCCCACCAACAAATTAAAGAGCCACTTATTAAAGGGAGACCTTTTTCCTGTAACTGGAAAAATGCCAAGTACTTACCTGACGTTATATATGTGTGAGTGAGCCTAGTGTTTAAAACCACTGAGTTGTTTCCAAAGAACAGCTGTGGGTTTGATTTACTGAGTTTGTGGTTCAAAATTCAGTGCTGATCCTACAGTGCCACACCAGAAGTCCACTAAGAGACAGACAAAAAAGACTAGCATGTCTGGGGTAAAATACCAGCTTTTTCTTACTGATAAGTGCTGAAGTAGAAAGTGAGGTGCATCAAGAATGGGTTTGCTAATGCAGAACTCAGGATTAAACTTGGGAATGGAGCTACCTACCAGCAGGGATGAAGTCCTGGGCCCTTTCTTGGGGGCTCTGTAGCTGTGCTATTTGCAAGCCAAGGGGCAGGCCAAAATGAGTGGTATTGATTGGCAGGTTGGATCCAGGAGAGGATGAGAAGGAGCTGGACGATTTCACCACCCCTTCCCCTGAGAAAGAGTGACTGAAGGGGTGGAGTAAGACCTGGATTTGGGGGAAGCTATGAGAGTCCTGATGTGACGCTCTGGGTTAATGCACCAGACTGCAAAGCCACCTGAACAGCAAGGTTGGTGGTTCAAGCTCACCAGCTGCACCTCGGAAACCCTATACAGGGTCGCTATGGGTCGGAACTGACTCCACGGCACTTAACAACAACAATGAGAGTCCTGGTGTGGTGCTGTGGGTTAATGCACCAGACGGCAAAGCTGCCTGAACTGCAAGGTCGGCAATTCAAGCTCACCAACTGCTCCTCGGAAACCCTATACAGGGTCGCTATGGGTTGGAACTGACGGCACTTCATGTGGCACTGTAGGATAAACACTGGACCATAAGGTCAGTTTGAACTACAAGGTCGGCATTTCAAATGCACCAGTCACTCCTCAGAAACTCTATACAGGATTGTTTATGGGTTGGAACTGGCTCAATGGCACTTAACAACAACAACAATGAAAACCGTGGAGGCACTGTAGGATAAGCACTGGACAAAAAGGTGGGTTTGAACCACAGGTTGATGGTTCAAACCCACCAACCACTCCTTGGAAACCCTTCACAGCGTGGGAACTGACTCGATGGCCCTTAACAACAATGAAATCTCAAGAGTAGAAACGATCACAATAGATACCTTTTAAATACCTCCACTTTAACAAATCAAAAATTGAATTTTTGCATTTATCTTTCAACCAGTTTCTCTTCCCAGCATTCCTTCCCATTTTAGTGAATTCTCTGTCCAACTTCCCGCTTGTTTGCTTTTTTACACCTACCACCAGACTGCACACGTTGGCCATCAGGAAGTCTCATTGTTTCTACCTTCAAAAATGTTTCTCTGTTTGACCCACTTCTCTTCATTTTAAATACTACTACTCAAGTCCAGGCCATTTGAACCACTGTGATCATCTGGGGTATCGGTTAGATATCCTGTCCCCCAGTGACTAACAGAAGACCCTACCAAGCAGTACCTTTTTAAAAACATTGAATTCTTTCTTTTTGATGCACAGTAAAGTCCAGATAGAAGTATCAGAGCCACGGTTTGCAGGATGGTATTAGCTTTCCCCAGACAATTGTCTTAGATGGATGCCGCTATTTCTGCCATCACAGCGCTCTTTTAGGATAAAGAATAATAAGAAGGAAGGAGCTCTGGTAGTATAGTGGTTATGAATCAGGTTGTGAACCGCAAGGTTAGCAGTTCGAAACTACCAGCTATTCCATAGGAGAAAGATGAGGCTTTCTGCTCCCGTAAAGATTTACAGCCTCGGAAACCCTGTACAGGGTCGCTATGAGTCAGAACCAACTCCACAGCACACAACAACAACATTATAAGAAGGAGAGGATAAGACAAGGAGAAAGGGTTTATATTTTTATCACAAGAAAGCAAACTTTGCCCCCAAATCCTCAATGAACTTCCATTTATGTCTCACTGGAGAAAATTGCTGTATGTTGCTAATTGCTAGCAACAAGGAAACTAGGAAACACAATTGTTTCGATGAGCCCAGTGCTCCCTAGAATAAATTTAGGGTTCTTATAATGAGGAAGAAAGGGAGATGGTTACTGGGAGGTATTTTGTAGCTTCTGCTATACTTAGTCCCTCCCTTTGCTTTTTTATTCCAATGCAATCTACTTTTCACACATTGCGCAGGTTAATCTTTGTTGTTGTTGTTAAGTGCCGTCGAGTCGGTGCGCAGGTTAATCTTACCCAACTATAAACTTACACACGTCTCCCTAGCTTAAATCACTCGGGTAGGTTTTCACTTCACATAACTTAATATTCACTCTCCATGTTCCAGTTGGAGTCCTCTGGGTGTTGCAAATGGCTAACATACTTGACTGCTAAGCAACATGTTGGAGGTTCATGCCCATACAGAAGCACTTTAGAAGAAGATTTTTTAATGGCTGAGTTTTTTGGAGGTAGATCACCTTCTTCCAAGGTGCTCTGGATGTACGTGATACATGAGGTCTTCATGAGTCAAAGTCAATCCAACAACTGGTCACTGGTAACAGCCCAGTTTAGAAAGCCCTCTTCAACCCGGTTTCCCTCTTCACTCACAAATCATCCCCACTGATCTCCTTCGTCTTGAGCCCACCAAAGCTACTAAAGCCACCTCCCACCTCAGAGTCTTCACACAGTGTTCCTTCTGCCTGGAACACTTGCCCTCCCTGTATTTGTGTGCTTGTATCCTCCTCTCTGTTAGGTCATGACTGAATAACTGTACGCTCAGAGACTTTTCTTTTCTGGTCCACCCTCTCCAAATAGACTGGCTATCACTGCAACGTATTATATCCTACATATCACTTGATCAAAATGTGAAATTATTTAGTTAATTGTTCTTTATTATCATGCTGAGCATTGCAAAGAAAGGGGCACATCTCTCTTAGTCACCAGTGTATACCCAGTACATCAACTACAGATATGTGCCACAAATATCTGGTGGGTGAGTGAGGGAATGAATGAGATTAAATAAGAAAGCAGGCAGGCAGGAAGCCTGAAATAGAGAGCTCAGTGAATCTCAGTGACCTCATGGAGTAGTTTGGTCTTGGTGTTAGCACTGTCCACGGGTAATAGAGTTTCCACTTGCCTCGGTAATCAAGCAAATCTGACACTTGGTAGCAGGCTAAGGGATATTGGGAGAATTGGAGTGAAAAAGTCAACAGAGGATTCATGTAGACTTATCCCCAATTACCACAGTCAAGACAACCGTGTATTTACCATCTACCGATTACTGTTTGAAGGACCCTTTACCCCAGTGATTTGATTCTGGGAAGTGTTTCAATGGTCTTTGGATATCAACAGAGAATGTGGAAAATCCCAGCTCAACCCAATGCTTGCCAAGGGGCACACATGCCAGTCATGGAGTTCTGAAGGGCTCAGCATGTGTCTGTCTTAGCCAAGACCCTTCTCGATGACTTCAAGGTGGGAGGTACCATCAACTGGAGCCTAAATTGGGATTCGAACTTTGAGATAGCACGAGAAGATGGCATATCTCACTGAACAACCTCAGAATTTACAAATCTGACTACACCCCCTCTCCTAACATTCGTTGTGAAAATATGAGCAGAAACTTGCAGTTGGCTGGTATGTTCACATATTTCATCATCTTTTGAAATTAAAATATATCTCATTTCCTCACATAAGTTTCCTCCCTCTGTTAGAGATATGTTTGCTTGCCTCAGCCACATTTTCTGTTTCTCCCAGCTCCATGCATTGTGATTTTGGAATGGGTTCTGTAGGGCTGCTTGCTTCTAAAACAACAACAGCTGAAGTCCAGTTATTGACACACTCGCTGCATGCCCCAAAGCAGAACTCATCTTACGTTCATTTATCTCCATTGATATTCCTGGCAAACACCGCAGGGACCACATTTGTGCTTTCTCATGGAGGATGACATGAGGACTGCACAGCAGAAAAGTCAGGAAAGGAAGCGCAGCTAGCTTTCTCCTGCATGGCTGGGAATGTCCTAGTGATTTGGCAATGGCCCTATGGGCTTCTTTCCATACAGAATATCCCCAGAGTTTTGGTGCAGATCTCCAAGCTTCCCACTGCAGCCCATTCATTAGAAAGGCAGCCGTATCAGGAAGTGATTCTAAGGCAGTGCTTTAGAAGTAGGGCTGTTGATGAACGAATATGTCATAGAGAGTGGGACAGCCTGGTGCCCTAAAGGGAGAGAGCTCTTCACTTGCAGGGAAGCGCAGGTATAATTCACAGGCCTTTGCTGGAGACAGCTGGTGGTTTGAACAGGACAGGAAAAATTTCAGATGTGATTCCATTAAGATGGATTGAATATAACAATCTCCATGTCTTGCTTGTCATAATTGTCTTTGCTTTCGTATTAGCTCAAAGGGAAAAAAAAAATTAAGAATAATACTATAAAGAAAAAGTTGTGATTTATTGCCTGTCTATATCAAAGCCCAGCATTTACCTACTAGTCTTGATGATGTTCCATGATCAATGCCAACATTTGTTGAAATACCAACCTTTCTCATTATCTCTGTGTTCACCCCACAATCAGATCTTGAACATAATCAAATAAGCATTGTTTTCATCTAAGCCTCAGCTTAAGTTGTCAAGGGATAGTAGCTAAACCTGACCAAAGGTCAGGGGAATCTACTATCTATGTACTCTTATCTCAATGTTGCTTTTTGTTTTGTTTTGTTTTTACTTCTGACCATAGATGGGCAGTCATCAAAGTGGTGACCTGTCCTGGTGTGGTACCTACATCTCTTGTTTCCTTTCTGGGCCAGCTGGAAGGTTCTCATGGCCAGCATGTAAATGACCTCACTCCAATGTCATACTCATCTCCTGTTTATGACATTTCTTGACCTGTCTATGTTGTAGAAACTTCCCAAGGTTTTCCAACTCAGAGGTTTCTGAACTTTGATCTTCTCTGCTTTTGAAAAATGTATACTTCATAGGCATTCCCCATAGGCCTACCCATTTTAAAAGGGCTTTCACTTATGAGCAAAGCTTGTCATTTCAAAGCTCAGACAGGAGCTGTTTATAAAGTTCCTGAAGCATGTTCCATGGCACTCAATTATTAATATGCATGCCAAGATGATCAATTGTGCATGCCTTGTTACAACATACAGAGATCTAATGAGAATTTAAACACTCCATGATATTCCCACTTTGGTACTTGCCCAACATGCTTCTTGGTAAGAGAGAAAACAGAGAAGGTATTTAAGTGAGGAAAAGGCCAATGGGGAAACTGAAGGCAATGGAGAAGAGTTTATTAATATTAAAACTATGTGTCATGAGTATGGTGAGCCTAGATGGAAAAAAGTAGAAAGTGTAAACTATCAGAGCTAGAAGGAAACTGAGAGATCCATTGGGTCAAACCTCCTCAGGTTACAGAGTCAGAAACTGCCTCAGGGAGTGGAGTAAAAAGGCCGTATTCGTTTAGCGGTTCATGTGTAGACTACAGCCCAACACAGGCATCCCGGGGTGGCGCAGAGTGGTCAGTGCTTGTAGGTTACCTGAAAACGTGGTGGTCCTAACCCACCCAGAGACACCTCAGAAGGCAGGTCTGGTGATCTACATCCAAAATATCTGTGGAGAGTACTTCTTATACAGCACGTACGAGGTCACCGTAAGTCAGAAGCAACTGGACAGTAACCAACAACAAGGAGCCCAGTACACTTTGCTTTCTCTCACCATGTGCGATTTGTTATGATAAGTGAATATGATCAGAGGGAGAGAGTGTAACTGCATAGTACTAAAGGTGGAAGCTGAAGCAGTGTACTGGCATCACACTGAACAGAAATACTGCTCTCTGCTTAGAAAATGAATGATGAGTCTTCAGAAGCAGCCACTTACCCACCTCCACCTACTTACTTAAGCTACTTTCCTTGCCTGAAACATGTTCCTCCCTCCCTGGGCCAGAATTAAAGCCCTCCCTCTATCACACTTCTTCCATGAAATGATTTTCATCTATTACAGTCCACAACAGTCTTCTTTTTTCCTGCCACTGCCTACAATATTTCATCCTTCTCTGTTTTTGCATACATCAGATTTTTCTCCCTAGCAAGATTAACATTTTTTTAATGTGCTTTGGGTGAAAGTTTATAGTGAAAATTAATTTCCCATACAATAAATTGTACACAGAATATTCTTTTAGCAAGATTTTTAAGCTAAATGGATAAAAAATTTACTATAAACTTGACTCACCTAACAAACCACTCCCAGGCCTGGCATAGTTCTTATAACCCACAGGAAACTTCAGTAGTTGTTGGTCAAATGTCACAGGTGGAAGTGAAGGTGGTGTTAGAAACTGGGTGGTAACAAAATAACTGTGTAGCATATGAGGGGGCTTCAAAAATCCCATAGAAAAAGTCCATCATATTTTCGTTGCATTTTTCCATGAACTTTCAGAAGCTCCTTCATATTCTAAACACTATTATTTTTTATTTTTTTAGTAAGCATCCTCTCAATGCCTTTCTCCTTAAAGTAAAATACATAGAATACACTCTTGTTGAGATTTTTACAGCAGTGGTCCTGGTGTGGCACTGTAGGATAAGTACTGGACTGGACTGCTAACTGCAAGGTCGACAGTTCAAACCCACCAGCCGCTCCTTAGAAACCCTATATGGGGTTGCTATGAATCGGAACTGACTCCATAGCACTTGACACCAGCAAGAGTAGAACAGCACTGCTACTGATATCTCAGCCTGGAGATGGGAAGGCTGGAATTCTTAGGTGGCTTTGCTGTATGCACTTACAATGGGCAATGGCTTCAAGCTCATCTTCAGGACTGGAAAATAGCAAGTAGTGGAGAGACTGGCTAAATATGAAGAAATTGTGGTTCTAATCCCAGCTTGACCATTAATTTTTCCATGTGACTTTAAAACAGTCATTTTACCTCCTCGAGTCTGAGTTTTCCCATCTTCACAGCTTGACCAGGTAAACACTTAAGGTCCCTTCCTACTCTAAAGATCTTGCTGCCCTTATCAAAATCAAGACCTAAACCCTTTAACATCTCTGAAAATCAACACACATCAGTTAGCTGCCAGGACTCAGCCATGAGACCATAAGTTTCCAGCTGATCCTTGAGTGTTGTTGTTTTTGTTGTTAAGGGCCATCAAGTCAGTTCAGACTCATAAGGACCCTGTATAGGGTCTCCCAGAGAATCCTTCAATAACCTCATATGCATGCGAAAGCTGAACAATGAATAAGGAAGACCTCAGAAGAATTAATGCTTTTGAGTTATGTTGTTGGAGGAGAATATGGAAAGTGCCATGGGCTGCCAAAAAACCAACAGCTCTGTGTTGGAAGAAGTGCAGCCAGAGTGCTCCTTGGAGGCCAGGATGGCCAAACTTCATCTCTCATACTTTGAACATAGTGTCAGGAGGGACGAGTCACTGGAGAAGGATATCATGTTTGGTAAGGTGGAGGGTCAGAGAAAAAGAGGAAGACCCCCAGCGAAATGGATTGGTAAAGTAGCAGCATCAGTGGGCTCAAGCCTGGCAACAATTGTGAGGTTGGCCCAGAACCGGTCAGTGTTTCATTGTGTTGTGCATAGGGTTGCTATGAGTCAGTACCAACTCGATGGCAACTAATAATAACAACAAATAGAGTTTCCGAGAAGCAGCTGGTGGGTTTGAATCGCCAACCTTGTGGTTAACAGTCCAGTGATGATCCTAGGATGCCACAGCAGGACTCCATAGGATGATAGGGAAGGGGATCAGCTATTCCTCCTTGCAAGTATCCAGGACTACTCCTGCTGTGGCGGCTGTGGGCTGGGCTGCGCTGTGAGTTTGGAGCCACATTTCAGCCCCTGAGAGAGTCTGCCTGGCTCCCTGCAGGTGCTGAAGACTGCTCAGAATTATGGTCAGAGCTGGCTCCATGCTGCACTGACGGGTCTCCTGTCATGTCATCATCTGTCTTTTTGACTAACCTCATAAAAGGCTCAGGTATTTGAATGAGTGATGAAATTCATCCCACAGTATTTAGTGGGTCCCTCTTAAATAGTGCCAGGCTGTGTGCTCAGTGCCAGAGTGAAATGTGAGGCATCTCTGGGTCTCAGTGCACCCTGGTCCCGCTTTGAAGCAGATTGGTGCTCGTGTCCACATTTCTTTCACTGGGAAGGCTCTTTCTGAAATGAGTGACTTCTTAGGAATATCTCAGATAAACATTTTTTATTTCCACCAAGGGAAATTTGGCTCCTATGTCCTGTTCTATCGAGAAGGAGTTTTATGAAGTGTTAAAAATGTTTCCCATGTCTGGGGCACTCGTCACTGCAGTTCCTACACAAGAGGGGTGGTAGTGGAATCCCCCCACCTGCATTTGCAATTCAACAGCTTTTCTATTTCTGCTAAAAAACATTCTTGGATGTCTATATTTGCCAGTGTTTTAAATGCTAGAAATGTTATTTCCATTTAAAAAAAAAAAACAACTTTTTTGGTCTCTGAGAACAAATGTCTAGAGAAAATAAATTATACAGAACCATCCAAATCAAAGCTGTGCATAGAATTTTCTATTTTACAGGATTCCAAAGGAGAGTAGAAGATGCTGGAAGTCTGCCAGAACCAAGTAGAGCCTTTTTTGTTGTGGTTTTTGTTTTTTTTTGTTATCCCTACATTCAGGCTCACAGAAAATAAGTATCATGAGCCAAATGATAGCACTATGATATTTGCATTTTAAAGATGTTTTTAATGACAGGAAAATGTGAGAGAGAAATTAAGATTCTTATACTCTAGAACAAACAAGAATGGTTGAGGGCTAGATTTCAAGATTTAGCATAGTAGCTATAACTAGTGAGACACTGCAATTCAATAAAGTTATACATTTGGGGAGTTCAGTGTGAAAACCCTGCTATTCTGATAGGGGCCTGGTGAAAGGGACTGGGGAATGCCTTTGCCAAAATTAGGGAGGGGTGGAGATGTAGGAAGGAATCCCTGGTGGCACAATGGTTAAGTGCTCAGCGGCTAACCAAAAGGTTGGTGGTTTGAACCCACCAGCCGTTCCATGAGAGAAAAATGTGGCAGTCTGCTGCCACAAAGATTGCAGCCTTGGAAACCCTTTGGAGCAGTTCCACTCTGTCCTACAGAGTTGCTGTGAGTCAGAATTGACTTGACAACGGTGGTTTTGGGGCCAAGGTAGAGAAGGAGTCTGCAGAAAGGCATCTGAGCTGTGCTGGAAAGAATCCATAAATCCTTCTCTTTTTATCCCCACAAAACCTCATTAAAGGACAGTTTCAAACTAGAAAGCTGACGTGTCAGTAGTCACTGTGAAGCAGGGATGATGTGTCATTGATTCTGGTCATCTGAATCAGAAATAAGACTTTGCTTCGTGTTCAAACAAAAGAAAATGTCACCATGGGAAAATTAGGAAACAGAAGCCACTGGTAAAGTGAAAGGATTTCTGTTTATGGTGATCAATTGCTTAGATAGATAAACTCCTCCAGAGCCACTGGGCGGTGCAATCTGTTAATGAGCTTGGTTGCTAACCAAAAGGTTGGAGGTTTAAGTCTGCCCAGAGGTACCGCAGAAGAAAGGCCTGGTGATCTCCCAAAATATCAGCCATTGTAAACCTTACACAGAGCACAGTTAGCCTCTAACACAGGTGGGCTTGCCATGAGGAGGAATCGATTCCCTGACAGCTGATACTGAATAGCACCATTGGCAAACTCAGGCCCTGTTTTTGTAAATAAAGTTGTATTGGAACACAGTTATGTCCATCCATTTACATATTTTCTATGGCTACTCTCTCACCAAATCACAGGGTAGTTGTATGACCTGCTGGGCAAAGAATAGTTACCACCGGTCCCTTCATAGGGACCCACCTCTATATTGCACGATCACTGAGCCAGAAAGAACGTTCAGCTTTGCTTAGTCCTTTGCCCTAGGATTCAAAACAAATGAAGGCTCCCTTCAGGTTAGTGGTGAAGTGGTGGAGCTAAGGCTTACCAACACTAGCTTTCCAACTCTCCCTCTTAAGTGCATCCCCAAATCCTTGTTCATTTGAGTTCTGGAAACATCCCCTCAGCCCCACATTCTTATGAAGCTTGTTATTTAACAAGGAAAAAAACAAACAAACAAAAGGAAAGCAGAATGAACTTTAGACCAGTAGAAGAGAATTCAGATTCAAAAATCCAAAAATAAATAGGGGCCTAGTTTCCAGACACTTTGTTGCTGCTTCCCCGTGGTTCAGATTGCTCAGTAAATGCATTTTCCTGCCCTGGATGGTCGAAGCTTTTGCATCCCCTCCTGAGCAAATATGTGCTCTTCTCCAGGGCTGCCTTGTCCCAGTTCTCATGCAGTGATTCAGCTAGGTGCATGGCTGTCTCCCCATGGACCTGGGGGCAGCTCCAGGTCCAGCTGCCTTTTTCTGAATCTCCAGTGACTAGTCTAACTGGGCCGTTACACCCACTGTGCCCATAAGACTCTGGCTCAGTATATAATGAGTATAAATACATGATTTGAACTAGGGCAGATGAAATTTCCATTCCCAACTGTGCCACTTGCTAAGTATTTGAGCTTAGATAAGTTCTTAGACCTTTCTGTGAATCTCTGGCTCTTTGTTAGTGAAAATGAGCATAATGCTAGCACCTACCCCAAAAAGTTTTTAGAAGAATTAAGTAAACAAATCAGTGGTTCTCAAACATGAGGGTGCATTGAAGTCATCAGAGAGTTCATTCAGACTCACATGGTGGGGTCTCAGCTTCTGAGTTTCTGACTCAGTGTGCCTGTTGTTATCATTGTTAGGTGCCATCAAGGTGGTACCAACCCTTACTGACCTTATGCACAACAGAACAAAACAGTTCCGGGTCCTGCACCACCTCACAATCATTGCTACACTTGAGCCTGTTGCTGCTGACACTGTGCCAATCCATCTGTTGGGGGGGGTCTTTCTTGTTTTCCCCTACCCTCCACTTTACCAAGCATAATGTCTTACAGGGACTGGTTCCTCCTGATAATATGTCCAAAGCATGAGAGAGAAAATCTGCCCACCCTGGCTTCAAAGGAAAGTTGTGGCTGTACTTCTTCCGCCATAGATTTATTTGTTCTTTTGGCAGTCCATTGCACTTTTGATATTCTTCTCCAACACCATAACTCAAATGCATCAATTCTTCTACGGTCTTCCTTATTCACTGTCCCACTTTGACATGCATGTCAGATTATTGAAAATACCATGGCTTGGGTCAGGAGCACCTTAGTCCTCAAACTAACATCTTTGCTCCAGATGTAAAGAGGTCTGGTTGCCGATTTGTCTAATGCAGTACATCATTTGATTTCTTGACTGCTGCTTTCATGAGTGTTGAGGGTGGATCCAAACACAATGAAGTATTTGACAACTTCAGTCTTTACTCCATTTATCAGTATGTCTAGGGGCCAAGTAAGGAGCCCTAGTAGCATAGTGGTTACAAGTTGGGCTGCTATGCTCAAGGTCAGCAGTTTGAAACTCCCAGCTGTTCCTCTGGAGAAAAATGAGGTTTTCTGCTCCTATAAAGGTTTACAGCCTTGGAAACCCTATGCAGGATCATTATGAATCAGAACTGACTCCACAGCACATAGCCACCACCACCAGGGTCCAAGTAGTTGCATTTCTAATTCTAAGAGATGCTGGTTCTGTTGGTCCAGGAACCACACTTTGAAAACCACGGTTTTACTTCATCAGGCTTCAGTGTGTGACACAAGTGCTAAATAATTAGAATAGTATGTGACCATCACATGATTTTCATAGCACCATCAATGTAGTTAGTGGAGACCCCAAAGAAATCAAAGCTGCAATTTTAATAGTTCCAAAGGAGTAAATGTACACAGAAGCCAGCCATCCCCTATTCCTGCTGGAGGCCCCTCCGTTAGCAATAAGCCAACTCTTGATACAAGGGCAGGTTTCGATGTATCTTTGTACTTTTTTCTATTATGATGGGTGCTTCAGGAGGAGGTATCAATAGTACAACATACTGGTTATCATGTAACTTACACCTTTTCTCATTCAGAAACAACAAAAATGAAAGTTAAAATATACTTGGTGGACATAAACTTAATATTCTTTTGAGAGTGCAACTTGTTAATATCTCTCAAAATTGAACATCTGGATACTCTTTTATCTATACCTTACAATGCTCAGAATTTCTTATAATTCTGCTATTTATATAAGAATGTCAGGCGATATGTTGAGGCTATTCATTGAAGCCTTATAAATCACATAAACATGAATAGATTGCCAAGAGATGTTAAGTAGAGCAAGGTGCAGACCAGTGCTTATACTTTTCAGCACTTTTGTGTAAGTAAAAAAACTATTATGTATGTTGTTGTTGTTGTTAAGTACCATGGACTCGGTTCCGACCCATATTGACCCTGTACAGGGTTTCCGAGGCTGTAAATCTTTAGGAGAGCAGAAAGCCTCATCTTTCTCCTGCACGGTAGTTTCAAACTACCAATCTTGAGGTTAGCAGCCCGATTCCTAACCACTACGCTACCAGAGCTCCTTATGTATACAGCACACATTGTATAGTTTCCCATACATGAATTTGTTGTGCAGTTATCCCTGCAGGATAATGAACTGGATTATGAACTACACAGTTGGCAGTTCAAACCCACCAGCTGCTCCTCGGAAACCCTATACAGGATCGCTATGAGTTGGAACTGACTTGTAGGTACTTCACAACACACATGAAACATGCTGTATATATAGCTTTTTCTGTGGGTGGATATGTTAGAATCTATTAACAGTAGTTACCTTTAGAGAGAGAAACTCTGAGGGTGGTCAGAATAGGAAAGTAGACTTTTATTTTCCAATGGTTCATACCCACCCCGCAACTCCTTGGAAAATGACTCAATTTTGCTTAACAATACCAACATCTAAGGATAAGTCAAAAAGTGTTTCTATTAGGGTTCCAGTTCACACATGCCCAGGGTTTTTCCAAACTAAAGGTCTTTAAACCTGTCTGTCTCAGCTATCAGTGCTTGGCTGCAAACAGGTTCTCTCAGTAATGTACCTGTGTCAGTCTCATTAGGATGGATTTAAAAAAAAAAAAAGTCACATCAAGATCAGCTAGCTCAAAGAACTAGTCTGCCCATCAGTCTTTTAAATCAGATTTAAGGCAGGGAGACTAGCGGGGGCTCTTGGAAGGAGTTATCAGGAAAGCAAAAACGTTGTCTCAAGGAGAGGAGGCCTCTTAGATTCTTTTCTGTATCCCCAGTGCCTGGGAAATATGGAATAGGTGCTCAGTAATTGTTCATTGATTAAATTCTCAGTGGTATATTATTTCTGAGAACTATAGCCCCATAGTCCCCCAAAGAAATCTCCCGAGTGGTTATGTTGGGCTCAGCTTAGCTCCTCATGTGACCCAAACCCCAACATCTGCAACTTGACCTGTCCAACTCTTCCTCAGACAGGAGGGAGCCTAGGGGGCCTCTTGGAGGATGAAATCATTAATCTCATTACAGTCTGTTTACTGTAAGCAGACCACCATAAAATTGCTATATTTTATTTCCTTGTACAGTCTAACTGGTTTTACCACCTTTCCTTGGGGACATATGAGAACATCACCTGCTGGGAGGGAACCAGAGTACTAAAGAATCATGCATGCATAACATCCCAGAAGACGTTTTGTCTGCCCCTACCAGAGGCCTTTGCGGTAGAATACATCTTGAAGAAATGCTGTGCACACACCCAGTTATCCTTGTTATTTGTCGTTAAGTGCCATCTAGTCAGTTCCTACTCATAGTGACCCTGCATAGGGTTTCCAAGACAATGGGTTTGAACCACCGAACTTGAGGTTCAAACCGACCTCGCGGTCCAGTGCATTATCCTACAGCACCACTCCAGGACTCCTCAATGGGCCACTTCTGGAAAGCCCTGCCTATTCCTATAAATAAACATGTTGCCTTTTCCCCACCCAAAACTTTTAAAAAATGCCAGCAAAGCCTTTGTTTGGGAGATGGTGGTGAGGTATTACAACAAGCCTCACTGTCTCTGCGTACATGCGTCTTTCGCAGAATAAAACCTCTGTTCATATGGAAAGTCTGCCTCACCTGACTATTCTTAATCAGTAGAACGTAAGAGCCCTTGTAGGATGGAGGTGCCATTAGCACACCCAGTAAAGACTGAAGGCAGTGAAGATGATTGTATGGAACAAAATATGACCAGGGACAAGTCTTTGATTTGCCAATACAATCCAGAGAACAAGGTCCAAACAAATCAATGTTTACCAAGAGCATCTGCTAGGCTGGTTAAATTCAGGCCAGAAGAATGTAATAGTGACTGTTTTTTTCTGACTTTAAAGGGTAATCTTGATAGATTTTCTTTAAAGATTCAAGATGGTCATGGGGGCTTATTATGAGAAGGTTTTAAGAAAATGAAAGCTGCATTGGTGAGGGGAAAGGCCAAGAAAGTTGTGCCAAGGAATTTTTCTTTACAGTAATTCACCTGCTCCTTGTTAGAGGGTTAATGCACCTGCTCATTCTTAGAGGGTAGCAAGAGATGTTCTTGCAAGAATGTCACTGGAAATCTCATCCCTACAGCCCTGATCTTGCCCCTTCAGACAAGTTTGTTTCCCAAACTCAAAGAGCATTGAAAAAGAACATAATTGGAATCCCTCAAGGATGCCAAAACTGCTGTTTGACATAGTGTTAAATGAAGATTGAAGAATTCTTCTGGCTTGTTGTTAAGTGCCGTTGAGTAGATTCCACCCCATAGCGACCCTGTATAGGAGCAGCTCGTGAGCTTGAACTACTGACCTTGCAGTTCAAACGACTTTGCAGTTTGACGCAGTAGCCCACAGCACCACTCCCGATGGAAATAGCACCTTCCAAAGTGTATAGACATAGAGAAAGGATGCCATGAAACAATAGCTTCACATTTTCATATTTTGCTTAATAAAGGTTTCTATGACTTAATAGTAATAATTGTTAACTTACTGTCTTACATTTACAAGTAGTCGTTTATGTTTGGTCAGGGGGTTGTGTATGCATGTGTCTACAAAGTTACATACATACATAAGCCAGTGAATAACCCCTAATAGGTATTTACATCTATAAAGAATGTTTATCAGTTTAATGAAGGTTCTCTTTACCCTTCCATTGTGTTAATATATACCTGCTGGATGTATTAAAGTGTTTCTGGTATGATGCTGTAAGATAAGCACTGTATTATTAACTGCAAGGTCAGAGGCTCAAAGCCACCAGCCGCTTCTCAGAAACCCTATGCAGGGTCACAGGCACCAGCTAGCTGCCTTCTAGCCAACACTGAGTCACAGTAGCCCATCCATGTGTGTCATAGTACAACTGTGCTCTGTGAGGGTTTTAGTGCCTAGTTTTTCAGAAGTACATGGCCAGACCTTTCTCCCTCATGTCTGCAACCTTTCCATTAAGAGCTCAGCAATGAACTGTTTGTATCACCAGGAGACCCCACTGGACTCTGCTATAGCGTCTAAGACTGTCATTCAAGAATAATTTTTTAAAAGTTAGTCCCCTTTCATTTTTTCCGGAACCTCAACTTTAGTTAGGCAAAAGTATTTGTGGGGGAAATCAGCAAGGTATGAGGGGTACATTTACATTTTCTGAATGAAAATACTTTCTGTTGATAACACTCCCAAAGCTTTTAGGCATACTTTCTTGAATAGATAAGTAGCAATTCGAGAACAGAATTTATCCTTTGAAAGTGAGAGAGACCATTAAGGTGGTGAAGGCCTGAGTGGGGGTTATCTGAATGTGTTCTGCTCGCAGCACAATTTCTGTTAGCTGCTTTTTATGTGTGGACAAGTGCTGATACCATGTCATTTGCCATTTATCTCTTTTCCCTGAGAAGCAGAGCTTTAAAGAGCTGTAAAGAATCTGTATTTATAGGTTCTTACTTATTGTAGAGCGTAGTGGTTACGAATCGGGCTGCGAACCTTAAGGTCAGCAGTTCGAAACTGCCAGCTGCTCCGCGGGAGAAAGATGAGGCTTTCTACTCCCGTAAAGATTTACACCCTCGGAAACCCTGTACAGGGTCGCTATGGGTCAGAACCGACTCGATGGCACTTAACAACAACAACACTTATTGTAGAGGAGCTCTGGTAGCGTAGTGGTTACGAATCGGGCTGCGAACCTTAATGTCAGCGGTTCGAAACTACCTGCTGCTCCGCGGGAGAAAGATGAGGCTTTCTACTCCCGTAAAGATTTACACCCTCGGAAACCCTGTACAGGGTCGCTATGGGTCAGAACCGACTCGACGGCACTTAACAACAACAACAACTTATTGTAGAAGGAGCTCTGGTGATGCAGTAGTTAAAGCACTTGCTCAGTGAAAGGGTGGTTTGAGCCAACCAACAGCTCTGAGGGAGAAAGGTGTGGCAATCTGCTTCTACAGCGATTTCTATTGTTAAGTGCAGTCAAGTCAACTTCCATCTCATAGCAACCCTATATAGGGTTTCCAAGGAGCAGCTGTTGAGTTTGAACCACAGACCTTGTGATTCAAACAATCTCGCGGTCCAATGCTTACAACCTTAGAAATCCTGTGGGGCAGTTCTACTTTAGCCTACAGTTTTGCTGTGAGTTAGAATTATGAGTTGAAATGGATTCAACAGCATGATGTCCATTTTATGGGTTTAAATGATTGTGGTTTTATTGTACAGAGTGCAGTTAATACAGAGTCCTGGTGTGGTACTGCAGGATAATGCACTTTACCGCGAAGTCGATTTGAACTGCAAGGTCAGAGGCTCAAACTCAACAGCCGCTCTTCAGAAACCCTATATAGGATCACTGTGAGTCAGAACTGACTTGACGGCACTTAACAACAACAACAACATATGTGATAAGGTGTACAGAATAGTCAAATACAAGGATCTGCTCTGTGGTGCACCCTGTCATAGACAACGAATACTGCCTAGTTTTTCATCGCTACATTCATACTCACGGTCACCAGGATTTATGCTTTTAAAAATATGCTACTTTTGAATCACATTCATTAGAGCATAGTCTTTCATGTGGTTTTCCCTAATGATGATGAATTCCTGCTGACCCAAGCATTCTTGTGCTCAAGAACTTTTGTTTGCCAGCCTACTGGAAGGCTGAGGAGACATTTGCAGAACTGGAATAGACGGAGGATATTTTTCAAACCTAAGCTGAATTTGTTTCTGTTTATTTTTTGGTTATTTTGTGACTTGTGCATCTGTGAAGAAGCATAAAGCTTTATACGGAAAGAAGTATGAAGTTAAATCAAATTTAGCTCAGCTTTCAGTTCATTACCTAAACTGATGTGAACTTGAGACTGGCCCAGGAAACCTGAGCCCTATCTCCTGCCCCATGGCTGCTGTCTGAGTCCCCAGTCTCAGGGTCAGCTCCATCTGGGTGGTCTTCAGATAGGGTGAGTCTACCTTCAGTATTTGTCTAGGTCTGTGGTGTACTTCCCAGGCTAAGTCATCTTGTTCTCCCTGTACCCCCCCTCCTACACAGCAGGTCAGCTGCCATGTTTTCCCAGTGCTCCCTGTCAAAGGACACCATGCTCCACCCATCACTTCAGATCCTCTGCCTCCATTTAAGCCTTCATCTTTTCCTCCAAGCAAATCCTACCCAGTGGTGTCTTCTTTGGCTTATAATATAAACTTCATCATTCTAGCTTGACATACATGACCCATCCTTTTTGACTCGCAATCAGTTTTAACCCCTGTGCCCACCAGCTATGTTCCTACAAAGTCCTTGCATGACTCCACATTAGCCTTTGAAGGGCCCACCCTGTCCTGTTTGCTGAACAGACATTCATCCACCACTGAAGACAGCCCGAAAAAGTTGCCTTCTTTACCAGCTGAGTTTGTTTCTCTCTTCCTCTGTGTCCCAGTAGCTATCATTCATACTTCCCTTGCATATGGTAGTTAACTGCTTGTTTTTCCTTCTACTCAGGAGACTGTCATCTCATCAAGGTCAAGAAGTACATCTGTACCATAATCATGTATTTCTAGCTATCAGCTGACTGCCTCACACTTGTTAGGACCCCAAAAGCTTGGTGAATGGACAGATGATTGAAGGCATGGAAATGAGTTAACAACATGCCCTAAATAAATGAAGTTGTTGTTAAGTGCCGTCGGGTCAGTTCCGACCCATAGCGATACCATATAGGGTTTCCGAGGAGCGGCTGGTGAGCCAGAACCGCCAACCTTGTGGTTCAAACAAACTTTGCAGTCCAGTGCATTAACCCGCACCAGGACTTCAGATAACTGAAGTACTTAGCTCCAAACGAGGAATATCTGCGAGAGTATTACTTAAGTATATATTAGGTCCCTGAGTGGTACAAGCCATTTGTGCATGGCTACTAACCACTCCTCAGAAATTTTATATGGGGTCGCAATGAGTTGGAACTGACTCAATGGCACTGAACAATAACAACTAACCAAAAGGTTGGAGGTTTATATCAATGCCGAAGCTTGGTGATCTACTTCCATAAGATTCTAGCCATTCAAAATCCTATGGAGCAGTTCTACTCAGAAACACACGGGGTCACCATGAGTTGGTGTTAGATTGATGGTAATGGATTTTGGGTGATTTAAGTTTTTAGTAGATGATCTATTTTACCCTTGATCCTTTGCAATAGTAGGCCATTGGTTCTTTTTTCCAAGTGTGTTCCCAATGTAATCTTCCACATATATCTTGGGCCTCTCTTACTTTCTCCTCCCCTCAATATATAAAATGTTGCTGTTAAGTGCTGTTGAAGCAACTCCAACTCCTATCCACTCTGTATAAGGTTTATGAGGAAAGGAGCAGCTGGTGGGTTTGAACTGCTGACCTTACAGTTTGTAGTCCAGTATTTATCCTACAGCATCACAATAGGACTCCAACATACATAATAACATATATAATTTTATTTTTAGTGTACCCTTTTATGAACAAACTTCCCTAACTCATAGCAAAATTTTGACTACAACCATACAAGTTGTTGTTGTTGTTGTTGTTGTTGTTAAGTGCTGTCAAGTCAGTTGCAACTCACAGAGACCCTGTATGAGGTTTCAGAGAAGCAGCTAGTGGGCTTGAACAGCTGACCTTGCAGTTAGCAGTCTATTACTTACCCTGCAGCACCACCCCAGGACTCAGTCCATCTAAATATTGAGCCTCAATACTTGCCATGCTTCCCTTCAGGCATAGTACCAGCCCACCACAGTTCCTACTATGGGTGAGCACTCTTCTGAACGATGCAAATCAGAGCGCTGTGCTAGGGAAGCCATGAAACCTGTTAGGGTCACAGGCAATCTCGCTGGACAGTGAGGGCCATCACTGCACTTGACCTTGGTCTTCCAGCCCTGCATTCTTCACATTACTGTTCTTTGTTACTCCTGCAGTAGGAGGCAAAAGCCCCAGCCCCCATCCTGTGCTCAGAGTAAGCAAGTAGAAAAGCCAGGTGATGTGACTGAGCCTGTCCTTCCCTCCGCCAGCCAAAGCTGAGCAGAGTACTCCCATCCATGGTCAGATGCCGGTCTGCACCTAGAGTAGTCTGTGGTGGCTAGTCACTTCCTCTGGGTGAGGGCAGGGATGCTGAGGAAATGCATATCTAGCAGCTGTATGTGCTTAAGGTAATTGTGAGCCAAGTCAATGACAAATCCTCCCCTTAAAATTGAAGGAAGCAGATTCATCATGCATCATGACAATAAGGCTGGATAACGAAGGAAACTTGGAATTGGGATTCTCCTGAGATGAAAAATAGCATTAAAAGCCCCTATGAAAACCATTTCTAGATGAAGAAGTAGTTGCTTTGCTTTTAAGGTATTTCCAGTGTGGTAAGTGAATGGACTGGATGCGAACCACAAAGTCCACAGTTCAAACTCACCAGCCACTCCTTGAAAAAAAAGATGAGGCTTTCTGATCCCATGAATATTTAAAGCCTTGGAACCCCTCTACAGGGTCGCTACTAACTGGATGGCATTTAGCAACAACAAAGTGAATCGAGTCTGCTTTGTAGCTCTACCTCATCATACTCCTGTTAAAGGACTTTGTGTGGTAATTAAAACAAAACAAAAAAATGTAGAACAAGTGTTGTTGTTCTGCCGTGGGAATTATCCTGTTACTCACTGAAGTTCTTTGTACGCCAGAATATCTGAAAGAGTCCCTTTTTTTGTATAATAGAGCCTTGGGAAATATTGCAAATTTGTGTAAGATAGGGAAATTGTTGTTGTTGTGAAGTGCCGTTGAGTCGGTTCTGACCCATAACCTCCATGAAAAACTATTTTAACTGTTCCTTCCTAATTAACTAGTTAGAAGGTTGAGTTTAAACATCTGGTTAATTCCATGCTATAATTCCCTTAATCCCATGCTTACTACATCAATAACTGTTAAGCAAGACTAAGTTTACAGATGACTGGCCCCACCCTTAATACCATTCTGTTCTCTATATATTTTAATTTACAGCCCCTCAACCTTGATCATTTCAATAGCTGTATGTCTAGAAGCCAGAGATGTACTAAATGAAATCAGAATGGGGCAAAGGATAGAGTGAGAACTGTCAGTGGCTTGGGAGCCCAAGGGAGAGAAGATTTATGAAGGTGATGATGGAATAACAATGGTATAGTCACAGTGAACTACAGAGGGCGCCACACTGAAATAAGGTCTGTGTACCAGAGCTGTTGGTTGGGTGAGCCTTCGTCTGTCTTGAAGTGGAGATGGCAATGGCAGCGGTTCCTGCTCCCTGACAGAGGGCTGGAGGGCTAGCTTCAGTAGACACAACAGGGGGAGAACAAGGAGCCAAGAAGTAAAAATGGCCCTTGATACTGAGAAGAGAAATGTCACAACTCTTCCATTGCCCCGGCTTGAAACTTGGACACGGTAATGTCCTCAGAGGGCTGCAGTTGCATCCCTGAGCTGGAGACTAAAAGAGAAAAATATATGTTTGGCTCTTTCTAATTCAGCCACTCTACCTTGGCTGCACTTCTAAGCCTCCAACACAGGCATTATTTGTCTATATATCTATATCTATATGCCAGCACCAGAGCCTGTATGTTTATAGATGTAGGTGTATAGATATACCAAATCTCGTTTTTAAGCAAGAGCTAAAGAATGCGCGGAGCAGCTGCCCGTGATCTTTCCCCAGTCGTGTGTAGAGTTTGTGTTAACCTAAAGTTATGGAGGCAGACATGAAGGGAGACATCCCCAACCTTGCTAAAATGTAAGTACAAAAGGCACAAATGGGATGGATATTGATGATGTTGTTTCTATGGTGACATCATCCATAGACTCCTAGTGTCTTTGCTTTGCTTCCCTATAGTGATCACAACATAAATTACTTGTCTTGTTTGACTTCCTTGTTCACCAAAGTTGAGCAGATTGTGGCCGTTTTCAACGCTTCTACCAGACAAAAAGCTTGGGACCATTTCTCGAAAGCTCAGCGCAAGAACATAGACATTTGGCGAAAGCATTCTGAGGTTGGTGATTTTATTATTACTTTCTAACCACCATCACACAGCTGGATTGGCAGAGAATAGTGTGGCTGAAGCTGTTAAGGTTTCTGTTACAGTGGGCAGCCCCTTCCCCCAGCCATTGTGCCCTCTCATCTTCCATTCCAAATCCAGCTCAGGTTTGTTCCTTATCTGGGGCAGTGGCTGACTAAACACATGAAGCACCAAATGCTGTTCTTCTCCTGCCAAGGGAGAAAAGAACATTTCCCTATCAAGGGTGAGGGTGCCAGAAATAAAGGGAGACACTTTGCTTAAGAAATCATTGTGAACAAATAACGTAACTTAAGATAGAAGACTAGTTTGGAAGTAAATATGGATTTCATCTTCAGTGTTCCACGTGATGATGGTTGGCTCTTTGGGCTACCAGTGGCAAGTACACATTTCCATCCCATCTTTTCGTCATAAGCAATGTCTTTGTCCCTGGTACTAGCCATTGGGTTATCTCACACCTCTCCCCAGAGTAAATATCCCAGGGGGAGTAAATATTGCAGGCCAGCCTCAATGCATGTGAGATGTATGAGTGTCTCTCGAGGAAAGAGGCCAGAGCTGGACCTTCTTTGGCGCCCACCCAGAAAGACCAAAATGCCTCATTAGTCATTGGTCATCCAGCTTTTATTGTTAATTCCCCAGTGTAGTATACGCTTGAACCTGTATTTTAAAAGTAAGTATACTGTCTTTGTTTGCTTCTTTCTTTCTTTCTTTTCAATAAGAGAATGTTTTTCATTTGGATGCCTCTCCATCTCCAGCATGTTCAATATTAAAGTTCTCTAAATGATATCCCCCTCATTCAAAACCCCAAATGTATAGAAGGTAAGGTTCCTTTATTTGATGATTTTGATGCAAGCTTATAAAAGAAGTATTTTATGTAGAGTTTGAGAAACCACAAAGTTTTGCAATGTCAATCCTTCGGGTAGCATTTTAAGTGCCCATTAACTAATCCTAAATTACAGCTGAACACCAACAGCACTAGATGTAACATCCACATGAACACCAAATGAATTCGTTATTATCACTGTCATCATGGTGACTGCTGAGTGGTTTCACAGGATGGGACGCTTAAATGCTAGTGCAGTGTCTAGTGAAGGAGGACACTCTAATATGGTTCACAAATGCCTAAGAAGGTGGTTTGTGACTGGTACCATGCCAGTCCTCTGTATGGAATGATGTGTAAGGAGGAGGAGGAGGAGATAGTGTTTTGCTTTAATTTTTTCAGGAGCCAGAAAAACAAAGGACACTTACCTGATGTTCTCCCCCCACGCAGATGTGAAAATGATCCATCTGTAAATTACTGTTGCTTTTTTGGTTTTCATATAAAAGCCAAACATGATTCAAAGAATGGTTAGGAAAAAGGCAGGTGGCATCACACTGAGTTAACCTGAGAATAAAGATGCTGCCATTGGGCTGTGTCAGTGAATAATGGAGTAAACCATGCTCCCACACATCTGTCTCTCCCCACTGCTTTTCTTTCACCCAGTGCTGTCCCTTCTTCCGCTGAGTAGGGCATGCTAAGGCTTCCCCGGCTCAGTTTTGGGAGGTAGGAGCGAGCGGCTGTTCCAGACAGACGACGGGTGTGCAGTCCTGAAACATATTCTTGGAAAGGGGCTCTGCCTCCCTGCCGCCACCAACCACCACCACCTCCTCTGCTATGCATTAAGAAATAGAACTATAAATTACCTTTGATTTTCTTTCCTGCATGTCGCTTAATTGATTAAATACCAGTTGGTAATTTAACATTGTGGATGATTTCTCAGTTGCGTGTAAGCTTGGTAATTGGCTTGATTTTTCCACGTTCCCATGTACAGCATCTGTTAATGATCTGCAACACCTTTACAAATTTATTACAGTGTTCTCGGGATTTACTGCTGAACCACAGGCACCCTACGGAAAAACCCTCAGCTTTTTTTTGCTTTTTTTCTCCCCTTTTTTTTCCTTTCTGCCACCTTTCCTCACAGGAACAGCTACCATGTGACAGTTTGTCATTAATTGTAAGGACTGAACAACAGGCCTTTGCAACCTCATTTTTTCTTTCCATCTGACTTTGTTGTTGTTGTGGTTTCAAGTACTTCCAAGCCACCTTTCTATGGGACTTAGGCTCTTCGTCGGTAGAAAAATTGCTTGTCCACAACCTAGAAATTTTTACACTAACCATATATATTTAAAATGGAATTGGCCCCTCATTCTCTTCTGGATGGTGTGGTCAAATAAAGAGGTACTGCCCATTGGCCTTAGGAGTCCCTGGGGAACACCAACGGTTAAACACTTGGCTACAAACTGAAAGGTTGGTAGTGTGGGTCTACCTAGAAGTACATCAGAAGAAAGGCATGGCTATAATCCTTCCCTGTAGTAGGTAGAGAAAGCCACGTATGGCCGCAAGATCCCCTGTTCAGAAGCAATGCCAAAATAGCCACCACTACCGCAAAAACAACTCTCACAAGACAATGTGAAACACCAGAAGAAATAGCATCTGTATTTTCATTTCGTTCCCCAACATTTTCAACTTCTACAATTTGATAGCTGAATGGTGTGTGTGTGTATGTAATCACACACGAGAGTGTATGTATATGTATATAGTGGTGGTTATGTGCCATGGAGTCAGTTCCGACTCATAGCAACCTTGTACAGGGTTTCTGAGGCTATAAATCTTTATGGGAGCAGAAAGCCTTATCTTTCTCCCGTGGAACAGCTGGTAGTTTCAAACTGTTGACCTTGTGGTTCGCAGTCTGATTCATAACCACTACACTACGATATATACACACACACACATACATATATATGTAGTGGTGCTGTGGGTTAATGCACTGGACTGTAAAGTCGTTTGAACCACAAAGTTGGCGGTTCAAGCTCACCAGCTCCTTGGAAACCCTATACAGGGTTGCTATGGGTTGGAACTGACTCGATGGCACTTCGCAGCAACATGAACACCACACATACAAGTGTATTCTGAGTAAAGAATAAAATAATCAACATTGTCACCTTAGCAAACCAAGTGTTTGTCAGGATACTATTTTACACACATTAACTCATTTAACCCTCAAGGCTATTATTACAATATTCTAGATGATTAAAGTGACGCTAACAGAGAGGAAGAAATGTTCCGGATATCACACAGAAGGTCAGTGGTAGACCAGCCCTTTAAATTGCATTATTCTGGTTGTTGTTAAGTGTAGTCAAGTCAGTTCTGACCCATAGTGACCCTGAATAGGGGTTCTGAGAAGCAACTGGTGAGCTTGAACCACTGGCCTTGTGGTTCAAACCAACTTTAGTCATATTCTTAACCAGTAGGCTTTGAGTCCCTTCTCTGTACCAGCCATGGTGATTGGTATTTCTATGTAATCCTTACAAAAGCCTTAATAACAGTTCCCTTTTATGCAAATGAGGGAATTGAGGTGATATTATTTGCTAAAGTACCTGGTTTGGTGTCCTGGTATGGCACTGTAGGACAAACACTGTACTGTTAACCACAAGGTTGGCAGTTCAAACCCACCAGGCTATCTTCAGAAACCCTCAGCAGGGTCGCTATGAGTTGGAGCATACTCAGTAGCACTTCAACAACAACAACTATGAAGAGCCCAACTACACATTGTTAGAACAAGGATTTATTGCAAGTCTAGCACCAAAATCTTAGCTCTTCCTACTACCCAGCACTTCAAAGAACTGCATTCTCAATTACATAACGTGTTGTTTGGGAGATGGGAGCTTCAGATTCTAAATGCTGATGTGTCAACCATAATACAGCAAGAGACCACTGGACAAGGTGTGCTGGCACGCGCCCGTGACTCTGACACTGGAGTATCCTCTTATTTCAGGAGCTCCGGAACGCTCAGAGTGAGCAGCTCATGGGTATCCGTCGTGAAGAGGAAATGGAAATGTCGGACGATGAGAACTGTGACAACCCTACTAAAAAAATGAGAGTCGACGAATCAGGTAATGCTGATAACAAACGCTTACCCAGGAGGGGTCCTCACAGTCCTCCAAAATCTTAGCGTAAATGGGGAACAAGTATCAGGGATTAGCCACCATATAACTTACTTTTAGTTGAGTTACACTGAACTTTCATCTCTGAGTGGCTCTGCCTTTTATTAATAGAACTTTAAATTCCTTCTGGGGAACATTGGCTCCAGCTGTTTCTCTTTTGCATCCATATGTAAAATCCCTGGAGACATTATACCTTTTCTGGGAATTTAATGCCTGCTGCCGTAAAAATCCTTTTCCAGAGTATAGCAGCCACCACGGAGGCTAAAGTACAGATGAAATTTGGTTTCTGTTAGTATCTCCTGATATGGTGGTGTTTGGTGGTGGTGTGCCATGGAGTCAGTTCCAAGTCATAGCGACCCTGTATAGGGTTTCTGAGGCTGTAAATCTTTACAGGAACAGAAAGCCTCACCTTTCTCCTGCAGAACAGCTGGTAGTTTCGAACTGCTGACCTTGAGGTTAGCAATACATCTCACAAACACTGTGCTACCAAACCTCCTTTCATAGGAATTGTTTATCCCTAAAGAAGTTACCAACCTCTGAGCAGATGTGCTGGAGATTTTGACTTTTTTTTCCCCCAATAAACTGTAGTTCACCTAATCTGTAATTTAAAAGGGAGCCGGATTTAAGACGTAGTGAGGGATGCCACCCTTTAAGGTATAAAAGGAAAATGTTTAGGGAGGACCTTGGTTTATGTAGTCTGCCCAGTCTGACATGCTGAGTTGAAACGCTTGCATCTTGTTAGCCCCTTCCCTGGTGTGTTTAGGTAGATGAAGGAAGTGCTCACTCCTACGTAGGAGGTGCCTGGGAATTGCCACCACAATCAACAAAGAAATCAGAGGGATGGCATAGATGGGTTCTGTGTCCCGTGTGGCCCAGTGAATCAAATGCACACCTGTCTCAGGCTTTGGGATCAAGGTGCTGATGACCAGGAATTAGAGGGGCTTTGCTAACATGTTTGTAAAAGCCAAAAATCAAGATTCCAAAGTGGTCAAGATGCTCCATTTCTCCAAGGCTTTAGAAGAGAATGCTGGAAGGTATAACTGATACATGCAGACCTGGTGGCTCTCAAAGTGTGTTCCCCAGTCCTGTAACATCATTATCACCTGGGAATTTAATGGAAATGGAAATCCCCAGCCCTGCCTATGTGAAATCCAGCAATTTGTGGTTTAAATCTTCTAGGGAATGCTGGTGTGGCACAGCAGGTTAATGCACTGGACTGCAAAATTGATTTGAACCACAAGGTAGGCGGTTCAAGCTCACCAGCTGCTTCTCAGAAACCCTATACAGAGTTTAAAGTTTGAGAACCACTGCCTTAGTTCTTTCATCCTCAAACTGCATGATTTCAGTTTTTGAGAAGTTTAGCATAAGAGTGGACACTATGCTGTTGTTTCCTGAAGCTATACAGTCTTCGTCTGAAAAGTGAACCTAGTGTATATGAATTCATGTCTATCACTTATCCAGCTGATACCAGATTTCTTAGGACTGCTTTATTATGAGATTCAGATTTGTTTATTAGAGGAGGCTATCTTCCTCACAGCATTTCCATTCCTGTTAATGCTCAGATAGCAAAAGAAAGGAAGGAATATTCATAGGAATTGACAGAGTTCCTGGGTGAGTAAAGGGTTAAGTGCTTAGTTACTAACCAACACTTTGGAGGTTCTGACCCACCTTCAGACATGCTTCAGAAGCAAAGGCTGATGGTGTACTTCTAAAGGGCCACAGTCATGAAAATCCTGGGGAAGCTCTACTTCAACACGCATGGCGTTGTCTCGAGTTGGAATAGACTGAAGACAGTTGGTTGGCTTGGTTTTGATTTATTAGTGTGGTTTATTTAAATTCTGCCCGGTCTTTCTGATAAATAAATCAAAAATAATTTTTTCTCAAAAAAAAGCTTTCAGCAATTTTGAAGTTTCTAGATGAGGGCCACGTTTACATGCAACGTCCATTTTTAACATCCTTACAAGGTACGTATATAAGAATTGAGTCAATCAGACATTCTTATTTGAACCTTTAGCTTTGTATATATGTGAGAGAGAAAAAGAGAGAGAGATTTCTTCATGAACAACCTGTCAATTCCACAAGGTAGTAATGTGTATAATTCCATAGCTGGCTTAGTGTTGTTGTTGTTGTTAGGTGCCATCGAGTTGGTACTGACCCATAGTGACCTTATGCACAGCAGACTAAAACATTGCCCGATTCTGGGCCAACCTCACTACTGTTGCCATGTTTGAGTTCATTGATGCTGCCACCTGGCCAGTCCATCTCGTTGGGGTCTTCCTCTTTTTCTCTGACCCTCCACCTTACCAAACATGATATCCTTCTCCAGTGACTGGTCCCTCCTGACAATATGTCTGAAGTATGAGACACGAAGTTTGGCCATCCTGGCCTCCAAGGAGCACTTTGGCTGCACTTCTTCCAAAACTGATCTGTTGGTTCTTTTGGCAGTCCATGGCACTTTCAATATTCTCCTCCAACACCATAACTCAAAAGCATCAATTCTTCTACGGTCTTCCTTATTCACTGTCCAGCTTTCGAATGCATATGAGGTTATTGAAAACACCATGGCTTGGGTCAGGCGCACCTTAGTCCTCAAGATGACAACCTTGCTCTTCAACACTTTAAAAAGGTCTTGTGCAGCAGATTTGCCTAATGCAATCTGTCGTTTGATTTCTTGACTGCTGCTTCCAGAGTGTTGATAGTAGATTCAAGAAGAGTGAAGTCCTTGACAACTTCAATCCAGAATAATAATGACCATATAGAATGTTGAGGGTGAGGTTTTATACACTGTGGCAGCAGGCACACAGTGCAGGCTTGTTGCCTGCCCCCTGTTACAGAAGCATTCTTAGAGATGGCAAGGACATGTCCCCTTGGCACAGTCTCTGGAATCTTCTCTGAGAAGTCCTGTTTCCTAGTGCTGGTGTAGCAGAATACTACACTGGGGGCTGTAATGAGCAGAGATTTGTTGTCTCACAGTTGAAGAGACTAGAGTCAGGGTGGTGTTAGAATCCAGTTCTAGGGGAAGGCTCTCTCTGTTCTCTGTGGAGCAATGTCCTTGTCTCAGCTCTGTATACCCAGTGCCCCTGGGTTCCATGACTATCTCTATGTGGCATCTCTCTTGTGTTTGCATCTATCTATGTCTAACCAGTGCTTTTTATATCTCAAAAGTCATTGTGTTTAGACCATACCCCATGCTGAAATGACCTCATTAACATAACAAAGGAAATCCTATTCCTAAATGGGATTACATCCATAGGCATTGTTGTTGTTCAGTCCTATCCAGGGGGTTCTGACTCATAGTGACCTATATATATATATGAGTTTCTGAGGAGCAGCTGGTGGGTTTGAACTTCTGGCCTTGTGATTCACAGTCCAGTGCTGATCCTACAGCACCACACCAGGAGGCCCTCAAGGTTTAGAATTCCAACATGTATTTAGGTGGGGGTGGTTGATATTAAGTGCCATTGAGTTGACTCCAACTCATAGTGACCCTGAATAGGATTCCCAAGGAGTGTCTGGTGGATTTGAACTGTCAATCTTGGGGGACACAATTCAATCCATAACAAACCCTCCTCTTAAACCTGTTTGTTTATTCCCAGCATCAACTTAGATGCATGAATTCTTAGAAACTTTCAAGGATTGTTACTTGGTCATCAGAGTTCACGAACAAACACTGTGCATGCTGTATCCTGGGTGGGTGTTGATGGGAGAGACCCAAAGGAGTTGAGAGTTGTTTTGTACTTTGTAAAATGAGGTGAACCACGGTGTCTGAAGAAAACGCAGGATTGATTAGAGAAAAGGGACAGAAACCAGCCTTTTAAAATTCTACCAGGCCCTGAAGCTCCTGCCGAAACACAGGCAGTTGTTTTTCTTTCAACCTTGTATATCCGGGGTCAGGATCTGACAGAAGCAATTCCGCCCGGGCTTTTGACTGAGCAGACTGCTAACTGGTGCTTGAAGTGAGGAACTGAGGCTGCCCGCCCGAGGGAAACACCTTTCTGTGGAATCTGGTTAGGTGACACGTCACTCATCTCGAGGAACAAATTTGCATCTGCCAGTCACCTCCTGACAGGCCTCTCCAAATGTAACATTCTAATTCATTGACAGGAGAATTGGCAAATGCTGAAACAGACGTCAATTCTCTGTCCTTTGAAGAGCCCCATAGCTGTTTTCTTTCTGCTCACGTGGTGAGATTTTGCCCCGGACCAGATAACCAGTTGCAGTGGAGTGGACTTGGAATCATGGCAACCCCTTGTGTGTCAGGGTAGGCCTGCTCCACAGGATTATCAGGGTGAGACATTTCATCCAAGATTCCTCTGGGTGGACTTAAAGCCCCAACCCCTGGGTTAGCAGCTGGGCATGTCCTTCACTTGTAGCCACCAGCCCTGATGACATGTTCTTGGATCTTCCAGTGGAGAAGAGCCTTCCTGGAGCCACCAGCCTTTCCTATTGCAGGATGCTTGGGCTTCCATCCACCATGGTTCTCATTTCCTAGTGCAGCGCTCTATGGTCAACACTGGACTATAAGGTCACCAACTGCTCCTCAGAAACACTATACAGGGTCGCGATGAGTTGGAACCGACTCGAGGGCATTTAACAACAACCACAGCAAAGGAGTGTCTGATGATACCTAATTATTAATGCCCTTGGCTGCCATGTTAGCACACGCAGAGGCACCTGAGAAGGAAGATTTAGCAGTCTCCACTTGAAAAACCAGCCAGTGGAGCACGGGTGTACTCAGGGTCTGCCATGGGTTGGAAATTGGCTTGAAAGCAAATGGCTGGATACTCAAACCTGGGCTAACAACCCTGGTAGCATAATGGATTATGAGCTGGGCTGCTAACGGTCTGGTCACCAGTTCAATTCTACCAGCTGCTCTGCAAGAGAAAAATGAGGCTTTCTGCTCCTATATAGATTTACAGACTTAGGAAACCCTGTACTTTGTCATTGTAAGTTAGAACCGACTCTACGGCACACAAAAACTTTCTCTAACCTGAACAGAGCACATGTCCTGGGGAAAATGGAGAAAATTGACTTGGTTTTGTTGTTGTTGTTAAGTGCTATTGAGTCGGTACTGACCCATAGCGACCTTATGCACAGCAGAGCGAAACACTGCCCAATCCTGGGCCCACCTCACCACTGTTGCCATGCTTGAGCCTATTGATGCTGCCACTAGGCCAATCCATCCTGTTGGGGGTCTTTCTCTTTTTCTCTGACTTGGTTTGGTTCCTAGAAAATACACAATTGTATATGTAAAAACTTTTATGATATGGTGGGGTTTTTTTTAGTGTTGTTCTTTTTTTTTTAGGAGAAACAGGAAATTTCTAGTGTATCTTTGCGTATTTCATTATAAAGAGTATACACTTGCACTTTTGCTTCATGCCCCATAGAGTAAATGACAGCATGACTTCGCCTAGAGTCCCTCAATGCTTCAGTGTGATTCTGGGTGACTGGTTCTGTCTCCCTAATCAGCTGGATCTTAAAGGGGGAAAGGCATGTGCTGGAGCAAAACTAAGCTGCTGATAAAAATGGAAATGAATTTTGTTAATAAATTAGAAAATCAAGACAGATTTATCGAAGCATTCATTCAAGAAAAGTTGGCATCTAGTTCCTGGCATCCTGTGAAGATAATTTTTGATAAAAATTCAAATTCATTATTGCATAGTCTGCCTCCTACTGTAATCAAGCCAACTTTTAAAAGCTAGATCCGTGTGTGAGCTCTCTGCCATCTCTCTCTGTCTCTCTCCACTCTCTGTCCCTCTTTCAGGTTGGGGGCCTGGGTGGGGCACAAATGTGCACACAAGTAAGGAAGGAAAGAAAAGAGGTAAACTGTTCTCAATTGAAAGGCCTCCCTGGCAGAGCCTTACTCGCTTTAGTATTGTCAGAGATCCACGAGTCCATACATACGAAGCACTTATGACTGTACTTACAGTGTTGAGAACATAATAAACTCTCAGTAAATGTTAGCTAGGCTTATTAGTCATTCTCCAGCACCTGGCCCTGAGTCTTTCACCAAGTAAGTGCTCAATAAATGTAGGCTCGAATGGCATCTCCTCCTCCTCCTCCTGGCATTTCTGTTTTTGATGTCTTCCTCCTCCAGGTTTGATAGGAAAATGGTAATGTTTGCTTTAATTAAATTTAAATGCAAATGGAAAATATTAAGAAGTTTGCTTAAGTAAACACGATTCGTTCCCTCCAAAATGCTCAGAAGTTTTTACATACAGAATTCAGTGTCACAGGCCAATAGACCGTGGACCCAAGGGGTCGATCATTCTCATTAGCAACAAACATTCATGAAGCATCTTCTTGTGTTCAAGGCACTGTGGACCCAGGAGAGAGAAAGAAAGTTAGGTACAGTCACCGCCTGCCCCTGAAGGCAAGACTCTTTTTAAAGAGAAGTAAGTATTTTAATTCGATAAAAATAAAATGCTTCCTGCCATTTAGAAGTCTTGGGGCAATGCTGCAGGGTAAGAATTGGACTACTAACCATAGGATCACTGGTTCAAACCCACCAACCTCTCAATGGGAACACTATACAGGGTTACAATGAGTCAGAACTAACTCAGTGACACGTAATAACAACAACAAGAACAAGGCCATGTGTGTTTTCAAGCAAAAAGATTCAATGTAAACCAACATGAACATCACTACCCAGTTTCTATAGAGTGCTGGTGTGGTGCTGTGGAATAAGTACTAGACTACTAACAGCAAGGTTAGCAGTTCAAACCCACCAGCCACTCCTTGGTAACCCTATACAACGCTGCTATGAGTTGAAACCAACTCGACAGCACTTAACACCAACAGCGGTAGTAGCAGTAGCAACAACTCAGTTTGTATATTTCATCCAGTATCTGTTGATAGACACTGAACTTACATTTTAGAAGAATGAAGCTAAAAAAATTCCCTTACTTAATAGACAGCCCTTAAACCAACCCATAATGCAGCAAATGTTCTTAAATTTTAATTACAATTCATTTAAACCCTGAGCTCTTTATAGGAGCAAACACTCTGATTTAGGAAGAGGTTTATGGATTTTTTTTTTCTTTTCCATGCAATCTCACTACAACAGAGGTACAGATTCAAAAATAATATGTTTCAGTAAGAAATCAAGAACTTTTCAGACCTTTCAACTAACTGAATCAAATTAGGGAACTCATAGCATAGTGGTTACAAATCTGGCTGCAAACCACAAGGTCAGCAGTTCGAAACTACCAGCTGCTCCACGGGAGAAAGATGAGGCTTTCTGCTCCTGTAAGATTTACAGCCTCGGAAACCCTGTTCAGCGTCACTATGGGTCGGAACCGACTCGAGGGCACTTAACAATAACAGCAATAACATAATTAAATTGAGTTGGAATTAGCAATATTTTATATGTAACTGGAGGATTTAGGTGAAATAAGAATAATGCTATCTTGATGTCTTTGAACACCCCAGATGCCTTTGTGATTCCTCATTTATTCCTTCATGGTGTTTGAAAGCTTCATGGTGTTTGAAAGGTACCTGCCCAACAGGCAGATTGCAGCAGACACACATCGCGGAAGAGGCTCCCTGCTACTCTGCCTCTGGCCTGGGCTCAGGGGGAGAAGGAAGGTTCATGGGATGCCAGACCAGAGACTTAGAGCCAACTGGGAGGATTGAAGGGTGTGGATCACTCTCAGCTGGGAACAGTTACCTTTTAGGAAACAATGTGATATAAGGAACTTGTTAGAACTAGGCAGGTGGACAGTCCCATTCAGTGGTGGCAAGAGAGGCCACATGTCAGGCACTGGGCTCCTGCAGGCACAGACCCCAAAGGCAGGAGGAGCTGGGATAAACCCAAGCAAGGAAGTAGAGGCTAGCTATCCACTGCAGTTTCCTAATGTACCGACAGTTGGGGAATTATCTCCTAAAAGAAAAGTAGAACGGTGGCGAATGTCCATCCATCAGCGACCACCAAATGAAAGGCGAGCATTTTATTTTCAAACAAAACTTGGGACTTGGGGCTTGAGAACCCAAGTGCCAAATGAGGAAATGTGATCAATTAAGACTGGTAGTGTAGTGGTTACGAATCAGGTTTCTAACTTGAAGGTTGGCAGTTCAAAACTACCAGCTTTCTGCTCCCCTGAAGATTTGCAGCCTCGGAAACCCTGTGCAGGGTCACTATGAGTCAGAACCGACTCCACGGTACTTAACAACAACAACAATACTAGTAGTATGGCTTAAAGATGGTGAGAGAACTCTACCGAGGTGTACTGAGTAGCTTTTTCCACACCTAGACTCACTCGCTCTTAAATTTTATACATTATGTGTGTGTGTGATTTATTGTAGGTGACAAAATACACAGTCAGGCATCCATCCATTCACAGTTTCTACATGAACAGTTCAGAGGCACTGTTTACATACTCCATACTGTATCACCATTTGGGCATTAGGCATGATATTTTATTTTCTCTGGCATGGCCCTGTAGATTAAGTACTAGACTGCGAACCACATGGTCAGCAGTTCAAACCCACCAGTCGCCCCTCAGAAGCCCTAAACGGGAAGGCTATGCATAGAAACTGACTTGACAGCACTTAACAACAACAACTACCGCCCATCTGAAGCATGGTGGCTCCACTGGATAAGCACTGGACTGCAAACCACAAGGTCAGCAGTTCGAGCCCACCAGTTGCTCTTTGGGAGAAAGATAAGACTTTCTGTTCCCGCAAAGATGTACAGCCTCAGAAACCCTATACAAGGTTACTATGAGTAGGTACCAACTCGATGGCCCTTAATAACAATAACTACCCATATTTTTTCTTCACCATTAATTTAGGCACTCTGCCCATAATGTTCAGATCTGTGCCTTAGTTTACCCAGTGTCTAATTCAGCTCATATAATTATTTGAATGTCGCACTCTAGGATCAGCTCTGGATTGCTGATGACAAGGTCGGCAGTTCAGACTCACTAGCTGCTCCTAGTAAACCCCAACTCAACAGCACTTAACAACAAAGATAATTACAATTATGTTCTTGCAAACATTTTATTATTATTATTAATTGGGCTAAATGGCATAACAGTGACTTCATGGGATAATTTTGATTCAAGGTTGAAAGATTGTTTTCTGTAGATTAAATTTGGGAATTTTCTTCATGAGCAAAGGCTTGGTAAGTCTGACTTCCATGTGTGTTTTTCTCCTTCTGACCAGAATCTATCTGTTGGGTCCTTGATCTAAATATTATATGCTACCAGAGCTCCTTCCGGAACAGTAGCCAGCACCATTGATTTGTTTCTCATCTCGTGTGTGTGGAGGTAGTCGTTTATAGCCCACTCCTAAATTCTTGAAATTGACCTTAATTTGCAAGAAATCAGGCTTTTCTTTCTTTTTCTTTTAAACCTTTCTAACATCAGTAAAGGCATTCAAACATATTTATTTTGGTTAGAGTCTTCAGTTCCACTTCCCTTTTTAGAGTAGATATGTTTCTGAAAAGTGTAGAAATGATTTTGTGTGTGTGAATTGCTTTACCTTTTTAAAATGTCAGAAGACAGATGCTATTACATTGATTGTGTAATGAAAGGTTTCCTTTCTAACGGAAGCACTCTTTCTGCCCAATCAGTCTGTGTCGGTCTGTTTTGTAGATGCATGTCTCTAACCTAATAGCCTTAAAGCATAGCACCCCATTTATCATTCTGTTTTATGTAACATAACAGTGCCATGATTCCTGACACCTAGGAGTCCTGGTGTGGCACTGTGGGTTAATGCGCCAGACTGCAAAGCCATTTGAACTGCAAGGTCGGCAGTTCAAGCTCACCAGCTGCTCCTTGG
>NW_006408540.1:16816256-16880368 GCF_000296735.1 Chrysochloris asiatica | reverse complement strand
TCTTCTTTGAAGTCCTGGTTTGGCACTGTGGGTTAATGTACCAGACTGCAAAGCCATTTGAACTGCAAGGTCGGCAGTTCAAGCTCACCAGCTGCTCCTTGGAAACCCTATACAGGGTCGCTATGGGTCGGAATTGACTCGACGGCACTTGACAACAACAATAACATCCCATGTTTTCTCAAACTTTCCATAATCTCAAAAGTTTACTGCAAATTTAATTTGTGCTGCTGAAATAGCACTGTGTCAAGGAGACCAAGGATTTCCCCCAAAACTCTGAACTTGTCGATCATGCTTGCATGTCCATAAAACCCAGGTGAACTCCAGCTGAGTTTCTTAGAAAACCCAGACCCAGCCAGTACTTGCTTTGGAGATAGGTCAGTTCTTTGATTTCCTGTGTGACAGTCCAGCACATATTTTCAGTGACATCAACAGAGCCAACACCTGCTGAATAAAGGCCTATCAACATGAGCCTCTTGAGCCTGGTGCAGAACGTGGGCTGATGGAGGTTTTCAGGAAAAGGAGAAAAGTGAACCAGTCTCCAGAAAAGGAGAAGTGCAAAGATCTTGACCTGGGAAACAATCAGAGAGCATTGGTGTTGCCAGAGCCCCGGGCACAGCCTGCAGTGCCCTGCTGACTGGGAGCTGCCAGCACAGCATTATCTAGATTACATTGTGTTATGTTGTTGGGGCATCTCATTCTGATAAGGTTTGAGGCAGGATCATTACATAGGAGAATGGATTTAATCCTGTTTTCTTAGCAGGCTTTGAGGACACGAGGGATTATTTATGTAATAAGATGCAAAGTTGCTGTGGAAAGTACTATAGCAACCCAACATCTTCCCAGAGCCAGGCAGCCACTTGTAACAGCAATCTAAATTTACATTTATTTTAGTGTCATTTTTATCGACACTCTTAGTATCTCATTCTGACAGGATGTTAAAATATGTCTTCAGCTTGCACTTGAGCAAAATTAACACAGTGTTGTTGGAATTTAAGTGTGGTTTGCAAAATTTCTGGAAAAAATGGAGAATTTTTTTGAGGGAGTTTAGAAGACAGAAGCTGGGTAAGTTTGTAAGCAATCCCCCCCCCCCACACACACACACACATAGAAAAGAATTCTCTGGTACCATTTATTCCTGATTTCCCTCTTTAGCTTGTGAGCAGCAAGTATGAAAATCTGACTTTGGAAAAGGGATTTTCCTTTTCAACATCGAAGTATTTTGTCAAATGATCACCTGTGATTATAAGAGATGCTTCGAGAATACACTCAATAGGCTGATTGCCCCTGAGCAGAGTATAACATTTTATTTATTTTTATTTTTTACTTACTTTGGGGGAAGAGCAAGTAAAGAGCTAGTATTAGGACTATGACTAGGTCTAGGCTAGGACTATGACTAGGTCTGGTAGCGTATTAGTTATGAATTGGGCTGCAAACTGCAAGGTCAGCAGTTTGAAACTATGAGCTGCTCTGCGGGAGAAAGACAAGGCTTTCTGTACCCATAAAGATTTACAGCCTCGGAAATCCTGTACAGGGTCACTGAGTTGGAACCGACTCCACGGCACAAAACCACTACCACAACACATTTATTTTGAAGTCCTGCTATGGTGCTGTAGGATAAGCACTGGAATGCTAACTTCAAGGTTGGTGGCTGAAGCCCTACTCCTCAGAAGCTATGTACAAGGTCACTATGAGTCGGAACCCACTCAATGGCACTTAACAACAACACAATTGGTTTTACTTTAAATAATTGTATATCTATGATGCTGTAGGATAAGCACTGCAATTCAAGGTCCGTTTGAACAGCAAAGTTGGTAGTTCAAACCACCCAGTCGCTCCTTGGAAACATTATACAGGTCGCTATGAGTCTGAACCAACTCAGTGGCACTTAACAGCAACAGCAATATCTAGGTTGAGTTCTAGGTGATATTTAATGTATGTTAATTTCAGGTTACTGTCTGCTGTTGCTGGTTCTTTGTCAAAAGAATTCCCTTTTATGAGGATGGTCTGATTTTTACAAATTCTTTTAATATCTTTTTATTTGGAAATGTCCTAATTTCATCAACATACTTGATGGATAGTTTTGCTGGGTATATGATTCTTGGTTGGTAATTTGTTTCTTTCAGAGTTTTATATATGTCATCCTATTATTTTCTTGCCTGCATGGTTTCTGCAGAGAAATCAGAGCTTAGTCTTTTTAGTTCTCCTTTGAGGGTAACTTCTTGTTCTTACTGAGTTTTTCTCAGGATCCTTTCCTTGTCTTTGATTGTAAAAAGCTTGATTAGAATATGCCTTAGTGATTTTCTTTTGGAGTCTGTCCTGTCTGGAGTGTGTTTAAGTACTTGAGTGACTATTTTCTTGCCTTTCATGGTGTAAGGGAAGCTTTTTTATTCTTTGTCTCTTCCTGTTGTGGAATGTCAATAGCAAGTAAGTTATTCCTCTTGGCAGTGTCCCACATAAACCTTAGGTTTTTTTTAAGATTTTTCAATTCTTTCTTATTAAATGTTCCTTAGTTGTTGTTGGTTGTTGTCTTTAGAACCACAGACCTTATAGTTAGCAGTCCAGTTCTTATCCTATGACACCACACAGGTCCTTCAGCAGATGAATACTGAAAGATTTGTCTGCAAGCTCAGTAATTCAGCCTTTCATTGATTCAATTCTACTTTTTTACCCTTTGAATGTTTTCTCTACTTATGATGTCTTCATATTCATCTTCTGTATTTATAATTGCTGGTTTTGTGTGGTTTAATTCAGTCAGTTTGTTCTTGCAGTGTTTTCCTGAATTCTTCTAAAGTTTTTCTTTGCTCTTCCTGCTTTCCTCCATCTTTCATTCAACCCATTGAAGGTACCTAAGTATTATTCTTTTAAATTCCTTATCCAATAGTTCTGTTACCATTTCTGGTATTAGTTTCCTGACTGTGTTTTGGTCTCTTGTTTTTGCACGTAAGCTGAAATTGTCTGTCTCTTCTACTCTGAGACCTTGTGCTGCCATCATATGTATATTTGATAATTGTATGTTGGTGTGTTCTCAGGCACCCACAGCCTATCTCCTGTTTGCTGTTTGTATCATGGAGCTCAGGGCAGGCTTATGCACTCCAGAAGTAGGAGTGGCACATCTGATGTCTGACCCCAGGCAGACCCATGGGGACACAGGAGTGGGGGGCACTGGCTGCTGGGATAGCAAAGGCAGGGACTGGACATGTCCCCGGCTACCAGGAGAACCTAGAACAAGGGAGAATCACACCTCCCTTGCTGCCAACCTCCAACTGTGCCCTGGGCCTGCAGGCCACTGTATCATTGTTGTTGTTGTTATTGTTATTAAGTGCCTTCAAGTCGATTCTAACTCATAGCGACCCTGTATTGGGTGTCTGAGGAGCGGCTGGTGAACTTGAACCGCCAACCCTGTGGTTCAAACTTACCTTACAGTCCAGCGCATTAACCTACAACAGCACACTGGGACTCCCATATCATTGAAATGGAAAAAAAATAAAAATAAAAAATCAATACTAAGCCATATTAAAACATATTTGCAAAAACTCAGATGGCCGCATGCTCCACAGCAGTTGATAGCCTATCGCTTCTCTTTGATCTCAATGCCCCTGTTCAGTTTCCTCTTCCAGCCGGCACTCAATCCACCTCCCTATCCTTTCCTCTGGAGCTCAGCATTCCAGGATCACCATTGGTATCTGTGTCTCCCAAAGTCCATGCTACAGAGGGTCTGCTCAGTGTGTGTTTCCCCAGCTCATAGGCATATAAACATTTGAAAAATAAAATCTGATTCTCATATTAAATTAATAACTGGTCATTTTATTCTGATGAGTAAGAATAATTAAGAAAGAAGAAAATTAAACTGTTAATTATAATACTAAAAAAGTGGAAAAAAAGTGTTTGGTTTCCAATATTTTTCTACTGTATGATCTAAATATATAAGCATCTTTCTATGTATTTTTAAGCCTAGTAACTATAATTCTATATAATTTAGTTTTCAGGTACACTTCCTTGTATAATAAATTTAAAAAAAAAAAAAAAAAAAGCTGCGCCCTCCTGTTAACTAAATAGGAAACACAGATCAAATGATTGTGCACCCTTTCTGGACCATGAATTCTTTCAAGCGATCTTTTGGATGTGGGAGATATAGTCTTAGAGGTGGTCACAGTAGATCCTTGACGTTACTAAGCCTTATAACTGGACAAGTCCTTCCAAGAGCATCATTTAGATCCCTTAAATGTTACTATGGCTGAGAAGCTATAGATATATAGGCCTGTTGTTAGCAGAAAATCTTACCTATTGATTTTCTTTCATACTTCTCCATCTAAAATCTTGAAGTGTGACCGTGACACTGTTGAAGTAGGACATTACCCAAGGAGGAGAAATGAAAAAAAAAAAAAAAAAATCAATACTAAGCCATATTAAAGCATATGATGTTACCAACTTCTTAGCACTGTGATGTACTGTTTATTAACATCATTGTCCTAATTCCCCCCTGCTTTTATATCACATTGTACTTCAGAGCACAGTTAATGGCATAAAGCTATTGTACCTTGACTTCCAACAGTGCTGTCCATAAACTTCATTAATCGATTCCCCAAAAGATGCTAGGTCTACTGTCTGAATACAAAATTCGAGACCAAGAAGACATCTTTTAGAATTAGTTATGCATACACAGCCAAGAGCCACACAACGAATGCACCTAACCTTGCTCAGAAATGTCACTTGCCAGTAGATCGCACACTCAGAAGTCCTGGAAATGGATGCTTATAGCAATAAAAGAATGATGATTGTCTTAAGCTTGCCCATATTCAAATGCCTTAGACACTCTTCTTTTCTACGTGGTCTGATGGACTCCTGGTGTGACACTGTAGGGTCAGAACTGGACTTCAAACCACAAGGTTGGTGGTTCAGAACCCCCAGCTGCTTCTCAGAAAGCCTACACAGGATTTCTATGAGTCAGAACCAACTCCATGGCACTTAATGACAACAGTTGTCCTTGGTGTAGGAAAGAGAGGTTGAGCACTCAGAATCTCTTCTCCCTGGTTCCAAGACACGTGGTGTAAAGCCCTCTGGGAAGTATCTACAGAAGGAAGATGTCATGTTAGAATGCTCATCACTTTCCAGGAGTCCATGGGTGCTGCAAATGGTTCATGAACTCAGCTTCTAACTGAAAGATTAGAAGTCTGAGTCCACTCAGAGCCGCCTCATTCTGAAAAATCAGCATCTCAAATACTATGACGCATCATTCTACTCTGACACAGAGTCAATGCAATGGCAACTAGATTTGTTTTGTTTTAATCATTAGTAGTGAAGTGGGGATCATAGTGGTACCATACAACAAGCACTGCACTGCAAACCACAAGGATCACAATTTGAGCCCACCAGCTACTCTGCGGGAAAAAGATGAGACTTTCTGCTCCTGCAAAGATTGAAAGTCTCAGAAACCCTATTGTTGTTAAGTGCCATCAAGTTGGTACCGACCCATAGCGACCTTATGCACAGCAGAACGAAACACTGCCCGATCCTGGGCCAACTTCACCACTATTGTCATGCTTGAGTCCATCCATGCTCTCACTTGACCAATCCATCTCGTTGGGGGTCTTCCTCTTTTTCTCTGACCCTCCACCTTACCTTATTTTAGATGAGCTTCCAGACAAAGATAGACTAGGAAGAAGGAGTGAAAAACTACTTCGGAATATTTAGTCACTGAAAACCTTATGAATAGCGAAACCCTATACAGGGTCACAATGAGTTGGAACCACCTCCACGGCACATAACAACAACAGTGAAGTGGTGGTGGTGGTGGTAATAGTAGTTGCATGCTGTCTAGTCGGTTCTGACACATAGTGACCCCGTGTTGGGTTTTTGAGGCTATAAATCTTTATGGGAGCAGAAAGCCTCATCTTTCTCCCATGGAGGGGTTGTGGATTTGAACTGCTGACCTTGTAGTTTGCAGTCCAGTGTGCAACTCACTATGCCACCAGGTCTCCTTAGCAGTGAAATAGGGAGACACATTCCTGCAGCAAAAGTGACAGAACAAAATCTGTTGAAATTCTGTTGGAACCTTGGAGTGTTTCAGGCAGGGTGTCTCAGATTCCATGACGAATGTCTCAGTCCTTCAAGAGTTACAATGCATCATGAGCCCTTGTGTTTCACTTAGAGTATGCTGGGCCATTTTCACTTGAAGCAGTTGCCTAGATTTACTGTTAGTAGAGCTAAATTAGAAATGCCTACATATTGCACACTAGGGCATTGGTTAATTAATGGCACCCTTTAAAGAAAATCATGTCTTAGAACACACACAAAAATAGTGTGGCATGAGAGAAGATACAAAATAGATCACTAAGTGATAAAAGCACTTTTTTTTTTTAATCAGTAACTCCAGGTAAATATAATCATGTTTTATTTCTTACATGTCGTGTTCACAATGTATATGTTGTTGTTGTTAAGTGCCGTTGAGTCAGTTATGACCCATAGCGACCCTGAACAGGGTTTCTGAGACTGTAAATTTTTTCGGGAGCAGAAAGCCTAATCTTTCTCCCTCGGAGCAGCTGGTAGTTTCAAACTGCTGACCTTGTGATTCGCAGGCCGAGTCATAACCACTACACTATCAGAACTCCTTTCACAATGTATATGTTGTTGTTATGTGCTGTGGAGTCGGTTCCCACTCATAGCAACCCTGTACAGGGTTTCTTTACGGGAGCAGAAAGCCTCAACTTTCTCCCGTGGAACAGCTGGTAGTTTCAAACTGCTGACCCTAAGGTTCACAGCCCGATTTGTAACCACTACGCTATAGGAGGGACAAATCTATAAAGATATAGAACAAATATTCAAAGTAGTTACCACAAATGGTGTGATTGCATGTGATTTTAATGTTCCTTGTGCATTTCAAAATTGTCCATAATATTTATCATTTCAATTCCAACTCAGAGTGAACCTATAGAAAAGAGTAGAACTGCCCCACAGGGTTTCCAAGACTATAATCCTTCTGGAAGCAGACTGCCACATCTGTTTCCCATAGAATAGCTGGTGGGTTCAACCTGCCGACCTTTGGTTAGCAACCAAACTCTTAAACACTGGACCTCCAGGGTTCCTTTCTAATAACTCAAGCGATAATAAATAGTAATTTTTAAAGTGGGTAAGACAATCCGTGGGAGAAAGATGAGGCTTTCTACTCCCGTAAAGATTTACACCCTCGGAAACCCTATACAGGGTCGCTATGGGTCGGAACCGACTCGATGGCACATAACAACAACAACAAGACAATCTGCTGAAATTCGTGTGGATTGAAGAATACCATCTTTCTTTTTTCACTCATTCTGGGCAAATTAAAAGTAATAATGAATAGTAACTAGTGTCCGTTTTAAGGATCCCTGGTAGTGTAGTGTGTTACAAGTTGTGCTGCTAACTGAAAGTTCAACAGTTCAAATCTACCAGTCGCTCCTCAGGAGAAAGATGAGACTTTCTGCTCCCATAGTGATTCACAGCCTCAGAGACCCTATACATGGTCTCTATGAGTCAGAACTGACTCCACGGCAAACAATATCCTTTTAAAACTCTAAATTAGGGAAATGCCTCACTTAATTTAGCATAATATGCTTCTATATCCAGACCAAATTGTTTAAAGTTTCCTTTACCAAAAGCTGATAGCATTTGCATGACTACTGAATAAAGGATTCAAGAAAAATCCATGTCCTAAATCAGGCATAAACAATGAATTTCTTACCCTTAGAGAGATTGGTAATGAGTTTCTTGAGACACAGAAGAGAACCTTACAAGTTTATCCTGTACAAACTCTCCCCTTCATCACATATAGGAGAATGCTATCCCATTTTGAAAAGTTCTTTGTTGAATGTGGCTTTGTTGTTGTTGACAGGTGCCATCAAGTTGGTACTAGATAGTAAGTGAAAAAGCTAGAACCCAGGTCTGGTTTCCTTTTTCACAGGCAGGGTAAATTTGTTTTTTGTTTTTCAGAAGATGTCAGCATACATGGACATGCCTTAAGTGATATCATAAGAGTCAGTTTTTGTTGTTAAGTGCTGTCAAGTTGGTTTCCAATGAGCGACTGATGAGTTTAAACCACAGACCTTGTGGTTCAAACCAAACTTGTGCTTTATCCCACAGCACTACACCAGGATTCCAAAGATTCAGTGGTAAAATTAAATTTGCTAAAGACTTTGGATTCCTGCTTCGTGTAGATGGCACCATGATGCTATTTGGAGGCAAAAGTAGACCAGAGATATTTGTCACCTTATAATGTTAATAATGTTAAGGAGCTCTGGTAGTGTAGTGGTTACGAATTGGGCTTCTAGCCTCAGGGTCATCAGTTCGAAACTACCAGCTGCTCTGCAGGAGAAAGATGAGGCTTTCTGCTCACATAAAGATTTGCAGCCTCGGAAACCATGTACAGGGTCGCTGTGAGTCGGAACCGACTCCACGGCACATAACAATAACAACAACAATGTTACTTCAGACAGAGAAAAACGGTGGTGAGGCACTTAGATCACCTTTCCACCATGTTCTAGCTTACGTGTCTGTATATTCTGGGCTTAACAACAACTACAACAATAAAGAATGAGATTTGCTTCAACAAAGGCAGCATGCTTAGAAAACTGCTTTGACTCCCATTCCAAGAAAAATGCCAACTCTAAAAAATATTCAGGTAATTGGCACAGTCTCTTTTCTAGTTGAGTGATATCTACTTCTGCAAAATAGTCTTTGTTTTGCTCGTGGCTCTAAACCGGAAGTGCTTTGTAGCGGTGAAGGGCATCAAACACAAGCAGTACTGTATCACGCATTTTCTTTGGTAAACCACGCGTGCTGTCATGCTCCAGGTTTCTCATTCCTTAGTTTTCCAAAGAGGTAGAGGGAAGAAATAAAGATATTCCTCAAAACATGGGCATGTACTTTGATTGCCCGGCTCATCTTACGTTGCCTCTGTACCCCCAGGCCTGGGGAGCGCCTACCTGAGGAGCAGATTTATTGACTCTCCATCTAATTTCAAGACTCATTGAAGCACCTCTCTCCGTCTCCCTGTTCTCGGGGCTTTTCTTTATGAGATGTGCCTCTCAATATATCTTAAAAAAATAAGTCTGATGAAGAGTAGCTGCCGTAATATCAATCTTATTTAGGTTCATAGACTCAGCGAAGTTTTGATGTGGAAGTAATATGTCCTCACTCTCCCTCCAATTTTCTAGATCAGTGAGAAAAATAAAAATTTCAGTACTCTGAATAATCATCAGTTGAATAAATACCAAAGTTTGTGTTTTTTTCGAATTACAAGTTTTCAGGCACAATTTAAGCTATAACGTATATTTGACAAATCTTTTGGAGGTGGGATGAGATATTGCATTCTTTTAAATATTTATGAGTCCGTTTGTGAAATGTCTTCATTTGCTGTACCAGACTTTTCTACCAGACGTTACCAGACGTTACCAGACGCTCCTTGACATTTCTAGTAGGGTTTATATAATCTGAACTTCCTAAAATCACCTACTTCCCCATTCTTAGTTCATAGGGGACCATAAGGAGCTCTGGTAGTGTAGTGGTTATAAGTCAGGCTGCTGACTTCAAGGTCAGCAGTTTGTAACTACCAGCTGTTCCATGGGAGAAAGATGAGGCTTTCTGCTCCCGTAAAGATTTCCAGCCTCGGAAACTCTATGCAGGATCACTATGAGTTGGAACCGACTCCACGGCACATCACCACCACCACCACCACCACCACCACAGGGTACATGATATACTTGGAAGCCAGGATGGCCAGACTTCCTCTCTCATATATTGGACATATTGTCAGGATGGACCAGTCCCTGGAGAAGGATATCATGTTTAGTAAAAATCAGAGGGCCAGAGAAGGAGAGGAAGACCTCCAACGAGATGGATGGACGCAGTACCAGCAGCAATGGCCTCAAATGTAGTAACCATTGTGAAGTTTGCACAGAACCAGACTGTTTCATTCGGTTGTGCATAGGGTTCCCTGTAAACTGGTACCTAACAACAATGATACACTTTGTCTTCAGTGCAAGGTGAAGGAACAAAAACTAACAAGGAAAGTATTAAAAATCTAAGTGAGATTTAGTTTTGATCTGAGAGTGCTGTTTATCCACACTCATACCATGCACTATATCCTCATGCCTAGAGACATTCCTGGAGTAGCAAGGGATCAGGGGTTTATGCCATCTCTGATGTCTGTGCTCTCAGAAGTCACAGCTAGAAACTATCACGCATCTAGTTATCTAGTTTGTCTCTTTGAGGACTAAGGTGTGCCTGACCCAAGGCTTGGTCTTTCCAATCATCTTATATGCAAGTGAAACCTGAACAGTAAAAATGGAAAACAGAAGAATTGATGCATTTGAAAATTGTGGTGTCAGTGAAGAATATGGAATACACACTATAGACTGACAGAAAAAAGAACAAATACAGTCATATTACTCCTTTGCAAGGATGATGCGGCTTCATCTTGCTTGGTTTGGCAATGTTTTCAGAAAAGGCATGGTTTTTGAAAAGGACAGGTTTAGTAAAGGTCAGCGAAAACAAGAGAAACACTCATTGAGATGGATTGATCCAATAGCCACAACAATCCTTATCTATTTGACACTTTGAAGTGGTGGTGATGGTGTAAGTTACCTACCACCAACTCATCCCCTGACTCATGCCTACCCCATACACAAAAGTATGCGATGTTGTCATCCACTTGGTTTTCATTGGCTGATTTTTGAAAAGGGAATCTCTTAAGTCTTTCGTCCTAGTCTGTCTTGGTCTGGAAGTGCTACTAAATTCTGCTCACCAGTAGGACTCCATGCAAGTGTGTCTCCAACCGATGGATGGGTGGTGGGTATGCTTAAGGTACGCTGGCTGGGAATGGAACCCGGGTCTTCTGCCTGCAAAGTAAGAATTCTACCACTGAACACCCACTGCACCCTTCTGGGACTGACAGGAGCAGAAATGTGGACTCCGTAGGGTAAGCACTGAAACACGGTTCTGCTTGAATTACAACGTCGGTGGTTCAAAGTCACCAGCCACTCCTCGGAAACCCTATACAGGGTCACTATGAGTCAGAACTGACTTGACAGCATTTAACAACAACAACAACAACAGACTGTGTGTGATGTTCCCGTCAGCCCCCAAACACTAGTAGTCCCCAAGCCACCCAAGTGTCCAGTCCTCACTCCTCTGTGGATTCTGGCTTTCATAATTTTATATTAGGGAGACTCTATGTTCCTGTTTGGAGTCCTAGTGTGGTGCTTTAGGAAAAGTGCTTGGTCTGAACCTCAAGGTTGACAGTTTAAATTTACCAGCCACTCCTCAGAAACTCTATATGGGGCCACTGTGAGTCACTTAACAACAACCCCCACCATACATACACAACTTTAGTGGAGACTCCACTTAGCAACAACAACAATATGTTCCTGTTTAGGACAAAAGAATGAGCTATTTCAGGTTATTCAAAATTGGGAGACAATGGCAAACAGTCCTAGTGTGGCACTGTAGGATAAGTACTGAACTGCTAACTTTAAGGCTAGTAGTTCAAACCCAACACCTGATCCTCAGAAACCCTATACAGTGTTGCTGTGAGTTGGAACTAGTTCACAAGCACCCAACAACAACAACAGTGATGTGGTTAAGGGTGAATCTCAGAGGAAGGAGAAAGAAGAGATTTAAGTAAGGTAACATACAATTTTTTTCTTAGACTTTTTAGTAATTGAAACTCCATAGGTCCTTGGACTTTTAAAATTAAAATTAAAATGTAAATTGGACTTTTCATACCATGGTACAACATTTGTTGTTGTTGTGAAGTGCCACTGAGTCGGTTCTGACCCATAGTGACCCTGTATAGGGTTTCCAAGGAGCAGCTGATGAGTTTGAACAGCCATGCTTGCAGTTCAAACGGCTTTGCAGTCTGGCACATTAACCCACAGCGCCACACCAGGACTCTGGTATGACATTTAGGTTCCTAAAAAATCTTTACACTGATATCAGATTGTCAGTGCCATGTTAGCAAAGCACTTTCTAGAAAATTACCCAGAGTTCTTCTTTCTCTTGTTCAGAAAAAAGTTAGTAACAAGAGAGCTGCTTCCTCAGAGGGATTCTTTTAACCTTTCAGAAACAAAATATTTCATGCTAATTCTTGCTTAATTAGAGCAAAGTCATTTCTTGAAAATCACTGAATATGGGTTTGAAGTCTGTTCATCACTGACCTCTTTAATTCAATCAAGGTCACCTCATAAACTTGCCCAAACAGCTCTATTTCTCAATTAGAAAAAGAGGCAGAGCTGCTTAAAAGCATTTAGCATTTGATTAATAGTGCTTAACTGGTACTTCAGCACTTCATAGACTTTTTAAACAGGTGCTGGTAAGAATAAAACATTGCTACCTCAAAAATTATACTCATCACAAACTCAAAACAAATCATTTTAATGAGCAAAGCAAAAAAAAAAAACAAAAAACCCTGCTTTTTGTGACAACGTGAGAAAGGCTATCCTGCTCAGTTTATCAAGGGTTATAATAAACGACCCAGGGAAAAATTGCTGTCATGTAGCCCCCTCCTCCACCCCTCGACCGTTTTTCAAAATGCATGCACCCCTCCCTGCCCCAGGACTCAGAGACCAGGAAAGCTGAGTTTCCTGAGCTTCAAGAACTGGGGATGAAAGGAAGTGATGAGAAGACGTGTCTGGCTGAAGGATGTGGTTGGAACCATCTGAATGGTTGAAAGTGAGGAGTTCGGAAAATAAGCATGGGAGCGGCATCCTTCCAGGTTTCCTGTCACTTCCTGTGCCTCCCGGAGGACTGCCCAGCTCACATGGGGCTCTCTTGAAGAGAAAAGTCATTTGGGTAGTCACATCTCTGAGGAAGCAACTGCTAAGAATCAATGACAGTCACTGTCCCTGGAAGGAGAGTTTAGGGTCATTGTAAAGAGTAAAATCATTTTAAACCAGATGAAATGAGGTCCTGGATGAGGTGTCTTTGCCTTTCTTCCAGCCTAACGATCCGTTCTGCAAGCCTCAGCCTTCTCAGCAGTACCATAGAACTCATCCTGAGTGTGTCCTTGATGTTGTTGACAGAAATACCAATTAAGGGATTCTGTGGCATTTTGCAAATATCAAGCACTTTGGAAATGTGCATAGTCAATACTGGTGAGCACTAACAGAGGAATAAATGAGTGGCTTTCATTTACCTGGTGAGCTATGTACAAACACCAACACCTGGGAGTTAATGCCCGGGCATCGGTGTTGCTAAAACATTCCCCAGGTACTCCTGATGCACAAAAATTGAACAGCACTGGGATGTAACCTGAGGATTATTGATGCTGTCAATCATAGGTGGGAAAGGGGGAAACATAGGCTGAGGTAAAATAATAGTAGAATGAGAAGAAAAAATGGAGTAAAAGATTAGAATATTTAGTAGAAAGCAAGTTACTGAGATGAGTCGTGATAAAGGTACCAGAGGAGAAATAACAGGGAGGTGGTTTATTAGTATAAGTGTACCATGAGAGACAGGTGGAGAATTTCCATCATCAGGTCAGTTCCAGGTGTATGTGGGGTACTTTGGTTAGTTGTGGGGTTGGAGGGAGAGTAGGGTGATGCAGACAAATGTGGTAAGAACCAGAAAGAATAGCCACAGACTGTTTTCTTATCCATTGGTGTTGATAAAGGAAGCAGAAATGTCTGGGTATTTGCCACGCAAAGAAGGCTCAGGGTTTGTAGGCTGTTGTGAGGAGAGAGAGCACAGAGGAGGGGGCTCCCTCCTGCAGGAAAGAGGCTGGTCCTTGGGTGCTCTTGGTCATGAGTATTAATTAATTCCCACAGATTTCAGAGGTACAGCCTGACCTGTCCTGGGTACAGGCCACAAACCTACTGTCCGGAACCTTTCTCCAGAAATATGGTTGCAAAGAAAAATAATACTCAAAAACACCTGGTAGGATCAGAAGAATGTGATTTGGAGCCACTGCTTGGGAATTTATAAAAGCATTCTTCATAATCCTATCACAGGAGAGGCCTCAGGGAGCATCCAAAGAGGTTCTGGTAGATAGATTAATGGAATGTGAGAAGACAAGGCAGAGAGCAGAGAAGCTCTGAAGGCTGGGTGAGCTGGTAAAAACGGAAGAGGAGAAGGTTGCTTGACAAACAAAAGCTGCTGGAAAAGGCTGAAAGGAAGCAAGTGGCAAGAAAATATAAGACTAGAAGAAAGTTGTGAGGAAATCACAAGCGTGGCTAAGAAATGGCACTGAAACCTGAGCCTGCATTAGGCTCATTCTAGGCATCTGTTAAGGACCTCTGGTAGCATAGTGGTTACGAATCAGGCTGCTAACCTGAGGGTCAGCAGTTTGAAACTACCAGCTGTTCTGTGGGAGAAAACAACATCAACAAATAGAAGTTTTGTGAAAATGTCACTGTTGTTTGCCTAGGTTTTAAGAACATACTCTCAATTTGGGCGGATTTCATTTCACATTTTCATGTGCTTTATGTAGAGTGGATGTGCTTTATGTAGAGGAAAATGCCTGTCCAATGTGTGCGTGTAGTCATAGTTGTTGTTGTTGTTGTTAAGTGCCGTGGAGTCGTTTCCGACTCATAACGACCCTTGTACAGGGTTTCTGAGGCTGTAAATCTTTACGGGAGCAGAAAGCCTCATCTTTCTCCCGTGGAACAGCTGGTAGTTTCGAACTGCTGACCTTGCGGTTCGCAGCCTGACTCGTAACCACTACGAGTAAGGAGGATAATAAAAGAAGGAAACCGTAGCTTCTTGGTGGTAGAAGAAAATAAGAAACAGCCTTTGATAAAAGAGAAGGAAGTTTGCAAGTTACGAGGCAAAAGAGATGACTGCTGTCCTATCTGGTAGATGAGGAAATGAGAGGAATGATTTGTCATAGGGAACAAATGTAGAGTAAAGTTACACAAAGCAAAACTCATAAGCTGGGCTTGGTACCCCATGGAGAGTGTGGTTAGGTGTCCTTGAGTAGGTGACAACCTCCAGCAACCCTGTGTACACCAGCATGAACCACTGCCTAGTCCAGCATCATGACCATATTTGAGCCTGTTGTTCCAGACACTGTCAATCCATCTTGTTGAAGGTCTTCCTCTTTTGAGCCAACCTCCTCCTTTACCAAGCATGATGTCACTCTCCAAGAACTGGTCTCTCCTGATGACATGTCCAAAGTATGAGAGACAAAGTCTCACCATCCTCTTTTCTAAGAAGCATTCTGTCTGTGCTTCTTCCAAGACAGATTTGTTTGTTCTTCCAGCGGTCCATGGTATTTTCAGTATTCTCCTCCAACACCATAATTCAAATGTGTCGATTCTTCTTGGGTCTTCTTTATTCATTGTCCAGCTTTCACAAGCATATGAGGTGATTGAAAATACTTGGACTTAAATCAGGCATATCTCAATCCTCAAAGTGACATCTTTGCTCTTTAACACTTTAAAGAGATTCTTTTGCAGCAGATTTGTCATTTGATTTCTTGACAGCTGCTTCCATAAGTGTTGATTGTGGATTCCAGTAAAATGAAGTCCTGCACAACTTCAATCTTCTCTCCCAAGGCCTGCTACATTCTGTGATCTATCTTTGTTTAAATCTAACTGGCTTTTAAAAAAAAAAAAAAAAAAAGGGTCTTTTAAAGCCACCAGAGGATAGAAAAAAAGGCAATCTTGTACCTTAGAAATAGAAATAGGGATTGAAAATTTAAATGAAAACAAATCTTCAGTCAAAGGAGAAGGAAGAGTGCAGAGAACATGCCTCCTTTTAACCACACCTCCTGTCTGGGTTTGGGGTTCTGTAGGAATTCAGCTTCTCTCCCTCCCATGGTGCCTGCCCTATCAGCCTAGGTACCTCCTCCTTGGGAAGACTGCAATTTGGTAAAGCTTACCTCTGTGTGGAGTCCCACACTCCTGCTTCCCTTCAGCTTCTTAAAGTGTGAAACTCATTTCAAGACCTAGCTCAAACTGTACCTTTTTCTAGAAAGAGCCCTTCCCTGGGCTCTGATGGCCCAGCCATCTTTCTCTGCCTCCTCCTGTCACACCTATTGTAGTGGTTAAGTACCGTTAAGTCCCTTCTGACTCATAATGACCCCACATAGTGTTTCCAAGGAGCAGCTGGTGAATTTGAACTGCTGACCTTACAGTTAGGAGTTCAGTGAGTCCTCATCCGCTTCCTCCAGCTTCCATATTTGTGGGCTTCTGGGCTGGGAGACCATGCTCACCCCACCTCAGTTATACCTGTATTGGGCACGCAGATGTTGGCAGGACTCCGTGTTTCCAGTGCCCTGAGAATTCTAAAACCAATCCTCAGCGAGGGAGCAGGGCAGAGGGGTGCACTTGCCCCTGATCACAAGTCCAAGGGGGTTCCAAGTGAATCCCACCTCCTACCCTTCCCTGATGAGGCCAGCCTGAGGAGAGGGCACAAAGTAAGAGATTGTCCCTGGCCACTCCTGATGCTCTCTGTACCTCCTGACACAGCATCCGTCAACAGCAGTTTCAGTGGCAGACTCCTCCTGCTTTTGCAGAAAGCCAGCATGCAGCTCTCCTCTGCTGCTTTTCCTTGCAGGAAAATGGGGGTGACCAGGGGAGGACTCTGAGGATAATCCTGTAAAGGGAAAAGCACTAAGGCATGATGCGTATCCCTGATTGTGTCAGAAGCCCAGCAGCGTCTCTTAGCCCTGGGTCAGAACACTTCTTTAGGAAGAGCTACATGGAAGGAGGGGTGGAGGACTTCTTACCCTAAATCACCTGCCGCTGGCTATGCCTCCAGCCTCACATTTAAGTCATTATAATAACAGGATCCAGTTTACCTGCACTTTCCAAATTACCCTTATTCCACTGGCCCCACACCAAGATGGAAACAGAAACTGCACTGTGTTTCTGTGTATCTCTCACTAATAATAGCTAACACGCAGACTGTAACACACACGGCAAATATAAAACGCTATGTCAATACAGAGCTCTAATAATAATAATCCTGCGAAAATGTAGCAGAAGGAATTTCCATGAGCAATTTGAGGAAGATTGCTACTTCAGTGGCAATCCAGGTGTTACTGAAAAACAGATCGATGGCACTTTGTTGGTGCTGAAAGAGGTGATGTACTGGGAGACTGGCTGTCAGACAAACATCCCACAGGGCTTGCCGGCTCTCCAGCTGACCCTGGGAACATTAGCAGTGACAAAGGCTTCATTTGGTCTCGGGAGGGTGGGGGTCATCCTTCCCCTGGCTGCTATCAGTCCCTTCAGAGAAGATCTGGAGACAGAACTCGGCAGGAGTTTCCACCACCTTGACTACTCTATCTGAAGGCACCAAACCGAAACTAAAACAAACCCCCTGCCAACGAGTTGAGTCCAACTCACAGGGACCCTCAATGAGCATTTCAAGATGGCACATCTTCCTGTGAGCAGGCAGCCTTGTCTTCTGATTCTGCAGTAAGCAACCCAACACCTAACCCACGGCATGACCGGGGCTTCTACAAAGATGCTTCTACAGACACTCATACAGGCAAAAACCGGACAGGCATGCTAATGTTTGTCCTTCCGGAGTACAGATCTCTTTGCAGAGAAGGACGGGCCCACCCAGGGCTCACAATCTCTGTGATTAGTGGGCATCAGTGCTGCCAGGGGGAGACTCCGAGCATAAAGAAGGACCCCTAAGCAGCTTCCAGAGTCCCGGACTCAACCCTCAAGACTTCCAGAGAGTGAGTTTCATTTCATACAGACCATTTCTTCATCAATGACATGTACTGGTGTTTTGCTTTGTTTTTTAAATTGGGTCCTGCTTTTGGGGTTCACAGCAGAGCCTCTCTGTGGCAGAGCACAACCCAGACAACAGAACCAGAAGTAGATGACCTGCTTTATTTACACTCTGCCAGCAACAAACCAGCCGGCCTGCCCTCGCCCTAGTATTGCTGGTGGCATGCGCTCTCCAGCCCTTGCAGGGACCTACAGCCATCCTGAGGACCATGACCTTACTTAGAGGGTAGAGGTTCTGACATCTCACTTCCTGATTGTAAATCTTGGATCCCTGGGCCAGCTGTGCCACCTTTATCTCTCTGAAACTCAGTCCCACCACTGGTGAAATAGAAACCATGAGTGTATTAACCGCATCATGGCTCTGTGAGGGCTAAAAGAAACTGAGTGAGACATAGATCTAACCAAAGCCAAACCAGTTGCCATCAAGTTGGTTCTGACTCAGGACGACCCTGTGCATACAGGACAGAGCGGCTCTATGGGATTTTCACAGCGGTTACTGTTCCAAAGCCGATCGTAAGGGCTATCTTTCGAGGCACCTCCCGGTAACTTCAAACCCCCAATCTTTCTGTTAGTAATCCAACACTTAACTGTTAGTGCCCCTCATGGATTCTCCCTGGCATACAGTGAGGCTTACAAATGATTAGATGTTATTATTACTTCTATTACGTTGCTGCTGCTATCATTATTTGAAGGAGCCCTGGTGGTACTGTGGATTTGGCACTGGACTGCTAACTGCAAGGTCAGCAGTTCAAACTCACCAGCTGCTCCAAGGGAGAACGATAAGGCTGTCTGCTTCCATAAAGATTCAAGTCTCAGCTGGAATTGACTGGATAGCAGAGGCAATAGTGGGAGCAGAAAGGGAGAGAAGAACAAAGTAGTGACTATCCGTGTTACCCAGATTCCCCCTCACCTGGCCCGGAGGTGCTCAGGATATTGGGCTGGGACTATGGGGTCTGGGCGCAGGGATGAGGCAGGGCTGCTTCCAGAGGTGTGGAGCATGGGGCTGAGGCTCCCACAAGAGAAGGTGAAGGGATGAAACAATATGAGAAGCTGAGCGTGTGGTTGTCCCAACATGCTAGCCATGGCGCATCAGTTCAGGAGCCTAGTGATAGAATGTGCTACTCCTCAACGTGGGGCCACACCAGTAGGAGTGAATTCTCAGGTCCACCAGAGACATGCTAGACTGGAGACTCTGAACCTCTGTGTGAGCAGGGGATACTGATACAGCCCCTGCTTTAGGGAGACACTGGATTAGAGTAGCACCAGATGCTACACCAATAAACCCACATTTTCAGTGACTCAGTGACAAGAACAAGTTTGTTTCTTGAGGACAGACATTGTTGTTCCATGGGCAGCTCTCCTCCATGTGGTGCATCTGAGAGCAAGGCCTCTCCATCATGTGCCCAGCAGCGAGAACAAGATGGTCAGGAAGAACATCACCTGCTCTCACACTCCATGATCACAAGACAAGGAGCCCTCCTGCTGCTGGGGTCAAGCTAACCCAAAGGTGGGAGGTTCAGACCCACCCAGCCCCTCTCTGGAAGAAATCTCTGGCAGTTTGACTTCATAAAGATTCCAGCCAAGAAAACACTGTGGATGTTCTGCACTGTCACATGGGGTCACCATGAGTTGGAATCCACTGCAGCAACAACCACAGGGGTTTCTGCACCGAGTTACCTCTCAGGACCGAGGCCACATTGTACAAAGAGAAGTCTGCATTTGGGTCCACAGGTCCTGGAGATTCAGAAGGCAGGTAGGCAGGCAGAGCCTGGAGAGAAAGTCTCTTCGTGCTGGACTGTAAGGGCAGCCACCTCTCCCAGGGAGATGGAGCCACAATTACAAAGGAGCTGGCAAAGGAATGGAGGTCTTGTGATGTCTCTCAGGCCTGGAGCCTGACCCATCTGTCCTGAACCTGTCCGCATAGCTGTCTATCTGGGCAGCAGCAGAAAAATCCTTGAAGAAGACTTTATTTGAGCTGTGGAAGAGAAAGTACAGCCCGACACCCTCCTCTCAGCATTCCAGGAGGACATCTGGCAATGTGAAGACAGAATGTTAAATACAAGCTCCCCAAAGACCCAAAGACTAGCAGTTCTTGAGAAATCCAGATATTGTTAGAAACAATATGTTAAAGTGCTTTCTTATTTAGTTGTATCTTGCCTGAGCATGAAAAAGATATTAACATGATGTCAACTTTCTGGGACCTCACCCAAAATAACTTACATTTTTTCATATACTGCTAATTATTTTTCTGAGGCTGGCTCAGGCTGGTAAGAGAGAGATTTCAAGGCTTTCCCCAGATTATTTACTTAAAGAAGTTAAGCACATCATTATCTGTTCCCATGGAAACACAGTAAGTAATACAGGACACAGCATAGGAGGTCAGTCTGACCGTAATTAATGTAAAGAATAATGGTTTACGGGGATTTTGGTAAAGGGTAAAGCTTGGGGCTATGGTACCTTTCAACCTTGTCTTCCACTGTGTAATTTCATCATTGGGTCACTTTTCATGCACTGCTTCCTTTTTGGTAGTTTTAATAGTCTAGTGTTAATGTTTAAAATGCAATTAAATCTTTTTTAGAAAACCATTTTTTCAATGTTCATATTTCATGTTTGATTCAATGCAAAAATTAAAGTGGCCAAGGATTTTTTAAGGTACCAACCATTTATAAACCAGTGGCATATAATGGTCTTTTTGTGTATTCTGTAGCTTTTTCTACATGGTTTCAAACAGTTGATTGGTGAATTAATGAATGAGAATCCAGAGGCACAGCCAGATTTGGAATTATCTTTAAAATTACAAAAGAAAGATTAACATGTTCAATATAGTTTATGCTTAACATGCCAATATTGGTTATCCAACAGGTGGTGGCTCTTAGCTGAGTATTCTATTTATTGGAGCACAGTACACTCCTTAGAGATTCTTACAAGTAGATGTGTACTGTGTTGTTGTTAAGTGCTGTCAAGTCAGTTCCAACACACAGTGACCCTGAATAGGGTTTGCGAGGAATGACTGGTGAGTTTGAACTGCCAACCTTGTGGTTCAAACTGACCTTGAGGTCCAGCACTTTATCATGCAGCTCTGTACCAGGACTCCAGATCCATGCTGTGGTTTATAGCTACTCCTTAAACTTTATTTGAATAGTGGGTTTGGTGTGCAGTCTCCTCAGGGTAAATTTCATCACCATTTTGCAAAACTGTTTCGTTTACTACAGTGTCCCAGAAAGAACTAATATGAGAATAGAGAGAAATTAATTGTTCACCTTCCAAGTTCCCGCGTTTGTAATACATGGAGACATTATATTAAGTCAGGGATGATTAGGATGCTGTTTCTTTTACAGCTCTGATTCAAGAACCCTAACGGAGTGCTTCTCCCAGGAAGCTTGTCTAAGGGACAGATCTGGGGCAGCGGTGCGATGCTGAATAATGTGTTCAAACAGGTGGCCTGCAATTAAGTGGAGTCAATAGACAATTTCTCACCCGTTAGAAGATAACCACTCGCAGCCACATGAGTAACCAGAATTTTTTTTTTTTTTTTTGTAAATGTCAAGCTTGAAATCATGTAATCTGGAATGTAAATCAGTTATATGCCCCAGTTATAAAAATGTTGATGTGATTGGCTATGGTATTAATTTTTCTTTGGATCGGGGGTGGGGGAGAGTTACAGCTGTTCTTTTAGACAATGATACCACATCCCTTTTCCAGCAGAACAATCAGTATTGTCTCCTGCTTGGCAGGCCCAGTGGGTCATTGGGCTCCGTCAAGAAGAAGACTGTCAGCAGTACAATCCCATAGGCGGATAAGAGAGCCTGAGATAATGGGGGTGCACGTCCCTGTGTGTACTTATGTTTGGATGATTTATTTAAATAATGTTGCTGGCACATGCTTTATAGAGGCTTGCATTTTGCTACACAGATTTCAGCATATCTTGTCGACTAGGCAATTCATTTGGAAAATGTAATTTCCATCCCTGCATACTAATCGATTTCTTCACAAACACCTGCTATCAGTTATGATAATAAAAATGCCACTCTGAATTGAAAAAGGGCCAAATAGAGCTTCCTAAGGAAATGACTTAAGTGTCTTTGAATGCTACTAAATGTACAAATGTGCTTCTGTAGTGCCAACACTTTGCTCATCATTTGCATTTTCTGTAATTTTGCCCTATTACAACATCCCTTTCTCAAATAATGCCTCATAACCATTTTCTTGTGGGTTGGTAAAGGGAGTTGTGAGGAGGTGCTGTCGTAACATGTGGCCCAGATCTGAAGCTGGGCTGCAAAAGATCAAAAGCATTAGCTCATGCTCCCAGGTCTATCGGAAGTCATTTCTAATTTTATGAGTTAAGTCCAGGAGAACTATCAAATTGGTGGCTCCTTGGTTTTGCACACACATATACACCAAGTAAAATTTCCTTTATTCCTTCTCTGCAGCCTCCAGTTCATTCTATGCACCATTGCCAAGCTAATCTTCCTAAATCACCAATTTCATCATGTCCAAAACCTCCAGTGGTTCTCAATCAGCTGCCCCATTGAGCCTAAGTCTTCTGCCCAACTTCACAGCTTCTGCTGTGTCTCATCACTGGACATTTGCCTTTCGGGTCGAGCTTCTCTCCTCTCTGTCCTCAAATGCTCTGTCTTCAGTTTGATCTCTGGGCTTTTGATGGTGCTCTTGGTCCTGATTGAGATGCCTGTCTATCCTGCAAAGCCTTCTTTGATTACCCACTCTGCATTTTTCTTGCTCTTCTCTGAACTCTGCAGGAGAACTGGTGACATAGTGATTAAAGCACTCCGCCGCTAACCAGAAGGTTGGCAGTTCTAACCCACCAGCTGCTTCATGGGAAAAAGATGAGGTTGTCTGCTCTGTAAAGATTTACAACCTTGGAAACCCTCTGGGGCAGTTCTACTGTATCCTAGAAGGTCGTTGTGAGTCAGCATTGACTCACCAGCAGTGGGTTTAGTTTTTGGTTTTCTCTGAACTCCAATAGGGTGCATTCTCAGGTCATATACATACCTCGACACTAAGTTGCTCGTTTATTTACTCATCCAACCAGCATCTATTGAGTGCTTACTATATGATAGGTATCATGCCATTCTTTAACACTTTGAATGTCGTACTTTCAAAAATGCCCATCAGGATCAGACTTGAAGCTTCTGAGAAAAGTGACAGACCCTGTCTCCTCTTCCTTATTTTACTTTGTTTTTTTGTAGCCAAGATGCCCAGACAGGCATGGGTACAAAGTAAGTATGCAGTAAATGCTTCTTGACTAATTGATCCCTGATGGTTTGAGGTAGAGAATGTTCTGGTTAATTGCATGTTCCATTTGATTGGTATTTTAGTGTGTACTATACATAGATTATCATTTAGCAAAGTGGAATACCGTAAAACACTCAACTGTAGAAGTATTATTAACATAATTTGACGTTTGATATTTAAGAGTATTCACTGACATCTCAGGGCACCTTGCTGAAAATCCATCATCATTTGCTGTAATATGCAGACAGAGCATCCAGGAAGCTGGCCTGGATCCAGCCCCTGACCCAAAGACTGGGGGTAGGGGGGTGGGAGGGCAGAAAGTACAAGGGATGACAGCAATGACAATACCAGGCCCTCATATACTACAAGTTACAGCTTTAAAAAGTTTATGACAAGCTTTTTTTCTTTCCCTTTTATTGATTTATTCACTTTATTTTTTGCTTACTTATTAAAGTAGAGAATGCATTTTTTGGTGGTTGTGAGAAGAAACTATGGGAAATTGGTAGGAGAGGAAGAGAGTGGACACTGGTTTGAACATTCTGGCAGGACATAAAGCTGTCTGTAGCAGCTCAGTAGAACAGCAGTTGAGAGCAAAGGCTCTGGAGCTGGGCTTGAGGACCAACACTTGATTATTAACCTAAAGGTTGGTGGTTTGAACCCACCCAGAGACTCTGGAGAAGGATTGCCAAGGGCCTGCTTCTGTAAAGGTGACCACTACAGAAAGCCCATTAGCCAGTTCTTCTCTAACACAGGGGGTCGCCATGAGTTGGAATCAACTGAATAGAAACAGGTTAGTTCCTTGGTTTGTGTTACTTATACTATGAAGACCAGTTCCATCACAGATGATGGGCGGATTGCGTTCCTTCTCACAGAGCTCACATCCAGTATCTGCTCTGCCTACCGAGTGCCGGTCAAGCTGGCATTGTCAGTGGAGGTGACTGCTCAGCAGTAAATGGGGGACAGGTTCTCCACTAACTCTCCTTGGCTACTCAGTTTCAGCTAGCTCTGAAGCATTAAAGCTGTGTAAGGCCCCACGTTAACTGTCTTGGCTTCTCAGTAATCTGGAGCCAGTTGGGTCCATACAGAGATCCTGTTAGATTTCAGGAAGGAGTATTAGAGCGAAAAAGAGTTTTAGTCTGTTGGTAAAACAGATGGAACTAGGTTACCATTCTGATGAGAAGTTAGGGAAAACAATTTGTGCAGTTTGTCCCAGCAGTGGAAGGAGGAATGGTGTGCATACAAATCCCCTCGTCCCCTGGGATGCTGCTGCATGCCTCAACCTGTGGAGTTGCTGGTTATTAGAAAGGAAGCGGCTCTCTGAGGAGCTAAGCAATCCTGCAGAAAGGGAGAGAACAGTAAGGTGGTAGATGCCCCACTGTCATCACCTAGCAACACAGATCGATGTCTGAGGAAGTGCTTAGGCTCCAGAGAGAGAGGTCAGGAGCAAGAATTTGGAGGAAATCAAGCCACGCGCCCTCAAGAAACATTCATAGATAAATCAGAACAAATGGAATAGCTCAGAAGTCCAAAAGAAATGATGTGAACCAATTGCAACATAAAGACCCCAGAGGAATGCACTCTGGTTTTATTCCTGAGTTGTTATCAGCAGTAAGAAATTGGGGGACAGACTCTTTTCCAATTGCCATGGAGTCAATTTCAGCTCGTGCTGTCAGTAGAACTGTGCTCCGTAGGGTTTTCAGTGCCTGATTTTTCAGGATCTTTCAAGGAGCCTCTGAGTGGACCCGAATTATCACCTTTAGGTTAGCAGCTGAGCATGTTAACCATGTGCACCACCCAGGAACTCCTTTCCCACAGAAGGTCCTCATCATCCTTTCCCCTATGTGCAAGCAGGTGACTGACTGAAACTCCTCCTTCTTTTTTGTCCTTCAGCCCTAGCTGCCCAGGCCTATGCCCTTAAAGAGGAGAATGACAGTCTCCGCTGGCAGCTGGATGCCTACAGGAATGAAGTAGAGCTGCTGAAACAAGAGAAAGAACAGCTTTTCCGAACAGAAGAAAACCTCACCAAGGACCAGCAGCTACAGTTTCTGCAGCAAACCATGCAAGGCATGCAGCAGGTACTCGGGCGCAGGTTGTTTCAAAGAAAGGGACTAAGAGATTAGGAAGAAAGGCTTGGCTGCTCATTTCCAAAAAATCAGTCAGTGAAAACCCTGTGGGTCACAGTGGTCTGATCTGCAACTGAAATAGGGGATGGTTCAGGACTGGGCAACATTTCTTTGTCCATTGTGATGTGGCATGAATTAGGAGCCAACCTGATGGCCGGTAACTATACGAATAGCATTTTAAGGTGTTTGGGCATCTGGTATAAATATACCAAAACCAAACCAAACAAACCTACTGCCATAAAGTCTTTTCCAACCTCTCTAGGGTTTCTGAGACTATAAATTCTTACAGGAACAGAAAGATTAATCTTTCTCATGGAGAGCGGCTGGTAGATTTGAACTGCTGATCTGTGGTTAACAATTCCGTATTTATCAACATCACACATGGGTTTTGTTGTTTGTTTCTTTCCTTTGGTTGCCTGTCTGAGTCCACATATCTAATCAATATAGTTTGGAAAGGGGTTATTTGTATTTAAACAAGGGGACTATAGGTAGAATGAAGGGAAATTGAAATATATAGTGAATAGGTTTTTTGTTTGTTTGTTTTGGGAGGCAGTTTCTTTACCTATTTTGACTGCTCTCAAAACTCACATTGTCTCCAAAATGTCTTAATGATTAGAGGTAATTGGCATTAGCCAAAAAGGGAAAAGCAATTAAAAAGGAGGAAAATAAACAGGAATCGTGAATTAGGATATGAACAAGTTAATGCCCAAGCCAGAGACATGATGTATTAAACATCGTCTGTAATTTTAGAGCAATTTTTCAGTCTTGGCTTTGAGACTTCACTAGTTGATGTTCACAGCATGTGTTAGACAAATCAGTGCAAATTCAGAGGTCAGAACCAGCCAGGAACATGTCATCACAGCCACAGCGCAGGCCCCTGCACTTGGATATCCCCAAAACAGATGCTGGGTGAGGCTGCTCAGACCATCCATATGCCTCAACATTGGGTGTCTGTCGGCACTCTTGTTAGAAAGAGACCCTCTGATGCCACACCTGGTCCACAAACTACAGTGTCATAGTTCCTGAAACATGCACTCTTTTCCTCCAGAAAAAAAATGTAGAAAACAAGGACTGACTCATCACGATCCCGTGTGTGGTCCCATTGAACTGTGTTCCACAGGGCTTTCAATGGCTCCTCTTGGGGAAGTAGGTGACCAGGACTTGCTTCTGAGGTACCTCTGGGTGGACAGGGACCTCCAACCTTCCAGTTAGCAATTGAATGCTTTAACTGTTTACACTATGGGGCAGCTGGTGTTAAGAGTACATTAAACCTGTAAGTACTGTGGAAGATTCCAATCTGAAAGAAGTCAGAATAAGGAAGGGTGAGTTAGTTGTGGAGAAGCACACCAGAGGGAGAGGAAGCCCTGCAGGTGAACCATAGAGGAGCCGTGTGCAGAAGGGCCTCCAGAGTTACATCCCTATTAAAGGAAGTATTTGTTCTTAGAGCTTCACATACAGTTTCCAAATCTCCTTTTCAGTAGGATATGTAATACAATCTTTTAAGCTATGTGTGTCTTAAGAGCCAGTCATATATTTACATTTACATCACATTAAATCAATTACCACAATTGCTAACTTGAGTCCCACTGTGGAAGATTCTTCTGATTTTTTTTTTTTTTTTAATGTGGCGCTGTGGGTTAAAGCACTGGACTGCAAGGTTGGTTTGAACCACGAGGTCAGAGGTTCAAACTCACCAGCCACTCCTTGGAAACCCTATACTGGGATGCTGTGAGTCACAAATGACTTGACAACGCTTAACAACTCTCAATGCGCCCACTATTCATTTCACAAATTAAAAAAATCACAGTTTAATGTGAAGGTCAGTTCAGCAGGGGTGGGGGGGTGAGCTTCTGTATGTAATCATGTTTCATTAGCCATTGATTCGGGCTTGGGGAATTAGTTCTGTTACAAACACAAGAAAATAAAAAGCTTTAATGGACTGAGGACAAGGGAATGATGTATATAGAACTGCCTTCAAGTTTGGCCAAGAAGTTTCTACCCCTTTTTCTTTGAGTTCCTTGCCACCATACCATTTCTGTATGTATTCATGAATCAAACACTGGCTAACTAGGAGTTGTTTAGATGTTCCTGAGTTTACCTTTACATTGCATGAGCCACCATGTAAGATGATAGGTTTTATGTAAAAGGGAATTTGAGTATGTGCCCATGGTAACGAGGGAGCCTCAGCCTGATGGTGAGCCTCCAGTGAAGGTAACCTGTGTGTCTGCCACAGGGCTGAGAGGTTGTTCAGGTTGTGAGTTTGAGGACTTCTCCTTGTGTGTTTACAAAATATGCACATAAAAAAGTCTAAACTCGTCTTCATTTTCAGATCATCACACTGAATTTTGTTTGTTTAGATCTATTCAAGTAAAACACACAGACAGTAAAGTATGCACTCTTCTTACCTGTCCAGTACGATGAATGTTGGCAAATGTATACGATTATGTGTGTAGCTACCTCTAATGTCATCAGTCTATAGAACAGTCCAGACACCCACACTAGCCCTTCATGCCCCTGTTGAGTCAGTCCTACCCCCAGAAACCCCAGAAAACACTGATCTATTTCCCATCTGTTGTGTTGTTCTTCTTTCCTGAATGTCATGCCAATGGGATCAGACAACATGCCGCCTTTTGCATATGGCTTCTTTCATGCTGAATCTGAGATTCAGCCGTGTTGCATGGATGGGCGGCCCATTCCTTTTACAATAACATAGTGTGTTCACATGGCCATCAATTCATGGACATTTGGGTGGTTTCCAGTTTGAGATGACTATAAATAAACCTGCTATACACATTCACTTAAAGGTTTTTGTTTGGACATTTTCTCCTTTTCTTATCTCCTTGGAGTAGAATTGTTGGGTCTCATGGTAAGTGTGTTTAACTGTCTCAGAAACAAACTGCCTGGTCTTCCAAGTGTCTGTACCATTTTGTGTTCTCTCAACACAGAGTGACGATTCAAGGTGCTCTGTGTCTTCCTCGGTCGGTAGAGTCAGGTTGTTTAATTTTGCCTTTTTTATTCACTCAGATAAATATATAGTGGTATCACATCACAACTTTAACCAGACTGGTATTTAAACAGATAAATTCTCAGTTGTGGGAATGCGTGACTATGCCATTATTTAAAATAACCAATTTTAAAATCATGATTTTTTTTCCCCCTCCAAAAACCTTATGTAAATCATATTCTGACAGGACTGAAAAATTTTCGGATAACTGAACTTAAATGATCATGCTGACCATAAAACTGTGTATAACTAATGAGTATGCCAGAAGGCCCTCCTTGAATATTTTAAGCCAATGCTTTTTAATAATGCTAGCAAGTCTAGTTTGATGGCCAGCTGTCCCAGGCTAGGAAATCACTGGTCCTTGTAGAACAGACTCTCAGATACTAATGACCTGACATTTTAAAGGACTAGAGCTAGTCAGCTCTCTTAACAACCGTCAGCAGGGAAGAGCAGAAATCACTGGGAACAAACAAGACCAAAAGATCAACAAATTCTCTGACGTCTAAATGTGAATGTTGAAGGGCTGTTGTTGTTGTTGTTGAGTGCTGTCAAGTCAATTCTGACTCATGGTGACCCTGTATAGGGTTTCCAAGGGACATCTGGTGAGCCTGAACCACCAACATTGCAGTTCACACTGACCTTGCAATCCAGCGTATTAACCCCCAGCGCCACACCAGGGCTCCTGAGGAGCCGTTAGACAAGGTTAATGGGAGCAAACCACAGCAGAACTAGTGAGACTGTTGAAAGAATGTGACAAATGTAATCAATGTCACCAGTTCAACAATATGTAGAGAAATTTTTAATGGAAACCTGATGCTGTGTACACTTTCACCTAAAATACATTATTACAAAAATAAAAAAGCTGTAAACACATACAAAAAAAAAAAAGAATTGTGATCGGTATGGTACCATTTTAGAAATTAAGAAATAAGTGTTTTTCTCCTTATACTCAAAGAAGAACATATGTGTGATTTTTATGTATAAGTATTGCGAAAGCTCATTAATTTAAACTAATTTTATAGAATATAAAAAATGACACTATTACTACTTTCCTAAATTGTAAGAGTGGCTCTGAAGATGAAAGCTTACTCATATAAACCAGGTTGTGCCTCTTTAAAAAAGACCTCAGAAACCAAGTGAAACAGATATAGATGATAATCCTGAGACCCCCTAGGAGCATCAAACAAAAGGATGAAGAATTAAATCAAACAGCAATTGGAAGAAGAAACTGAAGGAAAACAGCAACTGAGGAGAGGTATGGAGTACAGGTGCTCTGCCTGTGGTTCGGCACAGCATGGGCACCTTGAGACAAAGCAGGCAGTATGCCCACAGATTCTACAACCCACACTCCCTTCCCCTCCCCACACCCTTCCACCAGACATTTGGCAGCATACACTTGTTCCCTCCACCACTCTGCTCCCCAGGTAGCCAGAATCAAGGCTGCAGAAGACTCCCCTCCCCCCATCTCTGCTGCCTCAGCCACTAAAGGGCCACCTCTTTCTTCCCCACCCTTCCCCACAGCCCCACTCCCTTCATGACTGGGGACCAGAGGTGTAAAGTCCCTCCATCCCCCTCCACCCCAGCAAACTGCTGCACAAGCTCCTATGGCACCCTTGTGGGGGCAGTGGGCTTGTACACCCTCACCTCAACCACCTGACAAATGGCAGAGTGCACGCCCAGAGCCCATAACCTGGGGACAGGTGAGAGTGTTCCCTGTGCCCAGGCCCAGTATCCAGCCTCTCTACCATCATCTCAGTGAGGATAGGATGTGCTACATGCACCTCTCCCTAACAACAAGCTGGGGTCCCAGTGCTTTCACCCAGCGCTCACCTGGATACAATGTCACGCACCCCACACCCAGACTATTCCAGCAGGCCAAAGACTCACACCACCTACTGACAAATGTACACATGCAGAGGGCCTGTTTCATCCATTTGGGAAGCATTGCTCACAACAGGTATGGGGGTGTCCTGCCCTAATTTCAGAGGGTGCACTAATTGCCGGCACCAACCTTGAAGGACACCATGGCACACTGCCAACCACTACCCAGCCCACCAGAAGACACGCAGTGAATGTTTCCATGTCGCCAAATTAGTGACTCCCAAAGCATGTTTGCCCTATCTGCCTGGATATATCTAAACACAGAAAAACAAAAAGACAAGATGAAGCAAGCAAATGTCCAAGCAATAAATAAAATAACTCCTTAATGCCTCACAGATAATATCAAACTATATAAAGGAGCAGGACAAGATGGCCAAAGCAAGTGACCAAAACAAAAGAAACAGAAAACCTTCCTGAGGAAGAAATCACAATAGAGCTCCCTACTGGGTAAGAAATTAATTTTGCATGTGGGATCCTCAAAGAGATCAAAGAACACATAGAGGAAAACACAGACAAAACTCTAAAATAATGTATGAAAACAATTCAGTAATAAAATGATACAACAGCCCATTAGAAACCATATAAAAATAGTGGCTAGAAATCCAAAAGGTTAACAAAAAATATCAGAAATGAATAACTCAGTGGAAGGACACAGAGGTACAATTGAATACAGCATCACAGCAGGACTCCAGCAGATGTCAAAACCTGTGACATGAGGGCAAATCTCTTAGTACTAATTTGTATGAAGAACAGTCAGAAAAAGATAGAAGAAAAATGAAGATACTGTAAGAATTATGTGGGAACCTATCAAGAGATATGATCTATGTGTGACTGGAATTCCAGAACAGAAGACAAAAAAAAAAAAAGAAATGAGGAGGTGTTGGGGTGAAGCATCTAAAAAATTACTAAAAATTTAGTGGCATAAAATTCTCCTAATATCATGAAAGATGGTCAGACTTTATGTTTAAAATTTCAAAGAACACCATACAGGATAAATCTCCAAAGGAAATCACCAAGACATATCACAAACAAACTATGCCAAAAACAAAGACAAAGAGAATTTTGAGAGCAGTTTGAATAAAACGAAAGTGTACCAAAATACCAAGCTCTGATTTCTCTGCAGATAAGATACAGGCAAACAGACAATGGAATGATATATTTAAAATCCTGAAAGAAGAGCGATACTCAGCAAAACTGTCTCTTAAATACAATAGCAAAGGTAGGACATTCCCAGATACACAAAAGTTAAGGAAATTTGCAAAACTTATACCAAACTTACAAGAAATATTAAAGAGGCAACAATATCAATATCACCCAGTTAACAACTCAGGAAAAAAAAAAAAAAAAAATCTTAGAAGTAAGTTAAAGCCACAAAATTGAACACAGGGAACCAAAGATGTCAGTTTGTAAACAATAACAACTTCAAAACCAAAGGCAAATTAAATGGTGTAGTCATACAAATTCCAGATGGAGAAGAAGTCAAGTCAATCTAAAGAAATAACACTTTTTAAGCTTACGGAGATAAAGATAAATCTCAGAATAAGCACAAGAAAGTTAATAAATCTCACCAAAACAAAAGAAGAAAATCATAAAGACTCAGTAAAAACAAATCAACAATGAAGAAAATGAAAAACGAAGCCAGTGAACCAAAAGAACTCAGCACAGAATGTTCAGCAAAGAAAAAAGCTGCCACCACAAAAAAGAAGTGTAACAAAATGACAGTAACGTCGTACCAATGAATAATCACACTAAGTATAAATGGTTTAAATGCACCAGTCAAGAGACATGGATTAAAAATAAAAAGGATTTGAATAAAAATGAACCATCAATTTTGTTGCCTGCCAATAAGAGATATACCATAGAAACAAAGACATAAATAGGTTAAAAAATTTTAAATGGGGAAAAACTTATTATCAAGCAAGCAGTAAACTATCAAAAGAGCAGAAGTAACAATGTTAATCACTGCAAAATAGACTTTAAGTAAAAACCTATCACAAGAGACAAAGATAGGCATTGGATAATGCTTTAAGGATTAATTCACCAAGAAGATGTAACCATAAATACATAAATATGTATGCATCCAAGGACAGAACTTCTAAATGCTTAAACTCTAACAGCATTGAAAGGAAAATAGACATTACCAAAATAATAGTAGAGACTTTCACAGACTACTTTCAATGAAGGATGGAACAACTAGAAAGAAACTTAATAAAGATTCAAATGATCTAAATAACACAATCAACCAACTTGACGTCATAGGTACACACAGAACACTCACCCAAAAGCAGCAGAGCCCACATTCTTCCCCAAGACTCATGGAATGTTCTCCAGAACAGACCATGTTGTAGGTCACAAAGCAAGACTCAATAAATTTAAAACATCAAAACACCATCTCTGATCACAATGCTACAAGACTGGAAATTAACAGCAAGAAGGACCAAGGGGAGAGAAAATCAAATACATGGAAACTGAATAGCCACTTGCCTTAAGATGCTGGGTAGTAAAAGACATAAAAATTAAAACTAAAAAGTCTCTAGAATTGAAGGAGAATGCAAGCACAACATACCAAAACCTTTGGGACACAACAAAAACAGTGTTCAGAAGAATATTTTAACAATGAATGCTCACATTAAAAAAATTGGGGGGGGGTCGTCTAATTAAAAAGGAAATCACAATTAGAGCAGAAAAAAATGAAAACCAAAACACAATAGAATCCGCAAAATTGGTGGTGGTGATGATACTGTGCCGTGGAGTTGGTTCTGACTCATAGCAACCCTGCATTGGGTTTCCGAGGCTGTACATCTTTACGGAAGTAGAAAGCTTCATCATTCTCCCACGAAACAACTGGTAGTTTTGAGCTGCGAAGTTAGTTATTTGAGAAGATCAATAAAATCTACAAATGGTCATATTGACAAAGGGAAAGAATGAGAAGAAGACCAGAATAAGAAATGAGATGGATGCAATTGTAACAGAGTCAAGGGAGATGAAAAAGATCGTAACAGAAGGTTATGAAAACTTGTCCTTTGATGAAGATGAGAACCTAAAAGAAATGGTCAACCCACTGTATACCTGAACTAACACAAACTGAGATAGAAAACTTGTATGTGCACATAGCTAAAGAAGAAATAGAAGATACCATTCAAAACAAAACAAAATTTGTCCCATCAAATAAAAGGACAATTTCACTAGATAATTCATTTAAAGATAAATTGACACCAATTCTATTCAAACTATTCCAGAGCATAGAAAAGAAAGAAATGTGGCACTGTGGGTTAATGCACTGGACTGCAAGGTCTCTTTGAATTGCAAGGTCAGTGGTTCAAGCTCACCAGCCACTCCTCGGAAACCCTATACGGGATTGCTATGGATCGGAACTGAATCAACAGCACTTAACAACAACAACAAATCATTATACAAAGCCAGCGTAACCTTGGTAGCAAAGCCAGGCAAAGACACCACTGAAAAGACAATCATAGACATATACTGATACCAATACCTCTATTCTAGACAGTAGAAATCAACAACATATTAAAAAAAAATAAACCATTACATCACAACCAACTGGGCTTCTTACCAGGAATACAAGCATGGTTCAACAGCATAAAATTAATCACCGTAATCCAACTGAGAAACCAAAGGACAGGAGCTATGTAATTATCTCAATCAATGGAGAAAGGGCATTGGATAAAAACTCTCAGCAAATAGGAATAGAAGGGGAATTCCTCATCATACTTAAGGAAGGACATCGGCCTTGGTGAAGTAGAGGGCCAGAGAAAAGAAATGGTTTGGCACGGTGGCAGAAGCAATGGATTCAAGCGTAACAATTGTGAAAATGACACAGTGTTGCATTCTGTTGTACATAGGGTGGCTATCAGTCAGAACCAACTCGAAGGCGCCTAAAAACAACAATGTATGCATAATATGTGTGTGTGTTATATACTGTCAAGTCAGTTCTGAACCGTAATGACATTTGGGTCTGTATATGGTTTCTGGGGAGCAGCTGGTGAGCTTGAACCACCACACTTGAATTTCAAACGGCTTTGCAGTCTGGAGCATTAACCCACAGCGCCACATCAGGACTCCATGTATAATATATATGCATATATATGTGTGTGTGTGTGTGTGTGCGTGTGGGTGGGTGTGTGTGTCTGTATAACCAATAGCCAAGTTATTCTCGATGGAAAAATCTAAGCCTTGAGGACAGAAACTAGACAAGGTTGCCCTGTATTATCACTCTTATTCAGTGTTGTAAAAGGAGCTCTGGTGGCGTAGTGGTTACGAATCAGGCTGCGAACCACAAGATCAGCAGTTTGAAACTATCAGCTGTTCCATGGAAGGAAGATGAGGCTTTCTGCTCCCAATAAAGATTTACAGCCTCAGAAACCCTGTACAGGGTCACTTTGAGTCAGAACCAACTCCATGGCACATAACAACAACAACTGCAACTGTAAGTTCTAGCTAGCCCAGTAAGTCGACAAGAACTAGAAGTGGCATGGTGAGTGTGGTGGAGGAGGGGACTGTTATGGTGGGGATGGTGAGTGTGGTGGTGGTGAACTGGGCTGTGGTGAAGGTGGTGTTTTGGTGATTATACAGTACAACAGAAAGATAGTCAAAAACACCCTAACAAGGAAAATTTAGTGAATTCTTAACAAATTTCTTAACAACTTATCACTTACGAGTTGTCAAAACCCAGGAGGACTACTGCTCTGAGTAGACAATAAAGGCAGCACTAAGAGGAGTCCTGGTGTGCTGCTGTAGGATAAGCACTGGACCGCAAAGTCGTTTTGGGGCCACAAGGTCGGTGGTTCAAACTCACTGGCTGCTCCTCAGAAACTCTGTACAAGAAAGTGCTAATAAATCACTTGCAGACAATGAACACAGACAAATGTAACAGGACATGCTCTCTCTCCTTTTAAAAGAATTTTCACTTTTATATTTGTGCTTTCTTTATAAAATACTACTAGATTGGGTTTCTGTGCCCCTTATCCTTTTTTTCATTATTTTCTGTTTTAACTTCATCTTTTTGCTTTTCAACTGACATTTCATGTGATAGTCATATTTATTTTGTTTTCAAAAGTTTATTTTGTTCTTTCGCTGTCTTTCTGTGCAATCGTATTCATATTTATGGTTGCAGTATCTTCTGAAATCACTCTGAGAATACTAATTAGAATTTGTTCGTTCTTTTTTTGTCCCTTGAATTATTTCTGTTTATTCCAGGATTGGTTGCTTGGTTTCTGTGTCTCAGTCTGTGTCTTTTGTGCTGCAGGTTTCCTCCTATATGTGATGATGTTTGGCAGTCAGCTTACATTTAGGAGTGGAGGACTTGGTTCTAGGAAGCGGCTGTGGGTTTCCTCACTGCTGTGTCCAGGTCTCAGCTACTGGCCATGTCTGGCTCCTGCTGAGCCTCCCTGACCCAGCGCTCCATGGATGAGGGCATACTAGGCATTCCCTTCCTATTCTCTTTGCCCTCCTGGATTTATTCATTAACAGATATTTTAATTGAGCCCCTGGAGGAAAGAAAGTAAAACAATTGTTCCATGCCTGGCATCTTGAATGAAAACCTCTTTCAGAAGCTTTTAACTTTAACCCAGCCCTTGAGTACTTACTTGGGTAGCATGGGACCAGGGGAGGACAGGGTAGGAAAGAGAAGAGTACTACATATTACTTTAGAAACAAATAGGAAAGGAATGAATAGCAAGCAAATGTTAGGAATGCCTAAGAGGAAGGAAGATAGGAACTCAAAGTAGCATATTTTGGAGTAAAGACTGCTAAGGATGACAGATATGATGACGAGGGAAATGAACAGATTAGAAGGGTTTTAAAAGAGAGAGAAGTATTAGAAAAAGGCGGCATGTAGAGGCTGGAGTAGATAACAAGATAGTTTTTGTTGTTGTTGCTATGTGCCATGGAGTCGGTAACGACTCATAGCGACCCTGCACAGGGTTTCCGAGGCTGTTAATCTTTACGGGAGCAGAACCCCTCATCTTTCTCCCGCGGAGCAGCTGGTAGTTTTGAACTGCTGACCTTGTGGTTCGTAGCCCGATTCGTAACCACTACACTACCAGAGCTCCTTGATAACAAGATAGAGTAATGGTTAATTTGCTCTCCACTTTATTTATGTTCTCTTGTCCTAGAAGAGAGGAGGCAGGGAAATGAAATCCAATTGATGGTGTGGAGGGGATTTTAAAAAGCCGGAAAGTAGAAGCTGTTTCAGATAGAAGGAGAAATTGTTCCGATATCATGGGAGAGGTAGTGGGGAAAACAAACAGCTCTTCCTCTAAAACAGTACAAGCATAGAAATTCCATGATATACTGTGTGTGTGATGCCTCCATGTATGTGTGAACATTTTCCAATAAAACTCCACCTTCTATTTAAAATTTCAGTATTTTCATAGTGACAATTATATTTTAAGAGCTTTCGTAAGCTGCTTAGATATATGAACTGGATGTACAGTACGAGAAACTGGAATTTGATTAGTTTGGAGTTCATTTGTGGTATATTAGAAGGCTCTTCCTTCTGTGGAGAACTGATGAACCTCACAGATGTCCAGTTGGAAGGAAGAAATGGTCCATACAAGGTATCTGGTTGTTGACTCATTCAGCAAGATGCTTTTAGCAACATGATTGTAATACTTAAGCAGAGAAAACTTTCTAAAGCAGGGTAGAAATTAATTTGACATCACTAGATAGGGCAAGACAATCACAGTCTTACATTGTAGAGAAAAGGGACATCTTTTAGCCTGTCAAGACTCTGGGAGACATTCTTGGGTAGATTTAGAACCAGAACTAGAAACCAGGTCTCTAATACCTGGCCTAGGGTTTTATATCCCAATGCTGTACCTGTGTGAATTGATCACACCTTACATCTGTTAAGGAGTTTGGGAGTGTTCAAGGGACTTTTGCTTTTAGTTCTGGACCAAGTCAAGGATGTAGCTGTTAAGTGCTGCTGAGTCAGTTACAACTCATAATAACCCTGTATAGGCTTTCCAAGGAGCGGCTGGTGAGTTTGAACCTCTGAGCTTACGGTTAGTAGTTCAGTGCTTGTCCTACAGCACCACCATTAGCCTGAGTCCGTAAGATATGGAAGGACAATAACATGAGAACACTGCACTAGTAGCAGGAAGAAGGAGGTTCCAGCCAGCTTGTCTGTTCTTTGCACAACTTGTAGAAATCAACCTGTTGGAACCTCGAGTTCTTCCTCTGGAGAACAGAGCCTGCCAACCTCAGTAAGAGTTTGTTAGGATGATATTATCTGTTCTAACACATTTGGAAAAATTGTGCTACAAATGCTAACTCTTCTTAGTATTATAATTCTTTACTAAGTGCTTGTGATTGCCGTATTCCAAGTAAAGTATGAAGGGATGTAGAAGTTCCAGAGAAGACTGGATTAACAGACAATCCAGGCGTAGATTTCCTGATTCTGATGTGTCCTGAGCTGCTCTGCTGGGATGACTTTTACAGCAAGAAGCCTCACTATCTATAGTTAGCTCACAAAGCACCATCACCTTGGTCATCATTTAAGCCCACTCCCAACCCCAACGACAACTCAGGAGTGCATTCCCATCCCAATTGTTTCAGTAAGAAATTGAGAGCTAGAGATATTGAGTGACTTGCCAAGATAGAGTGTGTACCAGGGAGAGTCAGAATTGTAGCCGTGTCATCTCTCTTCTCCCAGAACTTTCTATGGTGCACTTTGAGAGCAGTACTTCAGAGCTACAGCAATCCTGAGAGCTGAAGCTAGGAAGCTCACCCCTTCGTGTGCTTTGGCAACACCACATGCTTTCTGATTCTCATGTTGTTGTTGCTAAGTGCTGTTAAGTTGGTTCTGACTCATGGTGACCCTGTGTAGTGTTTCCTAGGAGCAGCTGGTGGGTTTAAACTGAGGACATTGTGGTTCGCAGTCCAGTGCTGATCTTACAGCGCCACACCAGGAGCCCATATGGTAGCCCCTAATTTGATCTTTGCATTAGCATCAAGTAAGAGCTAGCTAAAAGAAAAGAACCCATATGTGGTGTTTATTCATGAAAACTGAACTGTTTAAATAAATCTATGTTTCTGGGAAAGGAAAGAGAAACCCTTATAAAACGTCACTCTAGGCGACTTCATTTCATCATTAGTTATCCTGCTCTGCCATTAATTAATTTGATCGTCAGATGCACCCTCATTAGTAATCATTCCTTCTGAAGTTAATGAGGCTAGAAGACGAATCAATGTAGGAGCCAGGAGTGGAAACAATGGCACTGGCCTGCAGACCATTAAAATCATTTGGCTTCTACCATTTGCTGCTCTCCCTGACATCTGCAGTGGGAAATACAGAATCTGCAATAGGCTCAGGGCCATTCCCTGGATGAGGGAACTCAGCTTTTCCCAATAGTATGAGTGGCACTCATTGGATGACCTTTGAATGACCTTCCCTCTTTTGGAAATTGCCTCCTGACTTTATAAGCCATATCCCATCATAGGGCCAGATTTATAACACAGCAGATCTTTTCTTAAATATAGTAAATCAAAGCAGACTTTTGCCGCAGGCACAAACTGGCCTTCTCCTCTGTTGGACCATTGCTGTTTCTGCCTCCAGCCATAGATGCTAAAATGGTCCTTGTGGTCTGGCTTTGACTTCAGATCTTTACACACTGGCAGTGCAAGCAAGGAGCGTTCCTCACACTGAAGCCCTGAGCCTAGTGTACACATTACTACCTGTACATAGAAGTGTCATACCCACAGCCAGGCTGATGTAATTAGCTCTCTCTCAAATTGGGCTAGAGAAGGGAGGGGCGCATGCTCCAGGGCTTTCTCTTTGCAGCTAGTTAGGAGAGGAAGCATGAGGATTATGAAGCAGGGCTTTGAACCAATTCTTCCTAGTTCAGTAATGACCAGTTCAGCAAAGCCAGAAGAGATCCCCGAATTTACAAAATGTGAGTGTACCAGAACGAAAACTAGAATAGAGAAAATTACGGTTGAGTGTCTTGCTAGAAACTGAATCTCCCTTATGAAAATAAGGGCAGCGTGCACATTACACGGCAAACTGATGTACTGCTTGGCAGAGTCGGAAACAACGTGGTCCTGCTCAAAGATGGCAGCTGATGGCACTGCTTTGTGGCTCTCCACAGTCCTGGGAATAATCCAACCCCCACAGCAGACTCCTTTGTCTTACTACTGCGGGGCTTCACTGCAGGGCTTACTACCCCAGCATCTCCCACACCAGGGCTTCTGCCGGTAATTTTTCCCTTCCAGTTATCATTCCAGATCACCCACATTTTACACATCTGGATCTGTTCCAACTTCACTGTGTCATCCATGACTGAACCGGTTCCAAGCCCTGTTAGTAAGGCCACTTGATTTCCTTCTCATCAGAAAGGAAAGCAGGCAGAGAACACAGGGAAAAGGTGGTAGGAGCAAAGGAATACAACATGGAAACAAAGGGAAATGGGGAAGAATAAAATCCTCTTTATCTGAATAAAAGAACAAACAGGAAGACAAAGAAACCAGGTGGTCATGGCAGCTTTTCTGAGTCTGTTTGTCGTTAACATTTTTGTTTTCTTTTCCCTTCTTACAAAAGAATGTATGCTCAAAGCAGGAAACTTGGAGCAACGTTAAAGCAGCGTATTAGAGGAAGCAAAAATCACTTGTAGCATCCCTACCCAGCTATAACTTTTGGTAACATTTACAATGGAACTTCAAAATGTTTGGGGGAAAATTCTGTTATTTTCAAATTCCGTTCTTCCACAAACTCTAGCCACTGGAAAAGGACATCATATTTGGTCAAGTGAAGGGTCAGAGGAAATGAGAATGATGTCCAATACCATGGATTGACACCGTGACAGCAGCAATTGGCTCAGTCATAAGAATGGTGAGCGTGGTGCAGGACTGGGCAGGGCTGCGTTCTATTGTGCATAGGGTTGCTCTGAATTAAAGCCAACTCGGTGTCTTTTAACAATAGCAACAAACTTTTTGAAGCTCCCTTGTATAAATATCCTTCATATATATCTATTTGTATTTGTACACATGAGCATGTAATGTTTCTCATTTTTAAATATTGACTAATGGAGTAGCCAAACATCATAGAGAGTTGAAGTTTCTGGAATTGTAACCAAAGTGTAAAATTGGGAATTCTTTTCCAAGATGTTGGATAGTTAGTTAAAGACTATGTTTTCCCCTCTATTTAACAAAGCTCCCTGATAGTCATCCAGGGAAAGTTAAAGTTGGTGTGCAATCTGGTCCTCAGTTTATAAACCACCCAGTTCACTCAGCTGATCAGTGAAGAACCACATCAGGACATTCTTGTCTGGGTGCAGTTCCCTCAGTTTGATAATTACCTCTCTAACATTGGTGCCTTCTATTTCTTCCCACTCTGTCTGCCATTCTCTCTCTCTCTCTCTCTCTCTCTCACACACACACACACACACACACATACACACACACACATGCCCACACACGTGCTCTCTTGCCCTCTCACAGTTACGTAGCCACAGCAACCTTATTTTTTTAAGTACTGGGGAAGATAGAAAATGGAGAACATATATTTAACTTTGGTTGGAGGTTCCCAAGGAAAGGGTTTTATAAACAGCACAGATAAATAATAAATGACTCAGTTAAGCATTCTACTGCTAACTGAAAGGAGCGGCTCCACAGGAGAAAGACATCTGCTCTCCTGAAGATAATCACTGTTGAGAACAGCCATAGAGTCAGCTCCAATTCATAGCGACCCTGTATAGAGTTTCCAAGGAGCAGAAGGTGAGCTTGAACCACCAACCTTGTGGTTCAAACCGGCATTGCAGTTCAGCGCATTAACTCACGGCGCCATACTCAACTTAGAAAACCCTATGGAGTAGTTTGTTGCTTTCTCTCACGTGGGATCCCCAGGAGTGGGGCACCTAAGAGAAATCACATAAATGGATAGCCAACTCATAGACTATCCAAACTTTATTATCACTCCTTTCTTCCTTTTGTTTTCTTAATTCCTTTTTCTGTCCCAACCCACACCTCCATTCCTTTGATTGTTCCCTACCAACAACATCATTTCAATTTAAGCCAGATATTATTTATTCAGCCAGAGTGGGTTTCCTTGGCAGGGCTGGGGACCCTCACATGCAATGGCTTTTCACTGGATATTTGCACCCCCAAATCTAAATTTTATCTGAAGTCATCAATTCAGCCTGAGCATTAGACATTGTTCAGTTGTTTGAACACAGAGGTAATCCACTGTTGTGTCTGTCGCTGATTCTTGGCGCATCCTGCCTTCTTTTCCTTGGGTTTATATTTCTTTCTTATCTTCAGTGCTGCTCACAATTCATTTCAGGAAGGTTTTGATAATGGTCTAACAGTAGAGTCCATAAAATAGCTGTCATGCTGAGATTCTCTTTACAATATAATTTTCCCTTCAGTAATCCTATTTATCATTTGGAGAGAAGAAGCAAAAAAAAAAAAAAAGTTCATAGTTTTGTCCCTTCATGTCTGACATAGTATGAGCACAGATTGCTGTCAGGGAAATTTCAGATGATTCCAGAACTCCCCGAACTGCCCTTTCCCTCATGGGTGCTTGGGGTCCTGCAAGTTGGGTCTTTTCACTCTGCCTTAATACCCAGCTGCTGATTGCTGGCTTGCTTTTGTTTTTAACTTTTTAATGTGAATTGAATGAAGGTTTGCATACCACATCATCGGTTTTACATCTGACAATTCATGCACACTGTGGTTTATCTCATTGATTTCAGTCTCCTCAGTGTAATATCACTTGTCCCACTTCCTCCCTGTGCTTCCTGTGTCCCAACCATTCTGAAGGTTGTCCTCAGGGGAAATACTGCCCTATTGATTTCAAATGGTTGTTGATTCTGGCCACTTCTAAGACAAAACCCTTGCTTCTTTTGGGCTGCTTGGTCAGTAAAAAAGGCAAAGTAGAATGAGAACGTGATTGGAATTTTGCTTAAGATATGAAATTGGAGTGTACATGGGCTCATTTGACCAGTATTGGTAGAACAAGAGAACTGCAGAATACAGTGTTAAAACTTGGAGGGACATCAGTGCGTCCCTAGGAAAGCACATTTATTGCATCATTTAATCAAACTGGGCAGTTAAGTTACTGAGCCAAACCCACCAACCCCACCCCAGTTCTTCCTCACACAGACCGACCAGTCCTCACTCAGCTCCTTACTATGCTTCCTCATAGTTGTTTGCATTATGAAAATGTGTCCCTTTTACATTTGTTTATATCTTCTAAACAAAAAAAAAAGAAAGAAAGAAAAAAAAACACTAAATAAACTCTCTGCCAGTCAGCAATTCCAACTCGCAGCAACATTATAGGAGAGAGTAGACATACCCCATAAGGTTTCCAAGGTTTGTCAGCTTTACAGAGCAAATTAACACATCTTCCCCCATGGAGCAGCTGGTGGATTTGAACAGCCCACCTGTTGGTTAGCGATCAAGCATTTTAACTGCTGGGCCACCAGAACCCCTTCTCTATTTTCTAGTCCTTTGAATAAAGTCAAAGAGGTTTTGAGTTATCCATAATGTTAGATAAATGTTCTGTTTTTCCTTATGATAGTAAACAGAACTGAATTACATTTTGGTACTTAAGACCAGCCTTTGGTGGCTAATGTAGTAGTTTCTAGCCAACAAACATCTGAAGTGGTGAATGAAGAAAAGAAAAACTTGCTGAGTTTATTCAGTGGCTGTGAACTCTACACCTGTTTGATTTCTGATCTCTGCTTCTTGACCCACTCATGTGCAGATAAATAAGTCGCATTGTACTGACTGAGTACAACTGGCAATCTCAGAAGACTGCTCAAGTGCAGGGACTGACCTTCCTGCTGAAGGTTCCCAGCTGGTACTAAAGCTCCCAGAGAACCTCTCAGCCTCTGAGCTCACCAGTGCCGTCAGGAATCAGACCGCAGGATTCTCATGTATGCTGGTACATTTGAGCATTCCCAAAGGTTCCTAGTCAGGCAGCTTTTCCTGCTCTCCAAATGCTTCAGGAGCCGTAGTGAATCCTGGGAGATGAAGACACTCTACTTGGTACAGTACTATCAAGGAACCACGGCTTAGAAAGAGCAAGTCAGAAGCCCCCAAACCAGTTTGCAGGGTGTTCAAAATTTCTTCCTGGTTCTCTTTCTTCATATTCAAAGTCAGGTCATATCACACATTGAGACTAAAGGATAAGGGAACATACCCTCTCTACTCTTTTTGTGAATGTTCCTCAGAGAGGGTTGTAATTGGTGAAGTGTCTGCAGAACATTGAGCTACAACAAGCTTGTTCTACCAGATACAAACAGAAAACTTTACCTTTCAGATTTACAGACACGCCTGCAACAAATACAGCAGATTTCTATGAACTGGTATCATTTTCTGACTATAACACAGTTGTTAGAAATCAGCGTCAAAAGAGAAAACTGAAATAAATCCCGTATACTTATGAATCCAAAATCAGACTTCTAAGCCCACAGGTCCAAAAGAAAATCAGAATTATGAATTTTAAATTCTTAGAATTAATTAATAATGAACATGCAACATATCAGCACTAGTGGTGCAACTAAAACAGAACTCAGAGGAAGCATTAAAACTTTTGATGCTTAGTTTAGTAAAAGAGAAAACTAGAAAATGAGCTAAGCATCTAACTCCTGTTAAAATGGAAACAATAGAATATACACCAAGAAATGGAAATAAAGGTAAGGATGGACATTGCTAAATTAGCAAAAACTGTAGCGTTTAAAAGGACAAACAATGCCAAATATTGTTTGAAAAGATTAATAAAATGGAAAACCTTTGGCCGTATTGGTTATGACAAAGAGTAGGTCCTAGTAAACAAGAATTAAAAAATGAAAATGAGTCATAGCTACAAATGCAGTAGAGACTAAAGAGATAATATGACAATATCAGGGATAACTTTATGGCAAATTTTAAAAGTTAGGTGCTATAGGCAAATTTCCATAGGGGGGAAATACTGTATCAAAACTGAACAGGAAAAGTAAAACACTTAATTCTCAAAAAACAAATTAGTAGTTTCAATTCTTACTTCACAGAAATAGACCCAAATGGTTTTATAGCAATTCAAGAATGTTTAATGTGCCAGACTGCAAAGCTGTTTGAACTGCAAGGTTGGTGGTTCAAGCTCACCAGCTGCTCCTTGGAAATCCTATACAGGGTTGCTATGGGTCAGAACCGACTCGATGGCACTTAACAACAATAACAACAAGAATGATGATATCAATTTTTTCATAAATTCATTCAGAAAACAGAAAGGGAGGACACACTCCCTGATATGTATGATATGTAGTATTTGTTGCTGTTATTAAGTGCTGTCATGTTGGTTCTAATTCATAGCAACCCTGTAGAGTTTCTAAGGAGCGGGTGGTGGATTTGAACCACCAACCTTGTGTTTTAAACTGACCTTGCAGTCCAATGCTTGTTGTATAGCACCACACCAGGACATAATACTAAAATAAGAGAATGGCAATTAAAAAGAAAACTACTCGTTTCAGTTAGATTTAAAACTCCTTAATGGAAGAAAAAAAAAAAAGGCACATTTATTCTGGAATGTTCTGAATTACCAAAATATGTTTATTCTAGGAATGCAAGGTTGGTTCAATGTCAGGAAAGTCTACTTATGTAATATACTTATCAAGGCATCCAATAAATGCAACTCAATCACTTCAATCATTATAGAACATTCCTTCAGGATTAAAAACTAAAAGCAGACAACCAAAGGAAAAAAAAAGAACAAAGAAAGCTTTCTTACCCTGATCAATCATCCATGGTGAACTTGGTGGTAAAGCAAGTAATAATTTTTGTTGTTCCAGATTAATCTCACTGTAATCCTGCTGATACAAGCACCTAGACGAGACTGCAAGTGCTTTCTGGCACTCACTTTGCATTGTACTTAACATTTTCAAAATTTTCATCTGGATATAGAAACAATTTTCCACACCAAGTCTACCAGCAGATATCGTTTTATCTGTTGTTTCCACTTGAAAAGTTAAAAGTTGTCAACACCGACAAACTTGGTTATTATTCGTTGTTAAATGCCGTTGAGTCTGTTCTGACTCATAGCGACCCTGTATAGGGTTTCCGAGGAGCAGCTGGTGATCTTGAACCATTGACTTTGTGGTTCAAACTGACCTTGCAGTCCAGCGCATTAACCCACAGACAGCACCATACCAGGACCCTATTTCTTGAAAGCTGGCTTAAGGAGCCATAGATAACAGATGATGGTGTTTTCTGTGCCATTGTGTTAGGAGCTGGGCTGTCAGCCGATTTTAGAAGAACGGGTGACGGAAGTTTTCATTCAGTGTTTCATTTTAATCAATGTATAATGTTGATCTAAAGTAGAGGGAATTGCTACGACTGAAGGAGCATTTCATCACAAAGTAGCTATTTGAAATAGGGAAGCCTCGGCTCTAATTTCTCTTGGTTTATACCTTGGGAGCCTTTCTTGTTAACATTCAAGGCCATGCTGGAGCCATTTACTGTGAAGGGTCTGAGAAATTCAGTTTATGCTCCCTGTATTTAATGTTTCAGAAGCAGAGAAGGTCGGTTTAGGATAGAAAGTTTCTGCTTACTTTAGGCATCATTACAAGATGGGTGGTACTGCGTAGATCTCAGCCCCAGCTGTTACGACAATATTAATCTTTGTTGAGCTTTTCTGTGGTTGTTGATGAGAGTCGGCTGTTCAAAAACAGGACATGCCTGAGATCGTTCAGAGACAAAGTAGCCAGCACAGAGACCCGTGGATGGTTACAGGCTCTCCAGAAACCTTCTGTTGTCTGATGTGGCCTTCATCTACCATCTACTCAAAAGTTGCTAAAATTTGGAGCTATCCCGGACATTCCAGTAATGCCTAAAATGTGAGGTTCTGTACTAGCCTAAATGTATAAAATAACTTGGACACATTAAGGTACGGAGCTGACTTCCTCTGCCCCACAATTCCTCTGTAATAGATGAATGTCCCCATAGCTGTCCGAAGATTGTTTCAGAGGTACCTGGTTCACATGCTGGGTTCAGGGGTTCTTCTCCTTCCCTCCCTTCCCCCCGCTCCCCTCCCCTCTCGTAGCCTACACTGACTCATGACAAACCCACAAGGTTTTAAATGACTGATTTTCAGGAACTAAATCACCAAGGCTTTCTTCTGCAGCAGTTCTGGGAGGATTCAAGTCATCAATCTTTTAGCGATTAGCCAAGGACTTAATCATTTGTGCCAACCAAGCAGAATCCTTCCTGCCCCTTGTTGTTGGTGTGAAGTGCTGTTGAGTCAATTATGATCCATAGCGACCTGAGGAGCAGCTGGTGAGCTTGAACCGCCAACCTTGAGGGTCAAACCGACTTTGCAGTCCAGCGCATTAACCCACAGCATCATACCAGATCTCCTTCCTGCCCCTAGATGTATTATTTTCCCAGTCATAATAAAAATATGGACTTGAGACCTGGTATGGCACTGTGGGTTAATGCTCTGGACTACCAGGTCGGCAGTTCAAGTTCACCGGCCGCTCCTTGGAAACCCTATACAGGGTTGCTATGACTTGAAACCAACTTGATGGCACTTAACAACAACAATAACAATAAAAGTATCAGCTTAGGATAACAAAGAAAATTTGGGAATATTATAATCATTTAATTCGCTTCATTAAATTTCAGTGATTATCAGAGTTAAGCATAGGTTGTTGTTGTTGTTGTTAGGTACCATCGAATCGGTACCGACTCATAGCGACCTTACGCACAGCAGAACGAAACACTGCCAGATCCTGGGCCAACCTCACTACTGTTACCATGCTTGAGTCCATCGATGCTGCTACTTGGCCAATCCATCTCGTTGGCCACCACTCATCTGTCAGTTTGTTGTACTGTGGTGGCTTATGAGTTGCTGTGATTCTGGAAGCTATACCACTGGTATTTTAAAAACCAGCAGGGTCACCCATGGTGGACAGGTTTCAGATGAGCTTCCAGACAAAGATAGACTTGGAAGGAGTGATGAACTACTTCCGAATATTTAGTCACTGAAAACCTTATGAATAGCAGAGAAACATAGGTACTGAGGGTCATACCAACTCACAATAGGCAAAGGCTTCAACCCTTAGTAAAACATTTGTGGCTGGTTTAGAGGTCAAACCTTCAACTCTATTTTCTCTCCTCTGTTTTCTGTAGAACATGTTAGATCATTGCAACTCTCTCACCATTGTGGTTAAGTGCCGTTGAGTCGATTCTGACTCATAGTGACCCTGTATGGGGTTTTAGAAGCTGTAAATCTTTGCAGGGGCAGAAAGTCTCATCTTGATCCCGTGGAGTAGCTGTGGCTCGCAGTCCCATACTTATACTACAGAGCCACTGTGCTTCCTCTCTCACCATAGATAGCATCCAACTAAAAGTTCTCATGCCCCCAACACATGTTCTTATTCTCTAACCATTAAGTCAAAAGCTGCTTTCCTAAAAGTGCAACCAAAGGGGTCAGTGATGGCTCTGTGGAAAATTTTCATTATCTTTACATTCCATTTTCCACGAACTTTTTGAAGCTCCTTCATATCTCTTGTTAATAATGCTAGCCTGAGTATGGTTTAACTCTCGACTGAATAAACGGAATGAAGTCCAGATCACTTTGCTAAAGATGGTCACAGGATTTTAGCCACAAGATGCCCATAAAGGTTTTTCTAACTGTAAACTGATCATAATTGGATCATGAACCATGCAAAGAAATAACACATCTCTATTGGCTTTTGGGGCTACAATGCAAGCCCCAGCTGTTCAACCGGGTTCCTGTTTGATTGAAGTAAATGGGCTGACCTGGCTAGGAAGCATGCTAATAATTTAAATGTCTGCCCTAACAGCTGTACATGTGCCCAGAGGCTGGGGTGATGACCACCTTGTATAATTGCAAAAAAATAAATGATAAGAATAAATAAATCCTAGCAAATTGGATTATGGTTTGTGGCAAAATTGCCAGCAAAGGCAAAGGAATGAATTTCATTATGGATCTCAATGGAAAGATTCTGTCCAGTACCATCCTGAAGTATTCCTTCTTCAGCAAGGCATTGGGCTCCTTCTCTTGTCAACTGCATGCATGGTGTTGATTCAATTTGGTTGGCCCTATATTTTGAAACTGGTTGAAGTAAAGCAACCCAGCATGGAGAGCATGGGTTGAACAGCACACATTTCTGGCAGAGTCGCCATGAGTCAGAACCAACTCTAAGGCACACCACCACCACCACAACCACCATCAATCCCCCCTGCTGTCAGCTCACTTAAGGGGAAAGTCACTTGACCTTGCTGAGTCTTGTTGTTGTTGTTAACTGCTGTTAAGTTAATTCTGACCCATCATGACCAGTGTAGGGTTTCTGAGGAGCAGCTGGTGAGCTTGAACCACTGACCTTGTGGTTCAAATCAATTTTGCAGTCCACAGTACCACACCCTTAGTCTCTCCACTGAAATCTGTACCCTTTGCCTTCAGTGAGCCTCACATCATTAATGGTGTATTTAAGTCTCACAATACCCCACTATTAGGTATTGTTATCTTTATTTAACATGTGAAGAAACAGAAAAACAGGAAGCTAAAATGACCTTACCAATCACTCTAAAAATAATCTGAAGAAGAGAAAATGGGTTTTGGAATTCTCTAAACCACTTTTGTGCTTTTCCTGTGTTCACTATTGGAGAAATGAATTGGTGGGTTGCTCTGCAAATGACATATTACTTTTCCTCATGAGCCTGTTGTGAAGGTAGAAAGCTTGGGGAAATGAAGAGCCCAGAGCAGTAAGGAGATTTGTGCAAGTTCACTAGGCAAATCAATAATAGAGCTAGCCAAGGTAATCTTTGAAATGCTGACATGTGGCTTATTGTGCTTGAATATATATGAACATATATATCCAAGAACTGGCCAAAAGGTATATATATAATATCTTTTCATTTAATGTTACCTTCTCAGGATATAGTATAGTATGACTAGCAATTCTAATGGATTATTCAAATGCCACAAAATATGTGTCTTACATGCAAGTCTCTCCCAAAATCATATTCTTGTGAAGGAAACAGAGCTTTAAATACCAGGTCAGATAAAACAACTGCCCTTTGCCAATGTCATGATGTCCTTCATTGCTGGACACCCGGCCCATCAGTGGTGATCTCATATAATTGGACACTCAGACAGATCGTTATTTCAACAGACACTTCCTCTAAATGACAAAATAATGATCATGGAACAAAAGAAGAAGGGTCAGAAAAGAAATGCAGACCGTGAAAATTTTCTTATATTGAACTTCTTATATGTTCATACCAAGTAAAAAAGAAAATATTATATTACAATAAAAGTTGGAATCGTTTTGTGTACTTCACAGTGTGAATGTTGATCCTTTGATTGTTATTGTTGTTGTTAAGTGCCCTTGAGTTGAATTGGTGTTAATATAATATCTTATGTAAATGACTGTCCAGTAAATACTAAACTGAATTTTAATTAAACCAGAATATCTGCAGAAAGCAAACTTTAGGCAACTACTAATTGTACCACTGATATAACATTCTTTTATTAGTTTTGTGTGTAAACAAACAATTCACAATTTTAAAAGAAGACTACATTTCAATTTAATTTTTTTTTTAATTCAGTAAATTATTTTTTGTATGATCTGCAATGCATACTTCCCAAACAAAAGGAAGACAACTGTGACTGTTTGTTTCACTGGTTTAAATTTTAAATATAAAAGCTCTTAAGATGTCCCTCGGGATGAACTAAAGCAACTCAAGTTCTAGTCCTTAGTCTTTATAATAACTGCTTTCATAATTGATTGTGAATCTACTGTATAAATGTACGAATGTGTACAGGGCTGCACTTATTGTTGGATGCACTAGTTGTTCCTGAAACTAGATCAGATGATTCTGATTTAAAACAAATGTGTGTAACTGAGCCTGTGTGTGTGCATGCGTTGTGTGTATTTTGAAAGGAGCAAGCTATAGCTGAGCTCAGTGAAAGCTGTTGGGGGCGATTTCTTTGTTTTTCTGTGTCTCTTAAGATTTCCTCCTTTTGTCAGGGAACATTTACCACTTTTCTGTTCTCTCTATTGGTGGTCCAAGTGTGGTGCTTTAGGATAAGCACGGGACTGCTAATCACAAGATTGGTGGTTCAAACCTACCAGTCGCTTCTTGGAAACCCTATTGTTATTGTTGTTAAGTGCTGTCCATTCAATTCCAACTCATAGCAACCCTGTATAGTGTTTCCAAGGAGCGGCTGATGAATTTGAACTGCCAGGTTTGCAGTTCAAACTGAACTTTCAGTCTAGCGCATTATCCCACAGCGCCATTCCAGGACTCCTGGAAGCCCAAGACAGGGTTGCTGTAAGTGGGAACCGATTCAAAGCCACTTACCACCAACATTCTCTCTCTCAGTGTAAAATATTTCCCTTCTGTGTCAGGTTTCTATCATACAAAGGTTTTGAATTTCCCAGGTTTCACTATATAAGGAATCTTCAAAAAGCTTATGTTGTTGTTTCTGTTGTTAGGTACCATTGAGTCGGTACCGACTCATAGCGACCTTATGCACAACAGAATGAAACAATGCCCAATCCTGGGCCAACCTCACTACTGTTGCCACACTTGAGCCCGTTGATGCTGCCAGTTGGCCATTCCATCTATCTGGGGGTCTTCCTCTTTTTCTCTGACCCTCCACTTTTCCAAACATGATATCCTTTTCCAGCGACTGGTCCCTCCTGACAATATGTCCAAAGTATGAGAAACAAAGTTTGTCCATCCCGGCCTCCAAGGAGCACTCTAGCTGCATTTCTTCCAACACAGATCTGTTGGTTCTTTTGGCAGCCCATGACACTTTCAATATTCTCCAACACCACAACTGAAAAGCATCAATTCTTCTATAATCTTCCTTATCCTCTGTCCAACTTTCATATGCATATGAGGTTATTGAAAATACCATGGCTTGGGTCAGGTGTACCTTAGTCCTCAAACCAACATCTTTGTTCTACATTACTTTAAAGAGGTCTTGTGCAGCAGATGTGCCTAATGCAGTAAGTCATTTGATTTCTTGACTGCTGCTTTCATGAGTGTTTATAGTTGATCTGAGCAAAATGTTTATAGGAAAACAGTTTATAGGAAAATAGAATTAAAAGATAATGGGATTTTTTCATGAATTTTTTAAAGCTCTCTTGTATCTCCAAATTTGCTTCCGTGCAGAATTTGTTTATTAAAGGGTACGGTATCAAAATGGGCTAATTTGAAGATTACAAACCTAACCTGTTGTGGTTGAATTGATTCCAACTCAGAGTCACTCCTTGTGTGCAAAGGAGAACTGTGCTCCATAGAGTTTTCAAAACTGTGACTTTCCAGAAGCAGATTGCCAGATCTTTCTTCCAAGGCACCTCTGGGTGAATTGAAACTGCTGCCTGTCAGTTATTAGCCCAGTGGTATATGTATTCCTGAATCTTAACGGTAATGGTAGAAATTGTTTCTAATTTCTATCAACAAAAGGTACTTACTTATCAGGGAAGTGTATTTGTGTAGGATTGTCTGTTTATGGTGATGATAAATATGAGATGGGCATTTCATCCGTTTTATCACTGTCCAATGTAAAGTTTATTTCCTGCACTCAGGGAAACCTGCACTTGTGGTGCACCACCAGCGATAGGCTCTGGTACTCCAGTGGTCCGCCCACGGCTCTCTGTGGTTGGTTCCCAGCCTCTCTGTCACTCCTCAGGCCATACAAAATCACTGCTGCTTCCCTCTGGAAGTTTTGCATGACTCAAAGGAGTCCTGAATGTTCCTTCTCTTCTACCCCAAGAAAGGGTGGAGGTTTGAGTTCACACAGAGAGGTAACTCTGAAGAAAGACCTGGCTTTCTTTTGGATCAACATCCAAAAAATAAAAGTCATTGAAATCCCAACAGAGCACAGTTCTACTCTGAAACACATGGGTCACAATGAGTCAGAAGTGACTTCATGGCTATTGGTTTGTCTGCCTATCTGCCTGGTTCTACTGTGTGATAGATTTGTGCGGAACCTGAGACATTTGGCTCTGACTCTCTTGAGAGATCCTTCATGAATGTACGTACATCTGGGAGTCACCTTTGGTTCAGGCCCCTAACCGCACTTTCAGAGAAGGGAGTCCATGCCCGGGCACACTAGCCTGGGAGACTGGTGGGGACTCATGTCCCACGGACCACCTCTGATACTTAGGCCTTGAAAACTCTTACTCCTGCTTTCTCAGCCAGCCTCCCTGCCTTTCCCAGCTTCCCTGGGAGCTGCCATGGCCTTGACCTCTCTGAGGAGGAGACCAGTGGGGCCTAAGGATCTTCACAGCAGGGTCAGTGAATGGCATCTCGGCCTCTAAATGAAGCCTGATCCCATCACCAAGAAGAGATTTCCTTTCTGCCTAGCAATGAGAGTGGCATTTAAAATTCAATATCAGAAAAGATATTGACGAGATTAAGGGCCGAGAGGAATTGATTTATGAGGAAAGACCCAAGGAATTAAATATGTATAGCCTGGTGTAATAGGATATTAGGCTCGGAGCACAATTTCATTTCTCTGATCCTGCGTTCCTGTTATCAGTCATCCGGACAGTAGAGCACTCTCCTAGAGATGTCTCTCCCCCAGGGTCACTCTGCCTGAGGGGGGCTCCAGGATTGATATGGGGTGGGGGTGGGGGCTGAGGCCTGCTCCCCTCCTACCTTGACATAAACTGAAGTCTACTTTCATCCCCAGGCGGAAGCAGATGACATTTTGAAGTAGAATAGATCTTGAGTAGTCTTATCGCCCCGCGTGACAAGAAAATACAAGCTCATTAAGTTCCATTTTTTTTCCTCACAAGGAGACAAGAGAGAGTTGTGAATACCAGGAGGTAAAAGGCAGTCCTGTTAAGCTTTCTCTCCTTTGTTGAAAATATTATTAGACATGTTTGCTTGCCAGCAAAGCCTCACCCTGGGCTTGTGAGACTGTGTGCTGAGTTTTTTAATTGTGGTAAATAGATTAGGGGGCTTCAAAAGGTTCATGGAAAAATTCAAATATCTTTTCATTCCATTTTTCCGTGAATTTTTTGAAGCCCCTGGCATAGATAACAAAGCTTGTCAAATTTCAACAATCTATAGGTAGGTCAGTGACAAATTATGCTCATCACATTGTCCAGTCATCACTATTGTTGTTGTTGTTAAGTGCTGTTGAGTTGATTCTATTCATAGTGACTCTGTATAGAGATTCCGAGGAGCAAAGCAACTGGTGAGTTTGAACCGCTGACCTTGTGGTCCAGTGCTTATCTGCATTGCCACACCAGGACTCCATTAACCATGCTCACACCTTCCCATCACCCTTAGCAGAAGCTCAGTGTTCTCCAAGCATTGTGTCTTCCTTTCCCTCCCTCCTGACCACACCTGGTAATCACTCATGAACTTCCATCTCTATACCCTTACCTGTTCTAAGTGTTTCTTACTTATCCTTTTGTGACTGGCTTCACCCAATATGGTGTTTTCAAGGTTAATCCGTGTTGTGGCATGTCTCAGAACTTCATTTCTCTTTCTGGTTGAGTAATACTCCATTGTGTATATGTACCACACTTGGTTTATACATTCTTCTGTTGGTAGACATGTCTACCAACAAAAGTAGATATGACTATGCACTTTAAACTATGCACTTGGTTTTTTACATCTCATATATTTCCTAACAGCCAAGGATTGGCTGAAGATCCACCCGTGAGCTGTAAAGCTTGCACAGGTAGATGGAAGCTGCAAGAACTGACTGCTTCTGAAGTCACTGAGAACCAGAAAAGGAGGAGACCAGTAGCAAGATCTCACCAAGAATGAGGGACTTTTGGGGTACACCCTGTGTCTCAGGGTTGCTAGCAGGACAAGGTGATTCAGGTCTAGTAGAGTTGGCCACAGGTGGTGTTCCATTTCCAGGCTGGAATATTCAGAGAAGATAGAATTGACTCAAGATGCATACACAAAGTGGAGCTGGATGCTGGCGTGTGTTGCCATGTAAACCAGATACTGAAACATACTCTGGGTTTGGTCCATTCGACACATCATACTCACCATGGCCGTGGGTGAAAAGTTCTCTTTGGAAAGTCCCTGGACCTCATCCCATGAGGTCATGTTTCAGCCATAATGGCCACTAAACAGGGCATCTGATTTATAGTATGATTATGGAGAGGGAATATATTTTTTTTGTAACTGGATTCTAAGAGCAAATACACTTAAAATTGATGACATTCCATGGGATCAAATATTTGCAGTCTTTTATGCATGAATGGACTCCTGGTGTGACACTGTAAAATCAGTACTGGACTGTGAATCCCAAGGTCACCAGTTCAAACCCACCAGCAGCTCTCTGGAAACTCTATACAGAGTTGCTATAAGTCAGAACCAACTCGACCTCACTTACCAACAACAACAACTTACATGGATCCTCGGTGACTCCCTTCCAATGATTGGAACATACTCTGGTTCAAAATAGATTTCCCCATTCTCTTCACCTCTAAATGGATGCCCCAAGCCCCCTAGATTCCTATGAAGCGTACACTGGCTGTAACCATTATTGGAGTGCTGCGTGCTGACCTAAATTCATTATAGTGTGTTTAATAGCATCCTAGTGCATAGAAGACCCCGAAGCAGTGTTCTATTTAGGGGTCCTCTTATATTTTGTGCCAAATGCCACTTCCATTTCCCGGGCACCCTCCTGCCCTGTCAGAGAGGTCCTGAGAATATCAGCTTACAATGAGATGTTGGAGCATTTCATATGGGGCCTGGTGGTGCAGTGGTTAAGCATGTGGCTATTAACAGAAAGGTCAGTGGTTCAAATCCACCTGCCACTCCACTGGAAAAAAGATGTGGCAATCTGCATCTCTTAGGATTGCAGTGTTCAAAACTCTCCGGGGCAGTGCTTTGGTGAGTCAGAATTAAGTCGGTGACAACAGGTTTGATTTAGTTTTGCACTGTGATGTGTGACTTTTCATAACACTAAGCTTATACAGGAGTCCTGGTATGGCGCTGTGGAATAAAGCACCAGACTGCAAAGCCATTTCAACTGCAAAGTCAGCAGTTCAAGCTCATCAACTGCTCGTCAGAAACCCTATACAGGGTCACTATGGGTCAGAACTGACTCAACGGAACTTAACAACAACAACAAGCTTATATAATCTGTCAGCTTTCTGAATGCTTCACACTGTTAACAAAATTACAAAACTTAAGGGAAAAAAAAAAAAAAAAAGGAAGGTGTTACATTTGAAAAGTTAAATCCATCACATTGCTCACAGAAGTTCCACAAAAGCATGTTTCCAGCAGCCTAGCTAGTAAAAGTGTTGAGTGTCCAGGTAAAAGTCCTTTCTTGGAGGGTTTCAGTTTGACCTGTCCTGATTTCCATTTCAAATAAGCAGTGAGTGTGGTTGCTGGGTAGAAGGCACCATTTGAGGCAGGAAACTTAAGTTGTACAAGTGTAAGTCTCTCCCAGACAGTCTGGGCGTGGGTACATGACTTCACTCCTGCAAGCCCGTGATTTTCCCATCTGTGAAAATGGAAATGTGACCTCCCTTATTCTGGGGCTCCAAATAACATTGGTAATGCTCTTTGAATTTGTCAGTGAGAAAGACCCATTACACACTGCAGTCTGCATCCCCAAGAGCATCACAAATGATCCGATGAAGTCAGTGGCCTGGAATTATCAAGATGTGTCAGGTACAGCGTTTACTTACCTGCCTGCTGTTCACCAGGGTATTTCCGCTTGATTGGCATATGGATAATTGTCTAATTGGAACACACTCAGTTGTAACCACCAAAAAATGTAATAGTGCATCTGTTTAATGCCATACTCCCAAATGTTAAATTAAAATTATGCTGCAGTCAGCCAATCCAACCAAGAGAGTCTTCTGACTAAGTCTTAGCTGCCCGTGAACTTCTGTAATTGAAGCACTTCAGCACTTAAAAATTCAAACTGGAAAGGAGAGTATACGGTCTCATAAATTTCATGCGAAAAAGACCAGAATGCTCATGTAAGCGATCTCGTTATGAACTAGCTCATTTTTAAACAGGGCTTCTAGTCAAATGAAAAATAGCAATTTTGGCTGGCCACTGTTTTGAATCCATAAATATTAGATTCATGCGTTTATACCTTCTAAACAAAAGAAAGAATTACTTTTATAGAATGCATGAAACAATCGAGAGATCTTGGTTTTATTCCTCCTCTAGTGGTGATTTTGTGATCTTGTTTTGTAGTGTTTGGGTAGGACAAAGAGAAGAAAATGCACAATTATAAATTCATTGACTGGCTTGCATTGGTCTTTTATGAAATCTTCCGCCTTTAGATTAATGGGTAGAGTCCTGATGGGGAGCTATAAGAAAGCACTGGAATGATAACCACAAGGTCGGTGGTTCAAACCCACCATTTGCTCCTCAGAAACCCTATACAGGGTTGCTATGAGTCAGAACTGACTCGATGGCACTTAATAACACATTAAGGAGGATGTATGAAACTGCCAAAGGAGCTCTGGTAGTTTGAAACTGCCAACTGTTCCATGGGAGAAAGATGAGGCTTTCTGCTCCCATAAATATTTACAGCCTCGGAAACCCTGTACAGGGTCGCTATGAATCGGAACCGACTCCATGGCATATAACAACAACAACAATGAAACTTCCAGAGTGATGATTCAAAGTGCTTTAAAAGGAACTGATTATTCCCTTGAAAGTTTTATATCTCTATATAACTCAGATCTTTATTTTTCTAGATCATGGTTTAATCCCATAGAAGTAGAAGAACCAGTAGGCCGGCATTCATTCATTCATGTGTTCTTTCATTCATTCTACATACACATTGAAAGTGTTAGAGTAACGAAATCCTTGAGTGTACCCCTGCAGATATAGTCTCTTAAGATCTCTAGATTGTTTCATGCATTCTATAAAAGTAATACCTTCTTTTGTTTATAAGACATAAACTCATCCTGGAAAGAGATGCTGATAAAAACAAGGGGATGGAGTGGGGTGGGGGAAAGTGAGTTGAAAGTTTGTGAGGATGGTGAAGGGGCAAGGACTGACCTCAAGGTTTCATCTCTGGGTATCAAGTGGACAGTAGACATTACCCGGAGAAGGGGAGTCGGTTTGGGTGAGCAGGGGCGATAGTAAACAGTCTGGAAGCAGTAATTTTCGGGCCTGTAAGTCGAAGGAAGGAGCCGTGTGAGGCCATGAAATCGGTGTGACTCATAAGCACCGAAGCTGTGTAGCTGAACATCAGGTAGTGAGGAGACAAGCAACAGATGGGAGCATTGGCCGACAGTTAGAAAGTCGTTGGTGACGGGAGTACAACAGTCTGAGTGCTGTACTGGGGGTGGAAACCACATCGCAGGAGACTGAGGATTCATTAAGCCTTAAAGGAAACAGTGGTTTTTATCCCCAATTACACATTAGATTACCTGTGAAGGTTTAAAATATATAAACTGGTGTCTGAGTCCCATCCCTAGATATTCTGAGTTAATTAGTTGTGTGTAAGGCCTAGGAATCAGTGTTTTCATAAAGCTCCCCCAGATGATGCTAATGGGTAACTAGAATGAAGAACAATTGCTCTTAAGTATTTTTTCAAGAAGTAGAAATGAACCCCAGTAGCTAGCAAGAAGATGATGTGTTGCTTAGACTCACAGCTAATCAGAGAAGTGCACAGATTTTAAACGCTGGATGTGGGTGTGGGACACAGTGACTCTTAAGCACAGAATGATACAGACATTCTGTGAAGGTATTGGTGAAATTCGCTCCTTAGGCACTAACTCTGGAGTCCCACCACTGTGTATGCCTCCCAGGGGAATTCTCTGATATATCTGTAAGGAACATGCAGTACTATGGTCCATGGCAGCCTTGTGTAGGGTCGGGAAACCTGGAGACAATCCAAGTGGCCTGCACTTGGAATGGATTAAGGAAAATTAGGCTATTATGCAGACACCAGAAGCAATAGATTAGATACATATATATCAACATGGATTTAGCTTAAAAACAGAATACTTAGCAAAAACAAAGCAAGAAGAAATATAATACAAAATTACATAAAAATATACAACAACAGTAGATATTTTGGAAAAGCACATTCAAATTAAAAAATGCACTAAACTATTAAAATGTTTGCCTATGCATAGGAGAAGTCATGGCTTGGCATTGTAGGATAAGCACAGGACTGCTAACCACAAGGTCGGCGGTTCAAACCCACCATCTACTCCTCAGAAACCCTATACAGAATCTCAGTGAGTTGGAACCGACTCGACGGCACTACACAACAACAATGTATAAAAACAGAAGGGAGTTGAATATAGTGTGAGCGAGAAGACAATTTATTTTAAAAGTGATTCCAAGGAAGAATGACATAGGATGACAATCTAAATGAGGAATAAGATCAAGGGAAGGTTATGTGTGTGTTAATAGAATGAAGAAGAGCTGTAGATGTGTAGACGAAATAGAAATAAATCTTCAATGGAGGGCTGACTTCTCCACTTACTTATTCACAGTCTTGATAACCATAGTTAACCTTTTTGTCAGCAGCCGACTACTTAACTTACATCACAAGGTCTGAATTTTTTTTTCTCATTAATAAAGCAGTGCACAGGAACACTGTGACTCTGTAGGATATGCACTGGACTGCTAAGGGTGGCAGGTCAAGCCCACCAGCTGCTCCTTGGGAGAAAGATGAGGCTTTCTGCCTCGGAAACCGTATACATAATCGCTATGAGTTGGAACTGACTCAGTGGCACTTAATAGTAACAAAGCAATGCATAGTCCTTACAGATACACCAGAAAATTGACAAACATAACTACCTGACATCAATAAACTTGTTCACCCAGAGATGGTATCCAGTTCTTTTCTGAGAGTGGGTTGGAAAATTAAATACTTTGTAACCTGAACTTTCTTTTCCATTGTATTATGTGTGACCTTCTTAAATGCCTAAAGCCCATTGCTGCAGCTTCTTCTTGAATGACTCCACAATGTCCCATTCATTCTGCAGTTGCTCCATCCTTAACCACGCCCCTTCTCTCCAACATCAGGTGCTTCTAATTTCTGCTACCTCAATGCTGCAGTGAGCAAAAATGAGATCTTAGAAGATCATTTTCTGTCCTTCACTTGGTTCATTTTAAAAAGAGATTTAAAGATTGGAGTTGAAATGGTCTAATGACCTAAAAATTCACTCTACACCACTTGAAGCAGTGTACCAAACCCCCTCCCCCTCTCCCCCCCAGAAATGTTTCCAGCCAGTCATGAGTGACAGTGAAGTAGGGTCAGTCCCCATTGTTGGCACCAAGTACTTTTAGGAACTTGCCATTGGGCCAAAGCACAGTAAGCCTCCCTAGTTTCTGTACTTTAATCAATGGATGCACAACTAAGTCCCAACTATCTCAGGAGCCACCATGAGATGTGGATCTTACCTCACTTGCAATTGTAATATGGTGGGTGGTGAAACAGGGGGCACCAACTCTTTAGGAAATTGCAAGAGAAGTAGTTTATGCCATAGGTTCTTAAATGTATACCCAGTTCCAGATTTGTACGATGCTATGATGCTGAATGGAGTCCTGCTGTGGCACTGTGGATTAATGCAACCACAAGTTTGGCGGTTCAAGCTCACCAGCCACTCCTCAGAAACCCTATACAGGGTCGCTATGGGTCGCAACAGACTCAATGGCACTTAATAACAACAACAACATGATGCTGAATAGAGCACTGGTGATGCTGTAGGTTAAGTACTGGACTGCTAACAAGGTCAGTGGTTTGAGTTCACCAACCATGCCGTGGGAGAAAGATGTGGCCTTCTGCTCCTGAGAAGATTTGCAGCCTTGGAAACCTTATACAGGGTCACTGTGAGTCAGAACCGATTCAACAGCACACAACAACATAATGCTGAGCATGTTTCAGCAGAGCGTCTAGACTAAGAAAGACTATGAAGAAAGGCCTGGCAATCTGCTTCTGAGAAATCAACCAATAAAACCCGTCGTGAGTGCATGAGGACTCCATGAGTTGGGCCAACTCCTTGGCAACTAAGAGCAGCAACAACCAGATGAGGGAGAGAATGTAATGGAAAGGACATTATGCTTTTTTGAGTACTTCCTGTGCTCCCCACCTCACACATGTTTAAACATAAATGCAAACATTAAGTTAAATGTTTAAAGCTACTAGCCTGGAGTTAGTAGCTTTAAACATTTAACTTCATCCTAACAAGTGGTAGGTTTGTTGTTAATTTCAACTCTCATAATAACCAGATAGGACTGAGTAGAACGTTCCCATGGTGTGACCAAGGCTGTAATCTTCATGCAAACAAGTCACCAGGTCTTGTCTCCCACAAAGCCCCTGGAGATTCAAACTGCTGGACTTTTCTGTGAGCAGTCTTAACCATTGTGCCACCAGGGCTCCTATTGGTAGGTTTAAGTACCAGCCATGTAGTACCATTGTTGATCAGAGCGTGATGGTTCAGACCTGATGGCTCTGATATGGCGGCCCGCAGCCCCAGCTTCGAGATTAATGATGACCAGCCCGGCTATGACCTAGATTTGTTTTGTATACCTAATCATTACACAGAAGATTTGGAAAAGGTGTTTGTTCCTTGTGGACTAACTATGGGCAGGACCGAGTGGCTTGCTCAGGATGTAATGACATTATAGCCCTCTGTGTACTCAAGGGGGTCTCTAAGTTCTTTGCTGACCTGCTGGATGGAATCAAGGCACTGAATAGAAATAGTGATAGATCCATTCCTATGACTGTAGATTTCATCAGACTGAAGAGCTACTGTAATGACCAGTCAGCTGGGGACATCTGTAATTGGTGGAGATGATCGCCCAACTTTGACTGGAAAGAATGCCCTGATTATTGAAGATATAATTGACACTGGCAAAAGAATGCAGACACTGCTTTCCTTGGTCACACAGTATAATCCAAAGACGGTCAGGGTTTCAAGTTTGCTGGTGAAAAGGCCTCCTCAATGTGTTGGTTATGGACCAGACTTTGTTGGCTTTGAAATTCCAGACAAGTTTGTTGAAGGATATGCCCTTGACTATAATGAATGCTTCAGGGATTTGAATCACCTGTGTGTCATTAGTGAAACTGGAAAAGCAATGTACAAAACCTCAGATGAGAGTTCAAGTTGAGTGCCAGAGTCTGGAAACATCTGGAGTCCCAGTGACCTCACCAGTAACCTGACCAACTGTTTTAGTGACCATCTGCTTTAGTCGCGCTTCCTGCATGCACCTGCTCCGAAATGTCTCAGTTGTGTATGTTTAGAAATGTCCGTTGCAGTTCAGAACTCTTTATTTGCACTATAAGCCTAGTTAGTGGCTGTTGGTTCTCTGTGGATGGGTTGTGGTTTGACTTGTGAATGAAAAGTCTCTGAAACCAATCCACTTATAAAAGGAAATAACTGAAGTTGTATCTGTATGAAACATTGAAAGGGAAAATACATTACTTTTTCAAATTGGTATTTTAATTTTTTTATATATATTTGTTGTTCCCGTGTGTTGGTGAGAGACAGTGAGTTTTCCTAACAGTGGCAATTTCTGAAGAGCTTTGACTTCGTCCTGGAATGAATGAATGGTGCTCATAGTGTTCAGTCATATTAACTGAATTGATCCACTTGTTCAGGTGAACCTTTGTCAACTGTACCTTTTAAAGAGAAATAAATTTTTTTAAAAAAAAAAAAAGAAAGAAAAAGGAACTGGTATTACAGCTCTGCAGGCAATGTATCAAAGGCCCTAAGAAGCAACTTTGATGATGGAGACTGTTCCCTTCATGGCTGGAATGCCCAGATGTTCCGTCTCTTTAATGCAGCATTGTCTGTGTGGCAGAAGAAATGCATTGTCTCTTCAAATTTGTCCTTTGTTGTCATGAAGGTTTGAGTAAGCGTAGCTGTTCCCAGAGCCTGTTTGGAAGCTTTTGAATGTATTCTAGTCTAGTCTGTGTATATATTACCATAGAGCCATGAGTTCCAAATGAATTAGTGTCGGGCAGCACCGGGCTTCTGGCAGACAAGGTAAGCCTCCACATGAGTTACAGCTAATAGGGCAAGGGAAACTCAAGGCTTACAAAAATCTCTTCAGTGGTCCTGCTTAAAATATCAGTGTAGGCCGTAGCTTAGTATTTCGACAGCTTAGATCAGCAGTTTTCTCAGCTGATATACTGATTGCAGTTTGGACTTCAGTCCTGCTGATCTAATAAAACATCATCGTCATAACAGAGAAAGTAAAAGGAGGGTCTGAGGTCCCAGCCACTTGGAGAAGGAGCCTCACTGAGCTACACTGTACAGGAGTACGTATGATGATGATGTAATTGTGACAGGTAGAGTAGTTACGTTAAGGGTTTAAAAAAATTATTATTATTTCATGCCTTCACCCATCAATCTGTTGTTTATTAACATGATCACTATGTATTTTGACAAATACTGCATTCGTTCAAAGGAATATGCTGGTGTCTTCACAAATGCTGTAGCAAGTTTTATGCATCGTTATCACAAACAGCCTCTTAATGTGTCACAAACTGCAGGACTCATCACACCGCCAAACAAGCCCAACTGCTAAATCAAACCCATTGTGGGCAAGTCGAATCCCAAGATGAGGCAGCTGTGATGTAATGCAGTTTGAAGTCCAGACTCTGCATTTTATTAACTCTATCGACACGACACTGCTTGACCTCCCTGAGTTTCGTTTTCATTATTCATAACGTGGACAGCAGAGAGCCTGCCTCCAAAACTCATGATATTGTAATGAGTTTCCTTGTTGCCATTGAATTGATTCCAACTCTTGGTGACCCCATGCGTTGCAGAATTGAACTGCTGCATATGATTTTCTTGGCTGTAATTTTTTTACAGAAACTGGTCACCAGGGCTTGCTTTCCTGGTACCACTGGGTGGCTTTGAATTGCCAACCATTCTGTAAGTCAAGTGTAAACTTTGAACCACCCAGGGACTTCATTGAACTACTTAAGTGGGGGAGAAAACCACACGCAAGAACTTTTTTTTTTTCCAGCTGAAATCCAGATTGAGCCCTAGAACATGTACAACTCTTCTTCTCATAAATTCAACTGAGTGTTCTGAACGTTTCAATGATCTGGCCTCTGATCCGACTTACTCTAAATCTCCTTTGATTTTCACAGCAAATGCTGACCATTCAAGAAGAGCTAAACAATAAGAAATCAGAATTGGAACAAGCAAAAGAAGAGCAGTCCCACACCCAGGCTTTACTGAAAGTTCTCCAGGAACAAGTGAGTAGCTGAAACCATACTTATGAAGAAATCTGAGCACTTTAACGCATGCCTCCACTGTGCGTCACAGCTGTAAACGTGACTAAAGAGAGTCGACATCATAATTAGCCTGTACGCTGCTCAAACTCCTAGCAGTATTGTTGCATAGAACGTATGATCTCACTCTTGGCATCTCCTTGGTCACTCCTGTACCGATTTAGACTATCCCAGCCATGTGCAAACAGTCTACTAGCCATGTGCAAACATTTCTTCCAGAAAACAAATGAATTTTTATGGTTTTGTTAATGTTGGCAATGCAGATATCTTTCAAAGTAGCCTTCCTCTTAAGCCTAAGAGTGAGGAAAATGGGTTTAGCATAGCCCTCCCTGCTCCTGCAGACATATGAATAAGACCTGATTCATGGTGCCATTAAAAATATATCTTCCCTGTGCATCAGGGTACTTGCCTCTCTGTGGTGAGCAACAAACCTTTTATATGAAGTTGGTAAATCTGATCGTTTTATTCTAGCACTCTTTGATACTAAAATGTAGCCTGACTTTGATAAGTGGATTTGAAGGCATTGTCTTACGGCAGGATAAGATGGATCACATGGCAGCCCAGTGAAATCTGAACACTGTATCCAGACAGCAGGAGCCAGGAGAGCGCAGGAGCTTTCAGGATTCTAGCCTTCTCATGTAATCAACAATGTTGTTGTTATAGGAGGGGAAAATGTCAGAAATAGTAACCCCAGCCTTTTGAGGTAATCACATTTAGGTTGTTTTATGTTTTTGCACATATAAAGTAGTTTGTTGTTGTTATTAAGTGCCATCGAGTGGGTCCTGACTCATAGCGACCATATCTACTGTTTCTGAGGTCTTACATTTTTGTAGGAGCAGAAAGCCTCAGCATTCTTTCAAAGAGGGGCTGGTGGGCTCAAACCACTGATCTTGTGGTTCACAGTCCAGTGCTTAACTGCAGAGCCACTGTGCTCCCAC
>NW_006408540.1:16781281-16809221 GCF_000296735.1 Chrysochloris asiatica | reverse complement strand
AACCGCTGACCTTAAGGTTCGCAGCCCGATTCGTAACCACTACGCTACCAGAGCTCCTTATTTTACCCATAGAAGTCTTCAAAAATTGACAATAAAGGCTTGAATTTTTTTTCTTCAGTTCTTCCATGTTAAGAAAAGTTTGTTATTTCCTTTTGGTTTTTTTAACTCTAGGTCTTTGCACACTTCATTATAACAAATTTCTTTTTTCTTCTTGAGCTGCCCTTTGAAATTTTCTGTTCAGCTCTTTTACTTCATCATTTCTGTGAGTTGCTTTAGCTTCTCTATATTCAAGAGCAAGCTTCAGAGTCTCTTCTAACATTCATTTTGATCTTTTCTTTCTTTCTTCCTTCCTTCCTTCCTTCCTTTCTTTCTTTCTTTCCTTCCTCTTTAATGACATCATACTTCTCCATGCATGATGTCCTTGGTGTATTCTACAAGTCATCTGCTCTTTGTTTGTTTATGTTCAGTGCATCAAATCTGTTCTTGAGATGGTCTCTGGATTCTGGTGGGATATACTCAAGGTTTTGCTTGGTCTGTCGTGGATATTTAAAAATGATCTTCACCTTCAACTTGCATTGATGGTCTGTTTGGTCACTGACCTCTAGTTTTGTTTGGATAAAAATAGTTATTTTGGTTCCTGTGACTTTCCATTTGGTAAGGTTCACATGGATAGTCACCATTTATGTTGTTGAAAAAAAGGACATTTCCAATAAATAGGTCATTAGTCTTGCAAAATTCTGACATGTGATCTCCAACATCATTTCTATTGCCAAGGTCTTATTTTTCAACTACTTCCTCTTTGTTTCTAAACTTTTGCAATCTAATCATCAGTATATCTAGATTACATGTTTGGCCTATTTTATAAAAATCTTCCAAGTTCTTTATCTTTGGCATTAGTGGTTGGTCCATAATTTGAATAAAAGTTCTATTAACTGGTTTTTCTCCTAAGCATATGAATATTATCTTATCATTGACAGCATTGTACTTCAGGACAGATTTTGAAATGTTTTTTTTTGACAAGGAATACAATGTCGTTCTTCAATTAGTCATTGCAAGCATAGTAGACCATATTATTGTCCAATTAAAATGGCCATTACTAATCCATTTCTGGTCAGTAATGCCTAGAATACCAGTATTTATGCATTCCATTTCTTTTTTGACAACTTCCAATTTTCCTAGATTCATACTTTATACATTTCACTTTCTAATTACTAATGGAGATGTATAGCTGTTTCTTGTCATTTAGAGTCATGCCACATCAGCAAATAAGCTCCTGAAAACTGGGCTCCATCCATGTCATTTCAGTTGACTCTACTTTAAGGAGGTAATTTTTCTCTAGTCATATTTTGAGTGTCTTCCAATCTGAGGGGCTCATTTTAGCAGTGTATGAGACAATAGTCTTCTAACCAAGTCTTGAACGTACATCATCAGTCTGTCTTAGTCTGGAAGCTCCACTGAAAGCGGTAGGATCCTACCCTTCCATACAGGAGACTCAGGTTCGACTCCCGGCCAGTGTTTCTCATGCGTGGCCACCATCTATCTGCCAGTTCATGTTGTTTTGGTGCTGAACAGATTTCAGTTGATCTTCCAGACTAAGAAGAAAGGCCTGAATCACAATGGTCTAATCATGTTGTAGATGGGGTCACCAAGAGTCAGAGACAGATTTGACAGCAGCTGACCACAGCAACAACATCTGGGGGAGAGAAGCAGCTCTCTGGGCTTCCCAGGGCAGCCAGAGGAGAGAAGAACATGGAGCAGGGTCAGCTAGGAGCAAGGCAGTGGTGGCCTGGAGCTTACCCTGTCAGGAGAGGGGTGAGTTAAAGGAGGGCGGATTGACTAGCAGTTCTGAAAATGAGAGCAGAGGGTAACCAATATGAGGGCAAAAGGTGACACAGAAGACAGGACAGAATTCAAGGGTACCAAGGAGTGGGAAGACTGGAGTTTATTTACAGGGAAGACAGACAGAGAGTAACTAGCAGGTTTATGCTAGTGAACGGACAAGGCAGAGCTGGCTGTCATGAAGTGGTCCTTATCCTGGTAGGAAATAAGTAAGCCTTCTTAGTTGACCCCACTCTAACTTACTGGAGTGCACTATACAAAGCCTCCCGTGGGATGAGCAGAGCTTATTGGTGAAAAGGGAGAAAAGGAGGCACACCAAAGCTGTGAGACAGGAGAGCAGATGGCTTTGTTTTCAAAGTGCTTTTGTGCCCTATGCTAACAGACAGCATTCCTGCCACTCTGGGACACTCTGCAGGATGCCCAGGTGCCCTGGCACTTATGTGGGCAAACATCAGTAATGCTTGTAGCCCTGAAGGATGGTGGGCAGATTGGTTTTTACTTAAAGTGGGAGCAATGCAAAAGGAGCCCTGGTGGCACAGTGGATTAAGCATGGGGCTACTAACCAGATGGTTTGTGGTTCAAAACCACCCACCACTCCGTGAGAATAAAGTGTGACAGTCTGCTTACGTAAAGGTTTTACAGCCTTGTGGGGCAGGTCTACAGTGCCCTGTAGGGTCACTGTGGGTCAGAATCAAGTTGATAGTCACAGATCTTTGGTTTGGAAGTAATATAAAAATAAGCCTTGGGTTCACAAACAGCTGCTTCTACTCCATTTCTTCATATTGTTGGGCAAAGCCCCTCTCATGGCATTGGGAGATATGCCTTTCTTACTGAGAGTTTAAGATTGCCTTTAAAAAGCTACAGAAGTCTTCATTTTAATATATGCAAGTAGCCCCAAAGAATCAATATTCCAAATGAAACATGTTGGTGGTATAAGTGCATTTATTGTCTTTCAAACTTTAAGTGTCTATTTCCTACCATGAATATTTTATATTTGGCATTAAAAAAAGATCAAGGAGCTGCTGCTTCATCATAAGCTGGGGAGAAATGCCAGCAAACAGCTGGAAGGCCCACTCACCCTCTCCCCTCACTCACTGCCCTCTAAGTGTCTGCTTTGGGTCTGACCAGGATTGATAACTGATTTCTTCTCAGCGTTCTGAGAGAGAGAATTGTTGTTGGTTTTGTTGTTAAGTGCCATTGAGTTGGTTCCAACTCATAGTGACCCTGTATAGCATTTTCAAGGAGTGGCTGGTGAATTCGAACCGCCGACCTTGTGGTTCAAACCGACCTTGAGGTCCACTGTTTTAGAGAGAGAGAGACTAGTATTTCCAAAATCTTGTTTGAGAAATGGCTTTTCTTCTAATGCTTCAGTGGCCAAGGCAATGTCTTCCCAATGCTTTCTATATGCAAAGATGCAGATCAGCTTCCCCTTTGGCCTCCAGAAACAATGGCTGGCATTCTAGTATATTCTCAAGGAATCCATGTACAGTAGCTAAGCAGCATACTAAACAGCCGATGAGATGTTATTCACAAATAACCATTAGTACAACATCATTTAGCTGGTGGCAACTTGCTAACACTGCAGAGTTAAAATTAATACCAATACGACAAGGAAATGAAATAATTTATTATTCTTAAGAACCAATTTTATACATTTTATGCCTGTGGAACTGCTTTCTAATCTTATTATTTAAAAAATAATGACCAGGACCCATTTATTTTTTTGCCAGCCATCAAATTTCATAAAATATTGGTCTCAAAAAAGACTCATTAGAATTATATGCTCCATCTGGTTTTCTTCGTAAGAAGTTTTATAAAGTGCAACCTCAGATAAATCAACGTTAACAAGATGATATACACTTGATGGATATGCTTGCTTATTTGTTGTTGTTTTTTGTTTTGTTTTGTTTTGTTTTCTTATACTTTGCAGCTAAAAGGTACCAAGGAGTTGGTCGAGACCAATGGCCACAGCCACGAGGATACAAATGTAGGTACCACAAACCTGGTATTTGCTTTTCTCACTTGATGTTGGTCAGACGTCCATAGCACTTTATTTATAGCATAAAGGCTATTAGAGGTCCTGCCTCTTATTGGCTCTTTTAGATTGCTGTGTTCGGCTTAGCAATAAAAATGGCATACAGCACTGCTATCAGTAGGTTAGGTCACTGGGTGGCATAAATGATTTGCACTTGTCTACTCACTGAGAACGCATAACCCACCCACTACCCCCACTAAATGAAAACGGAACCCTGGCAGTGTTATCACGCTTTGGGCTGCTAACCTCAAGATTCACAGTTGAAACCCACCAACCACTCTGTGAAAGAAAGATGAGGCGTTCTGCTCCTGTAAAGATTTACAGCCTCAGAAATCCTATACAGGGTCTCTATGAATCGGAACTGACTCAACGGCACACAGCCACCACCATCACTAACTGGAAAGGAATCGTGGTGTGGTATTGTAGGACTGCTACAGTACTGGACTGCTAACTGCAAGGTTAGTGGTTCAAACCCACCCTTCATTCCTCAAAAACTCTATACAAGGTCACTGTGAGTCAGAACCGACTCAGTGACACTTACAACTAACAGAAAAGTTGGTCATTTGAATCCACCCACTGGTGCCTTGGAAGAAAGCCCAGGTAGTCAATTTCCATATGATTAACCAACAAACAGCAAACCCATTGTCACTGAGTCAATTTCAACTCATAGCAACCCTCTATGGGTTTCCTAGACTGTACAGCTTTGGGGGAATAGTCAGCCTCATCTTTCTCTTGCTCCACAAGATAGGAGCACAGGCCTACTCGCGCATACAAGAGTCACCACGAGTCAAAACGGACTTACCGACAACAAGGTTGTTTGGTAACAGCTTAGGTGTTCAAATGTCAGTTGACTGAAAACCTTCATGGAAAACAAGAGTTCTACCATGGAGACACCAGTGCCCCCATAGTTCAAGACCCCAGTGGGAACTTTGAGTCCTCTTCTTGGAATATCCTTGGATATTCAGAATACCCAGTTGTCAAAACTTGCTCAGGTGCCTTTTTGCCTTATAAATTCTTTAACCTCAGATGGAATATTGTATCATGAAGATCTCTGGTTCTCCTTCTGTTTGATGATTTCAGTGGTCTGTGTTTCAGGGTTTGTTTGTTGTTTTTTAATTCTCTGATACCTATATATATTTGATTATCCTCAACTCATAGGAAATGCTTACTTTGCAGTTCCTTTCACAGGATCAGACATGGCAATGAATGCCTGATTAGAGTTAGGAGAAATTATGCATTTCATGTTCATGCTTGTGTTAATTGTATACAGCAAAGAATCTGACATTCAGAACACAAGAAAATACTCTTAATAATTATGGTTCCTGTCAAACAGATCTTTAACGCATGCTGGTTATTGAGAACTTACTGTGTATATGAAGTCCTGGTGTGGCACTGTGGGTTAATGCGTCAGACTGCAAAGTCAGTTTGAACTGCAAGGTTGGTGGTTCAAGCTCACCAGTTGCTCCTTGGAAACCCTATACAGGGTTGCTATGGGTTGGAACCGACTGGATGGCACTTAACAACCACAACTGTATATATGATGCCCAGCCAAATGCCGTGTGTGTATATGTGTGTGTGCACACGCATGCGTGCATGCACACCATGGAGGGAGCTGTGATATAGAAATATAAGACTTGCTGTCTACCCTCAAGAAAATTATGACTAAGCTTCGGGATAAAGGGATGTATGGCTAATATATATGAGGATGTAATAAGTGTAGAGCAAGTTAATGAAGCTATAGTTTGAACTCTGGGCTTTACCACTTATTTATGGTGTTTTAAACTCCCTGCGACAGCACTTAACAACAACTACAACAACCACCCTGCACTTCACTTTTCTCATTTGTAAAATGGGCCACAGAAGCAGCCTCAAAGACCCATCAGGTTATCATACAATCATAATGAGCAAAGCCATGCAAACAGGTTCCCTGTTGAGTTGTTTCCGATTGATGATGACCCCATGCGATACAGAGTAGAGCTGCAGCGGAAGGTTTTCTTTGCTGTACTCTCCATGGAAATAGATCACCAGGCCTTTCTTCTGTGGTACCTCTGGGTGATGTTGAACTTCCTTTAGGTTAGTAAAGGAACCCTCATGGCACTATTGGATAGACACTGGACTTCTAACCTCAAGGTTGGCAGTTCAAATGTACCAGATGCTCCACAGAAGAAAGATGAGGTTTCCTGCTCCTCTAAAGATGTATAGCCATGGGAACCTTGCATGGAGTTGCTCTTAGTTGGAAACAACTCAGTGGCAGTGAGTTTGGTTTGGAGAGTTTTCGGTTCATCATCCAGCACAGACTGTACCACACAGGGGCATCTGTGACAACTTGAAGATGCTGTTAGTAGGGGTTCTTTATGCTGGGCAGTTAGGAGACTCTCCGGGCTCTATGGAATTTGAATTTGACTTTGAAGAAGAATAAAGTCAAAGGCTGGAGCAATTCATACAGCATTCCCTGTAGACAGTCATATGGTGTAAGTAGAGTTTGTCTTTCCACGCCTTCGTTTTCCCCATTCTGACCCTAGAACATCTCAGCCCAGTCCTGTCTTCCAGGGCATGCTGCTTTCACTCTCAGCCAAGTCCTGTGAAAACTGTAATTTCCTGCCCCCTCAGAGTAGAGCCCTCTGTGTCTTCCAAGGAGGCTGCTGTCTGATCCAATCAGCTGAAGCTCCAGTGGGCCCCACTTTCCTGTAAATGGGGGTGACAGCACTTGGCTTTTTTCTATTAAAACTTCTGAGAAGCAAAAGAAATAATGGATGTTTAGCCTCTTTGCAATTATGAGGTTCTGAATGAGATGTTGTTACAATGATCAGTTCATCTGCTGATTGGATAAATTAGATAATGCATGTAGAGATAGTTCCCTAGCACAATAGTTAGCTGATATGCCCTTCTTTCCTAAAACATTAAAAGGTAGATAGATCCATGGTTGTTACTGAGTGGGCTCCAACTCACTGGGTCCTTATGTACAACGCTACCCAGTATGACCCAGTCATATCCGAGTGTCCTCTTGAGGTTCTTGTGCTAACTCATCTCTCTGAGGGTCTCCCTCGCCTTGGCTGCCTCACTATGCCACCAAACATGGTGTCCTTCTCTAGCATACTTGTTGATGGTATGTCCAAAACAAGCGAGTCCAACAGTATTCTATTAAGATCCATTTTTACTTGTGATTTATTGATTGATTGATTTTTGGAACTAGATCACCAGGCCTTTCTTCCTAGTTTATCTTCGTCTGAAGCCTGTCTGCAGTGGGTGAACCTGCTGGCATTAGAAATGCTGGTGGCCTGATTCCAGCATCATAGTAACATGTGAACACCGTGGTCTGACAAGCAGTAACAGATGGGTGGGGGTGTTGAAAGGCATTTATTAAGGTATTTATGAAGGGAGGTAATCTCAGAAAGGGATTTTTTGTTGCTTCTTAACTAATGCTCTGATAGCGTAGTGGTTACGAATAGGGCTGTGAACCGCAAGGTCAGCAGTTCGAAACTACCAGCTGCTCCGCGGGAGAAAGATGAGATGAGGCTTTCTGCTTCCATAAAGATTTACAGCCTCGGAAACCCTGTTCAGGGTTGCTATGGGTCAGAACCGACTCGATGGCACTTAACAACAACAACTAATGCTTTTAGTTTTGAAAGATGTCTCTCGGCAAGTCCCCTCCCCATCCAAAAAAAAAGCTAAAGAGGATAGAGAGAAACACTGTTAACTGATGATATATGGAGGGGATAATAATCAATGTAATGAAACAAGCTATATGAATAGTTGAATGTGAAGCTGATGATGTGCCCGGTAAACTTTCACTCAATCCAAAATAAAAACATTTAATTAAAAAAAAAAAAAAAACGATGTCTCTCAAGAGTCCAAGATATGGGCTTTGTAATCAACTCAAAAGAGTTGCGTTTTAAGAGATGCAGTTAAGCCCAAAGAGAGGAGAGCAACACTACCTTACAAGAGATAGGGAGATACCTGTGGAACACAAGAGTCTGGGCATCCTTGTCTGTCTCTGGCAGTGTCCATGTCCCTTGCTGCATGGAAGACTAGCCTAGGTCTTACAATCTCAGGCAATGTTTCCATTGGTTTTCCAACAGGTACATTCTTCTCCTTCTCTTTCCTGTCTCTTTCTGGCAATTTCCCTAGGACTCCACTAGGGTTATATGAGAGAAGGCTGTTTAAATAACAGCCAGCTATTTGGGGGCAGACATTAGGAACTCTAGCTAAGTATTTTGCAAAGACATTTTTAAGTGTCTGAAATGAAATCTGTGCCCCATGAGAAGTTTCAACCCAACCCTGTGGTGGCTGAAAGACATTCAGCTCTCAAACCAGCCTGAGAAGGTTGGAATCCTTTATAATCAATACTTCACTGTGTGGCCAGGGTGTGTTATTGGACCTTTGAGAACTTCTCTCTCTTCATCTGTGAGTCTATGAGTGAAACCACACACCTAAGCGTCTGAGCTCCACAGTGCTGCTTCCCTCTGCCTGCATCAGTGGAGCCCGCAGCTCTGGGGCAGGGTAAGTTCTCATGCAGATCACAGACCTCCAGCCGCTGGCCCAGAGGCTATTGACTGAGACAAATAGATTGATTTTCCCTATAATAATCCACATGTGGGTATAGGAACTTTATTTATTATCATTTAATAATAATAACTTTACAGGGGATCGGTGCTGGCTTGGCTGGGTATTCTTGGGGGGGTTGGCAATTGCTATTTAAAAACAATATATCTGGTTATAAAAAGAAAAAGTTATTATGAAGCTCAAAAATCACTGAAAATAATATACTTAGTTAACCATTGCCATTGAATCTATTCCAATGTATAGCAATTCTATGAGATGGAGTAGAACTGTCCCTATAGGGTTTCCAAGGCTGTAATCTTTACAGATGATTTAATATCAGGAAAGGTGTGCAACAGGGTTGTATCCTTTCACAATACTTATTCAGTCTGTATGCTGAGCAAATAATCCAAGAAGCTGATTACTATATGAAGAAGAACATGGCATCAGTATTGGAGGAGAAAGGCTCATTAACAAACTGTGATATGCACATGATGCAACCTTGCTTGTTCAAAGTGAAGAAGATTTGAACCACTGCTGAAGACCAAAGGCTACAGCCTTCAGTATGGATTGCACCTCAGTAAAGAAAACAAAAATCTGCACAACTGTGCTAAACAGCAGCATTGTGATAAATAGAGAAAAGATTGAAGTTGTGAAGGATTTCAGCTTACTTGACTCCACAGTCGATGCCCACGGAAGCAACAGTGAAGATATCAAACCACACATTACAGTGGGCAAATCTGCTACAAAATACCTCTTTAGTGTGTTACAAAGTAAAGAAGTCACTTGTATGACTAAAATGTATATCAAACTAACCATGGCATTTTCAGTCTCCTATGCATGTGAAAGCTGGACAAACAGTAAGGAAACTTGGATAAAGAATTAATGTATTAAAATTATGGTATTGGTAGAAGTTATCACATACTGTGGACTTCTGGGAGAATGAACAATCCTGTTGTTGAAGAAATATAGCTAAATGAAGCTTAGAAGCAAGAATGATAAGACTTTGTCTCTCATATTTTGCACATGTTATCAGGAGGGACCAGTCCCTGGAGGATACCATGCTTGGTAAAGTGGAAGGAAACTCAATGAAATAGAGGAAGACCCCAGTGAGATGGATTGACACGTGGTTGCAACAATGAAATTAAAATATAGTAACAATCGTGAGCATCGTGCAGGACCAGACTCTGATGTACATATAGAGTCACTATGAATCCCAGCCAACAACTATACGATCTTTACAGAAGGAGACTGCCACATCCTTCCCCCATGGAGAAGCTAGTGGTTTCGAACTGCGAGCCTTTTAGTTAGCAGCCATATGCTTTACCAGTTTGCCACCAGCACTTCTGGTGGTAAAGGAAAATAACCTATCACATCATTACTCAAAGATAACCATGGTTCACGTTTTATGTTAGTTCTTTCCAGTCATGTGCATGTGTATAACCAGAAGGAAAAGCCCACCTAAAAATGAATAAATAAATGTTACCATAGTGCCCTCCATTGTGTACCTTTTTGATTTTTCATTAGATAATAAGTATTTTTCCTGTCACCAAATATTCCTCAAAGACATCATCGCATAGATAGGAAATAATTGAACCATCTCCTCTGTGTTAGGCACTTAACTTCCCTTTTTTTTTTTTACTAGTATAAATGCTGCTGTGATTAACATGCACATAAATCTTGGTCTACATGTCTCATATTTGTTTCTGGAAGATTCAGTATATTAAGAGCTGTGTAATGAAGGCTGGCATGGAAGCAGCAGATTTCTGGCATTGCTTGGCCTTCCAAATGTTAGTGCAGCAGACGCACCTGCATGGTGGTACCTCTCTGTTAGCTGACCTGAAGGTTTCCATTGTGAGGCAGGCAGGTCCAAGTCTTGCAATTTACTAGCTCTTTTCTTATGTCCTAAGAGTCTCCTGGCTTAGACAATACTAGCCACACCTAGATTCCATCTGTTCTATTGCTTTCTTATTGTTTTTTGGGTTTTTTCTTAAATGATTTATTGTAAATTATGTGATAGTTTACATGGAACAACATTAATTTTACATTCATTCTATCGTATATCATCTCATTGCCATGGTTACAATCCCCTCCATGCATCATCAGCCAACCAAAGGGTATACCCTGCAATCCTGCCCCCGCGTACCCCCCAGGTCTTCAGCACACAGTCGCTCTCCCTCTCTGGATCTAAAGTCCCCAGCTGCTCCATTGCTCCACGTCATCATCTCTGCCTCCATTTCAGGCATCACTGCTTCTCTGGGTAGGGTCCCGCTCTCCGCTCTTCTCCCTTGATGGTCCTAGGGACCTCAGCTCCTAGACTGAAAAGTTAATCACTCCCCTCCTTGCTATAAAACGTCTACCTTGCTTTCTTATTGTTTTGCATTGTTTTGAGCAACAGCAATATCTGACCAAAACCTTGTCTGGGATCCTTACGAGCCCCAAACAGGCACACTTGTATAAAACCCCACCCTTGCCCATGTATCAGAAGTCACGGGCTGACACAGAAGACTAACCTCTCAGCTACTAACCCATAGGTTGACAGTGCTGTAGCATAAGCACTGGACTACTAACTTCAGCGCCAGCTGTTCAAACCCACCGTTCACTCTCAGAAAGCCAGATAGTCATTATGAGTTGGGACTGACTCTATATAGCAGAGGCATTGCCATCGGCCGACCTGCATTCAGAAGGTCACAGCCACTGGAAACCTCATGGAGAAGTTGTCCTTTCACACATATGGGGTTCCCATGAGTTGGAATCACTCAGTGACACCTGATTTGATTTTTGGTGATGCTGTGAGTCAGACATTGGTCTGTTTATGAAAGGTCAGTGGTTAAAACCCACCAGCTGCTCCACGGGAAAAAGATGAGGCTGTCTGGGTCTCTAAAGATTTACAGTCTCGGAAACCCTGTTTAGGGTTGCTATGAATCAGAACGGGACTTGACAGCAGTTGATTTTTTTGGTCTACATCACAAGATCTTTGGAAAGCTCATATTTATGAGAAAAGTTTTCCAAAGGCTGATTTAAAAATCACTATGTCCAGAAACTGAGGCCAACTGGATTGGCATTGCCCATCAAGAGGACTACATTTACTGATATTAATTAGGTCTTTCTTTGAACTTAGAATTGGGTCTGTTATTGACAGTTGAGCAGCCCAACCTTTTAAGTGTCCCCAAGTTTAATACTCGCCTTCATCCAAGTCTCTTTAGAGATTTCCATTACTCCAGATCCAATTTTCTTTCCGGAGAGTAAAGCTATGGATTTTCTTTTGATCTCTAACTCTAAGCTGCCACCTAATCCTTGATAATTACCTATACCGTATACCGTAGCCTTACATTGAGATAATATGTCCTCATCTTGCATCTCTTTTGATGGCCTTTCTCCCAGAGGTGCCACCTCCTCTGACCCCCCCCCACCCCCACCAGTGTGGGTAGATGAGATGAGAAAGTGGAGGAGATGTGTAAGGATAGGGGAACTAGAGGAACTAGTCGGAGGAATCAAATAAAGAGGCAGCTCCATCCTGTAGTGCATAGAAGAATGATCGTGTCTAAAAGTTGTACATGAATTCTCTCTCCTCCTATCCTTGGTTCTGCTCTAGGAAAGTTACTACCCACATCCTCTATTTGCAAAACTCAGGCTATTAAAACCTAGGGGTGAAAATATCATTTGCAATCTCTAAAGAGGTTTAATTTGTGATACTAAAGGTTCCCACTGTCAAGCAGAACACCCTTCCCACCCAACAATAAAACACAAAAACAAAAGAGAAAAAGATTTCCCATTTTTCATGTTGCCTCCATAAAAAAAGTAAATCGTCCCTCGGAGTTGTCTTTAAATCTGTCAGGGTGAAGGCATGAAGACCATGTAGACGAGGTACTGGGAGAAGAACATTCTTCATGTTTAGTGCACCCCAGCAGAAAGCTATAGCTGGCTACCCATGCATTTTAATGATGGATGTGAGGGGCCCGCACCAAATGCTAATAAGCTCTTTGCCCAGTTTCAGAATGTGACTTTCAACCTTTAGGAAGGTAAGCATGAAAAAGAAGAGCCCAGATTGGCACATGAAACAAGGTGAGGAAGAGAAAGAAAATGTAAGGAAATGGGATCATTTTCTCAAAGTTTCTACCCATTCTTCTCACAGCAACTTCCTGCTTGGTCTTAGAAAAACTAGGTGCTGTCGAGTGGACTTTGACAGTTGTGACCCCTTGTGTGTCCCAGTGGAACTGGCCTCCACAGGATTTTCAATGACTAATTATTCAGAAGTAGAGCACCAGGCCATTCTTCTGAGGTGCCTTGGAGATGGACTCAAACCTCCATCCTTTTGGTTAGCAGTCAAGTGTGTCAGCCATGTACACCATCCAGAGATTCACAGTCTGATGTCGTTATTATCATTAGATGCCACTGAGGAGCTCCAACTCAGTGCAACACTGTGTATAACAGAGCGAAATGCTGCCCGATCCCACACCAGCCTCATTAGCTTTGCTGTATTTGAACCCATTGTTTCAGACACTGTGTCAATCCATCTCATTAAGGGTCTTCCTCCTTTTGGCTGGCCCTCTACTTTACTAAGGATGATGTCCTTCTCCAGGAATTGGTCCTTCTGACAACGTGTCCAAAAGAAACAATCTAAAATCTTGTCATCCTCCTTCTAAGAGCATTCTGACTGTATTTCTTCCAAGAGAGGTTTATTCATCCTTTTGAAAGACTATGGTATAAACTGCTACTCTCTGAAATTGATCAAAACATGCAATCAAGATGCCTTGATAATTACTGATGATTGGAATGTGAAAATTGGAAACAAAGATGAAGGGTCAGTAGTTGGAAAATATGGCCTTAATGATAGAAACAATGCCAGAGATCGTAGCAAGATGGAATTCTGGAAGATAAATCGTTTATTCATAAGAAATGTCCCCCTTTTTTTTGACAATTATACATAAGACCTCACTGGATGGAATACATAAGAATGCAATATCAACTACATCTGTAGAAAGAAATGATAGAGGTTTTAAGCCCCCATTGCCTGTCTAGTCAAATCTGACTTATAGCAACCCAAAAGACAGAGTAGAGCTGTCCCACAATGTCTCCAAGGCTGTCATCTTTAGGGAAGTCACTGCCTCATCCTTCTTCTTTGGAGTGGCCACTGGGTTTGAACTGCTGAACTTTAGGTTAACAGCCTAATGCTTAACTCACAGCACCATCCCCAACCCTAAACTGGTAGAGGAGTAGACAAGACAATAGGGACACCTGAGCAAAAGGTGTGCCCCACCACACCCATGGGCTTGCTCACATGGGAAATAAGTACATGATCCAGTGAAGACAGAGCCAGGCTGAAGCTGGAGTGTCTGCCTAGAGGTGTCCCAGTTCTTTCAGCTCCTCTAGATCTTCCTCCTAACAGACTTGCCCCTCATGCTGTCTTCACTCTGCACAGAGCTCCACAGGTTGTGTCCCAACCCTCCCTTTTTCATTCAGGAAATTAACAGATACTCCTTGAGGGAGGCATGTTTTCAACTCCTATCTGCCACTTTTTTCTGCCTCCGTTTTTCTCAGTTCTAAAACAAAAGTAATCCTTATACCTATCTTAGAGGGTTGTTGTGAGCGTTGCTTAACACAATTGGTGTGATCAGTGTGTGTCAGGCATTATTATTACTCTAGCTGTCAGCATGCTGGCCACTGTGCTGGGCTCAGGTCTTGTGGACTACCCTTTACAAAATGAGCTTGTCCTTTTTTTTTTTTTTTCATTTTGGCCGGCTCACTGTCTACCTTCTGGTCAGTATCACAATGGAGAATAATGGGCTTGTGATCATTATTCCAACAGCTCAGACAAGACCTATATCACAGGGCTTGGTTCCATGGAGAAAAGAATCTGGTGGGAGGCGAGTGTGATGTGTGGATACACAGAGAGCTTTAAGACACTCACTCTATCTGCTCATCAGGGAGAGAGTGACCCGCATCTGTAGAGGCCAAAGGTTACCTAAGCTCTGTAGAAGCCTGAACTCCATCTTGAGAAGAGGGTCCTTTTCATGCGACTAATGTGTTATCCCATCATATATGAAACACTTACACGTCACATAGAGTCATTTTGTTTCTCCCGCTGACGCTTCATGCCTTCCTCTGTGAAGAACAAACAAACCAGTCTCAGGAGAAATGCATCCAGGATGAGGAAAGAAAGACTTGTACTCACTTACTTTTGGGCACTTCATCAGGAAAGACCAATCTAGAAAGGCACATCATACTTGGTCAAGGAGAGGGTCAGTGAAAAAGAGGAAAGCCCTTAGTGAGGTACCCTGACACAGTAGCCATAACAATAGACTGAACTTTACCAATGACCGTGGAAGTGCCTCAGGACTGGACACATTTTCTTCCATTGTGCCTGTAAGGTCATAAACCATAAACCAAAGCCAATGGACACCAACTACAAACATAACAGCCTCTCTTCTGCCCCCTAGTGCACAACGACTTAGCGCTCAGGTACTCACTGAGAGGTTGGCAGTTCTGCAGAGGAAAGACCTGGAGATCTACTCCCATGGAGATTACATTTTAGGAAACCCTGTGGAGCAGTTCTCCTTGGTTTTACAGCATTGTTGGAATTGATTCAATGGCAAGGACATAACAAATCCCCTCCAGCACAACTGCTTTCTTCCAGCTGGGTTCCCATTGTTTTCTGCTGTGAATTAACTACACTCCCTACAATAATTCCTTCAACAACAACAACAAAAAGAAAACTTGCATCCATACATACATCCCACCCTGGCACCCTTGAAAAGGATGATGACCTGAAAAGCTCTTATTATGAATATGCATAACTCCAAGGAAGGGTTGGGGAATCGCTATAAAAAATAGGCAAAAGTTTGCCTGTCCCACATTTAAGGCTCTGAAACTTTATTCCCAGTAAACACTCAAGCCAAATGATAGTGTGTTTTCTCAGCTGAAGCATGTGGCTGGAGGTGGTCCTTTTTGTAAGGACAGGACTTGGTGCTCCTTGCTTGTCCTGAATGGCATTTTGGAGGCTGTAAAAGGGTTAGTACATGTTTAGGAAAATTGATGTGCTGGGTTTACAGAAGTAAAATTCCTTCTTTTCCCAAACTGGGTTAGAGAAAAAGAAGCAAAGAAAACATAAATTTCAGCTTTGTGTGAGATGGTCTGGCATGGACATGGAGTCCTGAATCGCTGAAGCCGAGTTCTGAATCCCCAAAGTGAACTCTTCTGGAGACTGACGTACTCTTTCAAAAAGATTAAGTATGATAGTTCTACCTGGTGTCAAAGCAAAAGCAGTTGTATAGAATGGAATACTTTGATAAACACTTTATATTGTTGTTGTCAGGTGCTGTTCGGTTGGCTCTGACTCACAGAGACCACGTGTACAACCGAACGAAACACCGCCCTGTCCTGTACCATCCTCACAGTTCTTAACCATAAGCTCATTGCTGCTGCCACTGTGCCAATCCATGTCTTTGGTGGTTTTCTTCTTTTTCCCTGACTCTCTACTTTATCAAACATGATAAAGTAGACATGATATCAAACATGGTCCTCTAGACAACATGTCCTAAGTGCCTGAAACGAATTCTCACCATAAACACACACAAATACTCTTATCTTAAAAGTGACAACTTGTTTTGGGAGACATTTTGGGATATACAAAAACATACAAGCCACTCTTGTGTTTCCTTAACTTTGCCTCTGTGCATGTATCTTTCTACCAAGCTTGTTGCTATTGTTGTTGTTGTTAAGTGCCATTGAGTCAGTTCTGACTTGTAGCAACCCGTATAGGGTTTCTGAGAAGCAGCTGATGAGTTTAAACCACAGACCTTGCAGTCCAAACCAACTTACAGTCCAGTGTTTATAACAGGGCTCACACCATGTCGTATGGGCAGTTTTGAAATCCGTATTTTGCCTTATGAATCATAAGCATTTTCTCATGCTATTAAATAGTTTAAAATATATATACTATTTTTAAATACTATTTAATATTTCATGTGATAGATGTATTTCATTTCATCGGTCCTTGCTATAGAATTTTTGAACTATGAGGGGTGTTCAAAAAGCTTGTGGAAAAATTACGTTATCTTTTCATTCCATTTTTCCAAGAAATCTTTGAGACCCCCCTCATATTATCTGTTTTGGTTATTCTGAATATGTATGCAATGAATGTTTTTACCAACATTTTGGTTAATCCAGTGACCATTTAAGCACTTTTAAAATGAAGGTTTTATGCTTGCTTGGGACTTGAAGATATAAAGAGGTGCATGTATTCCTTAAAAGGTTAAAAGTTCCACTCCCACATGATGGTGGTATGCCAAGGAGTCGGTTCTGACCCATAGAGACCCTGCATAGGTTTTCCAAGGCTGTAAATATTCACAGGAGGAGAAAGCCTGGATGGTAGTTTCGAACTGCTAACCTTGTGGTTAACAGCCTGACTCGTAACCACCACACTACCAGAGCTCCTTGCTCCTCCCACATAGTAGGTAAAAAAAGAAACAGCCAGTAATACTCTTTGCATATTATCACATAGAAAGGATCAAGAATTCCTCAGGAGGAGAAGAAAAGAACTTCCAGGCATATAGGCATCGTAATAGCGTGTGTATACTTCATGAAATAATGCAGAAGAGCATAACTGTGTATACTTCATGAAATAATGCAGAAGAGCATAACTGTGTATACTTCATGAAATAATGCAGAAGAGCATAATTGTGTATACTTCATGAAATAATGTAGAAGAGCATCTCCTGTGAACTGTGAGAGTCTTCTTGGTGGTCTAGGATGCTGGAGCCTGCTACCTGTGTGGACCCTCAGCCCAGGCTAAAGGAACCACTCCTCCACTATCCATCAGAGGCTTCCATGCTCTCAGGGAATGTGTGAGATTGAGAAGAGTGAGGGATGAAAGGAGCAAAAGGAGTTCTAACCTGGAACACAATATTTTAGACTTCCCTTTATAATTATGGCCAAGAAGTTACATGTAAGCTTCAAACCATCTTATGATTTAGCCAACAAGAGATGCCTATACAATCACATAGACAGGAATGGAAATGCCAGCAATAATATTCATTTAAAATTATCTCATTCAAAGTGATATCAGTCAGATCATTTAAATATAAAATCAACGTAAAGGGCTTCATCCCAGTGTTCTCGCCTCACGTGAGATCCAGTTCTTTTCTCTCCAATATCCTCACCAGAGAGGAATGGGAGGAACATTCAGCAGCATTAGTGAAAAGGATCCACAGCTCAAAAGTCAGGCAGAAGGAGACATCTGAATCCATGCCTCACGAAGACGGTTGGCAAAAGCAGGGAGACCCCCTTGATCTAAACAGCTTGCATTTCTGCCAACATTTCTCCAGGATTCATGGTCTTAAGACAGGGAGGAACAGGGAGTCACCAGTTGGTAAGCTGCGCCTCTTCTTAGCTTTGTACATTGCTCAGGAGCCAGTGAGCTTCCTAGACTGTTGTTTATATTATTAAAAATGTCAAATGTCCTACAATGATAGCCACACGCTTACATTTCTCCTGCACCACCCATCGGTGAGTTTGGCAGACTGTGATGCCTTACATGTTACTGTGGTGCTAGAAGTGTGTCACAGGTATTTCAAATGCCAGCAATACTGCCACTCATGGTTTCAACAGAGCTTCCAGATGAAGACAAACTAGGCCTAATGATCTCCTTCTGAATCTTAACACCAGTGAAAGCCTTATGGATCACAACAGAATGTTGCCCAGTTCTCTCACTTTGAATATCAGCAAGTGAGAAACATATGGATCACAATAGAATATTGTCCAGTGATCTTGCTTTGGACACATCATCCGAGGGCCCCGTCTCTGGAAGAGAACATCATATTTGATGAAATTGAAGGCCAGTGAGGCAGACCCTCTGTGATATGAATTGGTACAGTAGTTCTAATGGTGGACTTAAATGTGTCAGCAATCATGAGGACAACATGGAACCAGGCAGTGGTTTGTTTTGTTGTACCTAAGGTCATAATGGGAGTCCTGGTGTGGTGCTATAGGGTAAACAGTGGACTGCTAACCACAAGGTCAGCAGTTCAAACCCACCAGCCACTCCTTAGAAACTCTATGCAGGGTTGCTATGAGTAGAAACCACCTGGAAGACACTTAACAACAACAACGGTCATCATGAGTCTGAATTGACTGGATGACAGCAATCTACCCATATCTCGTTTCTCCAAAGCACACCAGAGGCCTGAAGGAAAGAGGGCTGGGCCAGGGTTGGGCCAACTCCCCATCTGGGCATCTTCCTCATCTTGTTCCTGCTCAGCACTGCCTGGCTTTCGACAATACCACCGAGGGAGATGTCCTCTGTTTCTACGCATACTGTTCTTTTCCAGACCTCATCCATCATATTGCTCCAGAACTCACTGAGCTGTGGTATTTCTCTGAGGAAATACGTAAGAGGACAACAAAGAAGAAAAGTAGTTGGAAAAGTGGGAAGAAAAAAACAGAAGGGAGAAGAGGGAAAGAAAGACAGCAGCAGGAAGCATGCTCCCATCTTTTCTCCCTGTCTGCTGGAGAACGGATAGTGTCTCTCCATCATCCCTGGTGGGAAGTCAAGCAACAGCCTTCACTATCACACTGCCAGTCCCCACTCCCACCACGGACACACATACGCACCGTTAGTGAAAAGCTGTGGCACTGAGGCATAAGCACTGGACTGCAAGGTTAGTTTGAATCACAAAGTTGGCTCCTTGGAAACACTATCTATACAGGGTGGCTATGAGTCGGCACCAACTCAGAGGCACTTACCAACAACAAGTGAAAAGACTATCCAAAATTAAGCCACTTGTGACAGAAGTTGAAGTTCTGACTGTTGATCTGCAACTTAAGTGTTGGTCAGGTTCCTGAGGGAATTGACAAAGGCTGGACCTGGAGATAAATACATAAGTGCCCGCAGCAAGATGCCAGTCCGGATCCTGCCAAGCTCAAAACTCTCCCCAACCCTGATGAAAACTTCTCTCCCCCAATCCGTCCTCCCATCTCTGGGGTCTAATAGTGGGACTCATCCCTGGCTGGATTCCTGGTGTGGCATTGTCGGATCAACACTGGACCGTGTACCGCACATATGGTCGTTCAAACACACCAGCTGCTTCTCAGAAATCCTATACAGAGTTGCTCTGAGTTGGAACTGATTTGAGGGCACATAACAGCAACATCAACAACCCTGGCTGGAAACTCACTGTATTATGACTGCAATTCACCTACCTCCTCCTCGGCCTGCCCACCGTGCCTTGAAAGACCCCCACCCAAGCTGTTTGCCCAGGCAGCTGTTTATCCCATGTGCAGGCTCCTGTAACCAGCCATTACCATCAAACCTCCGAGAAGATTGCAAACCTCACACCCATAGCTTAAGTTTAATGTAGAATCTTGTGAAATTTCAGAACATCACAAATTACACTTCAGTGTGAATACCCTCTTTTATGGATTGAATTGTGTTCCCCCAAAATGTGTGCTGGAAATCCTAAGTCGTTCTGTGTGTACATGTGATTCATTTTGGAAACAGGACTCTCTTTGTTATGTTACTGAGACCATATCAGTGTTGTTGTTGCTCAGTGCCATTGAGTAGGTTCCAACCCATAGAAACCCTGGATAGGGTTTCCAAGGAGCAGCTGGTGAGCTTGAACCACCGACCTTGCAGTTCAAACCGAGTTTGCAGTCCAGCGCATTAACCCACAGCACCACACGAGGGTGTGTCTTATTCGACCTATAAAAAGAGCAGGTTAGGCCCAGAGAAGGAAGCTCTCCAAAGAACAAGGGCCTTCACCCAGAGTTAACAGAGAGAGAAAGCCTTCCCCTTGACTGGCTGCTGGAATGCAAATCTGTAGCTTCCTAAACTCTGAGAAAATAATTGTCTGTTCATTAAAGCCCTGACCCAAGCCATGGTATTTTCAATAACCTCATATGCATGCGAAAGCTGGACAGTGAAAAAGGAAGACTGTAGAAGAATTGATGCTATGATGTTGGAGGAAAATATTGAAAGTACCATGGGCTGCCAAAAGAACCAATAGATCCGTTTTGGAAGAAGTAAGTGCAGCCAGAGTGCTCCTTGGAGGTCAAGATGACCAAACTTCGTCTCTTATACCTCGGACATATTGTCAGGAGGGACCAGTCGCTGGAGAAGGATATCATGTTTGGTAAGGTGGAGGGTCATAGAAAAAGAGGAAGACCCCCCAATGAGATAGATTGGCAATATGGCAGCATCAATGGACTCAAGCGTGGCAACTGTGGTGAGGTTGGCCCATGATCCGGCAGTGTTTCATTCTGCTGTGCATATAAGGTCACTGTGGGTAGGTACCAACTCTATGGCACCTAACAACACCACCACCTGTGAGAGCAGCACTAAGAGACTAAGGTAACCTCCTTGAGTTTCTCACTCTGGCTGAAAACTAGTGCCCAGAGGAAGAGACACTGATGTGTTTTGCGACGTTTTTAAATTACGGCCATTGCTAGCAACAGAGAGAGACACTTCCCTGAAAGAACTGAGTATGCACTTCTGAGCTGTGCAGACAGTGGAGCCCAGATGTCTCTGTCTGCTCCCCTCTCTAGATAGCAGCCTGCTTATAAACACACAGAGAGCCACCGGGAGACTCGCAGGGAGTCAGTCTCCAAAAATGCTACAGGATCCCCTGGAAAGGCTCACCAGCCATCGAAACTTCATCGCTTTTTGGGGGGGGTTTTTTTCAACCCCCAATTCCTGCTCATTTAATTTTTTGAAAAATCTCATCCTGCAAGCCGCAGCCTTCCTGGTGCCAAGACTGCCTGTGTTGGGGAGTGCGTCAGCTGTGATGAACTGCATTCCCATCTCTTTTATTTTTATGTCCATTTCCCCATTAGATTACAGAGTGACTTTCTTTGTCTGGAGGATTTCCAGATTGCTCAGTGTATGCTGATGAGCTACTTATGTTTATGAGACTTTCAGAATCTAATTTGCACAAGCAATTTCTTTGCATGCCAACTTTGAGAAAGATGGCTTGAAACTATGAGAACGGTCTGCAAGTCCAATCTACATAAGCCTGATACTTACATAAGTGTAAGTCACTGACCCTCTCCCACCACACACACATACACACACGCACAACCTGTATGTCTCACAATGTTCAGCTTATGTATTGACCCTTACTATTCTACGTAACACTATTCAAATTGGTCCTTTTGGGGATAGCAAAATAACTCTTGGCCTGCTGTTAAGAATAACGACTGTCCTACATCCTGAACAAATGGCTTAGTCAAGAGGTCTGCTTCTGCAAGGGGCACATTCATTAAAAGTTGTAAATAATTAGATTTTTTTAATCGATAATTCTGCTTTCTTTCATTTATCATGTCATCCTTTTTGCCTGTAATGCAAATCTCGCCCAGTTTTGAGCCTAGCTCAATTCTCATTTCTCGGGGCCTTCCCCTAGTGACCCAACCCAAATCAATTACCATCTTCTCTAAATTCCCATAGTTTTCATCAACCTTATAGACATTTTCAACAACCCATTTGTGGGAAAATCTTCCCAGCCTGAGACCCTGGGTGGGGCACACAGCTGACATGCTTGGTTGCTAACTGAAGAGTTGGAGGTCTGAGTCTATCAAAGGTACCTAAGAAGAAAGGCCTGGTGATTAACTTAGTGAGAAAAAAAAGCAGGCAATGAAAATCCTGTGGAGTACAGTTCTACTTTGACATACATAGGGTCTCTGTGAATTGAAATTGACTCAAAGGCAATTGTTTGATCTCTCCAACTTATGGCAGGGAATTCGTATGTGTCTCTTGCAGGACCTAACACAATAACGTACCTGTGTAGGTGAGGTGCACATACTACATTTATACTGCTTACCAATGGATGAAGGAGCTCTGGTAGCATAGTGGTTACGAATTGGGTTTGTGAACCGCAAGGTCAGCAGTTCGAAACTACCAGTTGTTCCACAGGAGAAAGCTGTGTAAAGATTTACAGCTCAGAAACCCTGTAAGGGTCGCTATGAGTCGGAACCGACTCCATGGACCCGTAACCACCACCACCAATGGATGATTGAATTGGTGTAGTGTGTTTGGTCTAGTTAGGTGAGAGAGGCAAACACTTCATTCTGTATACTATCTGTAGGTGAGCTTGGAGGAAAACACAGGCCATCCCAGTTAACTCTAAGGCTTGAAGACTGCTGAAGTTCAAATGGCACTGTTAGGGATCACTTCATTCAACTTTCTCATTTGATAGATTTTCATTCAGTACATATTTTCTTGTCTAATTACTGTATGGCTGAGAGTCTCACAGTCTCATGAAGACATTACTTCTCAAACTGTAGTGAGCAACAGAGTCCCATGGAGAGCTTATTAAAACCCAGATTGCTGGGGCCTCCACTCTCGTATTTCTGGCCTGTGAGGCCTCAGCTGGGCTTCCTTGCTAATAAGCTCCCAGATGGTGTTGGTGTTGGTGTTGGTGTTGGTGTTGGTGCAGCCAGCATGCAGTGCACACTTGGTGTAGCGTGGCCTACTCCCCACCCAGGCCAGGGCAGATGCTGCTCTGGCCTTACTAGAGCAGCCTGGGCCTCCCTTGCCATAGCTTATGTCGCACTGTGTTTTAATATATTTTACATGTCTGCCCTTCCTCTGAAGAGCTCTGGTGGCATAGTGGGTTACAATTTAGGCAGCTTACTGCAAGATCAGCAGTTCAAATCTACCCGCAACTTGACAGGATAAAGAGGATGCTGTCGGCCCCTGTAAAGATTTGCAGCCTCGGAAAATCCTACATAGGGTTTTGCATCATGGCAGTGGATTTTTGGTCCTTCCTCTAGGATTTTTGGTGTGGCGCTGTAGGATCAGCACTAGCCTGCGAACCAAAAGGTCGGCAGTTCAAACCTACCAGCTGCCCCTCGGCAACCCTATATACAGGAACTTTATGAATAACCTCAGAGTCAGCAGTTTGAAACTATCAGATGCTCTGTGGGAGAAAGATGAGGCTTTCTGCTCCTGTAAAGATTTACAGCCTCAGAAACCCTGTTCAGGGTGGCTCTGGGTCGTAACCGACTCAACGGCACTTTACAACAATAACATGAATAAGAACTGACTCGATGGCACTTAACTAGACTCAGAAATTTTAAGGACAGATGGTATTACTATTCATCTTTGAATCCTGTTGTCCAGCAAACGGCCTGCCATATAGTGCCTATTGTTGTCAAGTTGATTCTGACTCATAGAGACCCTATAGGAGACAGGAGAACTGCCGCATAGAGTCTCCAAGGCTGTGATGTCTATGGAAACAGATGACCACATCTTTCTTCCGTGGAGCAGCTGGGAGAGCCAGACTGCTGACCTCTCAGTTAGTAGCCGAGCACTTTAACCATAGTGCTGCCAGGACATCTTTGTCATAGATTGTCAAAGACTACTCGATAAGTCACATGGGCGCAATACATTCCCTTCAAATGGTACTGATACCTTAGGTGGTCCAAAGATTGAGCATGGCTGCTTTTAAGCAAACACATCAACCTCACTGCTATGAAGTCAGTTCCAACTCATAGTGACCCTATCTCGGGTATCCGAGATTTTAAGTCTTCACCAGAGCAGACTACTCATCTTTCTCCCACCGAGAGGCTAGCAGCTAGGTTTGAACCACTGACCTTGCAGCTAGTAGCCCATAAAAAGAGTAAATACATTTCATTATTGCTAGACTCTGGCTCATGAGAAATCACAGTGATTGGGAGGACAAGGAGCCATGTGTTCCTAGCCCTAGCTGTGCAGTATCGTAGGTACAATGTTCTCAGTTGAGAACATGTGGGTCATGGGAGGTCACTGTCAGCCAGAAGCACACAGTTCACAGAGGAGACATAATAAAATTGAAAAGGCAAACCACCCAAGGAAGAGGGCCCAGGGTAGGATGAGGGACTGGAAGACGTTGGAGACGTTGTTTCCTGAGATGCAGTACAGACCACCAGCAATCCAGCAAAATGCCAACTACTTCCCAGCCATGTGAACTTAAGAAAGCTACTTTCCTGACTTGTGCCTCAGTTTTCCCTTCTGTAAAATGGGAATAATGACAGCACCAGAACCTGGCACCTAGTAAACACTCAAAAGGGCTAATTCTGAATACTGTCATCATCATTATCATCTTCACCATTCTTTATGTTTTCTTCATCAGAGGACCTTAAATTCTACATCCATCATATACTATGCGTCAGTCATCCAGAGCACTTAGTTCTCGGACTGGTTCTCATATGTGGCCTATACAAAAAGGCAGTGAGGAAACAGAATTAGATTTGAGTTGATGTGGACACGGGAGGACTATTTAATGTTTGCCAGGGTCTCCCAGGATGCCAGGCAAACCTTGTGAAATCTAATTTCAGTTTAATAATAATCAAATGCCTCTCTTTCTCATTAGATGGCATCCCATCTATTCCCTATAACCTAATTTACCACTATAAAGGTTAACCCAAAAAAACTCTTAAATTTTCATATAATCATTAGTGATGTAAAGTCAGTAGGTGAAAATTATGATAGTGGGGTGCTTTGTAGCAGAGAAAAATAAGAAATGTCATACTGAGAAATGGTCCGGGAAAATAACATGCCAAGAGCACTGCAATACAATTAATCTTCACCAGCAATAGAGCCAGCATCATACAAGATAAATCAGACAGACTAATTTTGGATGCACATACATACATTTAAAAGTATTTCACTTTGGTTTCTTCTGTTTGCAGTTCCATTTTTACTGGTTGAGGAGATTTTTCATGTCAGTATGTTTTCAGCTCTGAGGAGTATGGACTTACGTAGATCCTACTGTGTGGGTTGCATTTTTTACATAAGAGAAGTCAAGTATAGATTTTTTTTTTTTTTTTTTCATTTTGCTAAGTCTGCAGTGGTATATTATAAAAATAAATAAGTAACAAGAAATATCACAGTCTTGAGTTAGAACAATGAATGGAATCACTGGAATACAAAGAACTTTTTTCCTTTCTTTTTGATCATTTTCATTTAATCTGACTGAAACAACAGTATGGCAATGGAAGCCGTAGAATTGTCAGTTTGAGATCATGGCTTAAGGTGTGAATTGCGATGTCATAACTAAGTTATGATACAGGCACCAGTGATGCTCTTAGTATGTAATGGGAAACATTTAAGAAATCAAAATTACCCTCTCCTATCTGAGAGCCTCTGTTCTATTATTCAAAGCATCAATGGCCTAATCTTAGTTTTCAAAGAAACTGATCAACAAGAATACTGAACGACATGGTGAGTGTAATAATGCCCCTGAATTGTGCTTTGGTTCAAATAACAAATGTTTTGTTATATATATTTCACCACTGTAAAAATATTTTTTAAAAGTCTGATAGGAACTAGACAAACAAAAATATATGCTCCTGTGTACCCATATGAGTTATTTTATTGTATGATCTATATGTGTATGGGTATATGTGGAGTCCTGGTGTGATGCTGTAGGATAAGCACTGGACTACTAGCCAAAAGAGTGGTGGTTGAAACCCACCACGCATTTTTTGGAAACCCAAATGAAAGCATTTAGCAACAAGAACATGTGGACATGTATAGTTGCTGTTGTTAAGTGCCATCGAGTCTGTTTTGACTCATAGCAACCCTGTATAGGGTTTTCAAGGCTTTAAATCTTAAGTGGAGCAGAAAGCCCCATCTTTGTCCCAGGCAGCTGTTGGCAGGATTCAACTGCAGACAGTCCAGTGCTTATCAGATGGAGCCACTCCCATATAGAGACAGAGAGGGTTGTATATAAAATATTAAAAGTAAATGTCTGAATGTTAATAGTGCTTCTTTTTGGGTAGTAGAATTTCACATAAAGTAGAATTTCTTCTCTTCTGAGTTTTGTGTTTTCTATGATGAATACGCATACAGAGACTCAGCCACTCATATATTTGTGATGAGAAAATCAATAAAGTTTATTATTAAAAATTAAAGTGACCTAGAGAAGTGTCCATTTCAGTTCACTAGTGCCTAGGATATTGATCTTTATACATTCCATTTCATTTTTGACAATTTCCAGTTTTCCTAGATTCATACTTCAGTTATTCCATGTTCCAACTATTCATGGATGTTTGCAGCTGTTTCCTCTCATTTTGAGCTGAATGAAACATTGGAGAGGAATGGTGTTACATTCATTGTCAAAGAGATCATTTCAAGATGTATCTTCATGTACAATTTTGTCTGTTATAAGATAACATCCATATACCTACAAGGAAGACCAGTTAATATCACTATTAATCCAGTATATGCACTAACCACTGAAGCCAGTAATCTTCAAAATGAAGAATTCTACCACCTTCTTCAGTCTGGAATTGACCAAACATAGAATCAAGATGCACTGATAATTACTAGTGATTGAAATTCCAATGTTGGAGACAAAGAGAAAGGAAAATTATTTGGAAAATCTGGCCTTGATGATAAAAATGATGCTGGAGATTGCATGATAGAATTTTGCAAGACCAATGATATATTCATTGCAAATATGTTTTACAAACAATATAAAAGGCAATTATACACTTGAACCTCATCAGATGGAATACTCAGGAATCAAACTGATTACATCTGTGAGAAGAGACACTGAAGAAGCTTAATATCATAAGCAAAAACCAGGCCATAAGCAGACTGTCGAATAGACCATCAATTTCTCATATGCAAAGGCTGGAAACAAAGAGGAAGGATCAGTATAGTTGGAAAATATGGCACCGGTGATAGAACAATGTTGGAGATCGCAGGACAGAATTTTGCAAGACCAATGACTTGTTCATTGTGAATACCTTTTTTCAACAAGACAAAAGACCACTATACACATGGCCCTCACCAGATGGAATACACAGATATCAAATTGACTACATCTGTAGAAAAGCTCCATATCATCAGCCAAAACAAGGCTAGCAACAAACTGTGGAAAAGACCATCAATTGCTCATGTGCAAGTTCACGCTGAAGTTGATGAGCTTTAAAACAAATCCATGAGATCCAAAATATGCCCCTGAACATATCCCACTTGAATTTAGAGATCATCTCCAGAACAAATTTGATGAATGACCCATGAGTAGAAGAGTTGTGGGATGACATCAAGAACATCATACAGGAAGAAAGCAAAAGATCATTAAGAAGACAAGAAAGAAGAAAAGGACCAAAATGGATGTCAGAAGAGACTGAAACTTGCTTTCCAGTATAGAGATGCTATAGCAAATGAAAGGAATGAGGAGGTAAAAGAACTGAATAGCAAATTTCAAAGGGCAGTTAGAGAAAGCTAAGTCAAATATTGTAATGAAATGTACAAAGACATGGAGTTAGAAAACAGAATGGGAAAAACACAATAAACATTTCTCAAGATGAAAAATCTGAAGAAAAAATTCAAGTCTTGCAGTGACAGAGGCATGGCATAGAGAGAAGGAGCAGCGGAGGACTCTAGGCTCATGGACTAAGAACGGCTTTGTGCCTGCGGGCAGGAGGCTGGCTTGCAATATGTGCCCTTTAGACATTTAAATGGATATGTATTTTCTGTTTTGTATGAGTGCATCAAAAATGAAAAAAGAAAAGAAAGGGAATAGAGGTAAATATCATTAATCG
>NW_006408540.1:16740206-16781151 GCF_000296735.1 Chrysochloris asiatica | reverse complement strand
GGCAAAATATTGAATGATGCAGAAAACATCAAAAGAAGGTGGGAGGAATACACAGAGTCACTGTACCAAAAGAAATGGTAAATGTTCAACCATTTCCAGAGGTAGCTGATATTTAAGAGCCAATAATACTGAAGAATGAAGTTCAAGGTGCACTAGAGACACTGACAAAGAACAAGCCTCTGGGAATTGATGGAATGTAAATTGAAATCTTTCAACAAATTAATGCAGCACAGGAGACACTCACTCATCTGTGCCAAGAAATTTGGAAGACAGCTACCTGGCCAACTGATAGGAAGGGATCCATATTTGTGCCTATCCCAAAGAGAAGTGACCCATATTGTCCCATAATGTGGAAATTATCAGACAATATCATTAATATCACATGCAAGTAAATTTTTGCTAAAGAAAATGAAAATATGGCTACAACAGTACAATGACAGGGAATTGCCAGAGGTTCAAGCCAGAATCAGATGAGGACATGGAATGAGGGATACCACTGCTGACCTCAGATGGATCTTGATTGAAAGGAGAGAATACCAGAAAGATGTTTGCCTGTGCTTTATTGAATATGCAGAGGCTTTTGAGTGTGTGGATCATGACAAACTATGGACAACATTGCAGAGAATGAGAATTCTAGAACACTTAATTGTACTCTTTAGGAACGTGTACCTAGACCAAGAGGCAGTTGTTCAAACAGAAAATGGGACTTTGAATGTTTTAAAATTAGGAAAGGTGTGTGCCAGGGTTGTATTCTTTCATTGTCTTTTTTCTGTCCTCTTGTGGTGTGGCAGGATAACGGGCTGGACATCAAGGTCGGTTTGAACCACAAGGTCAGTGGTTCAAACTCACCAGCCACTCCTTGGAAACCCTATACTGGGTCACTATGAGTCGGAACCGACTGGGCAGTACTTAACAACAACAGCAATTCAATTATTTGTTGAGCAAATATTTCTAGAAGCAGGATTATATGAAGAAAAACATGGCATCAAGATTGGAGGAAGACTCGTTAACAACCTGCAATCTGTTGATGATGCAACCTTGCTTGCTGAATGAGAAAAGGACTTAAAATACTTACTGATGAAGATCAAAAACCACAGTCTTTGGTATAGGTTGCACCTCAATGTAGAGAATACAAAAATCCTCACCACTGGACCAATAAATAACCTCAAGATAAATGGAGAAAAGATTGTCAAAGAAAAGTAGTCAAAGACCTCATTTTGCTAAGATCAACCATCAACACTCTTAGAAGCAGCAGTCAATAAATCCAACAACACATTGCATTAGTCAACTCTGGTTCACAGAGACCTCTTCAAAGTGTTGAAGATCAACGATATCAGCTTGAGGACCAAGATACACCTGACCCAAGCCATGGTATTTTCAATAACCTCATATGCATGTGAAAGTTGGACAATGAATAAGGAAAACTGTAGAAGAATTGGTGTATTTGAGTTAGGGTGTTGGAGAATATTAAAAGTACCATGGGCCACCAAAATAGCAAATAAATCTGTGTTGGAAGAAGTACAGTCAGCATGCTCCTTAGAAGGCAGAATGGCTTTTCATTAAAAAATTCTCTTTGCAACCCACACATGAGTAATTTCTGGTTTTTCTATACTATTTTGAAGCTGGAGTCCTGGTGTAGTGCTGTGGGTTAATGCGCTGGACTGCAAAATCAGTTTGATCTACAAGGTCAGCAGTTCAAGCTCACCAGCCGCTCCTTGGAACTCTATACAGGGTCGATATGGGTCGTAACCACTTGACGACACTTAACAACAGCAACAAATCATGCAAGTTGGCTAAGCCATGATTGTCAGTATTATATAATTATCCTAAATTTTGTGATCTGACGTAACTCTCCTATGTGTTGTAAATCTTAACTTCTATGATATTAATGATATTCTGGTGTAGTGCTGTAGGATCAGCACTGGACTACTAACCACAAGGTCAGCGGTTCAAATCTACCAACTGCTCCTTGGAAACCCTATACAGGGTTGCTGTGAATCAGAACCAACTCAATGGCACTTAATGACACAACAACACATGATGTTAATGGCAAGGAGCCCTGATAACAGAATGAGTTACACTTTGGGCTGCTTACCACAAAGTCAGTAATTCGAGTCCTCCTGGTACTCCATGTTGGAAAGAAGAGAGGTTGTAAAGTTCACAGCCTTGGAAACCCTGTAAGTCAGGATCACTGTAAGTCAGAATCCACTCCATGGCAAACCACCACCACCACCACCATGATGCTAATGAGGCAGAATACAATCTGGAGAGCTGGGTTGTATCTTGGGCCAATCTCTTTTCAGATACAAAAGAGATTTAAAAAGCAAAGAAAGGGACCTACTACCATCAAGAAAGACTCCTAGTGTGCTGCTATAGGATAAGCATTGGACGGCAAGGCCAGTTTGAACCACAAGGTCAGTGGTTTAAACCCACCAACCACTCCTTGGAAATGCTATACAGGATCGCTATGAATCTGAACCAAGTCAACACTATTTAACAACAACAATCACCATCACCAAGAAAGAAGAACTGGGGGCAGGACACATTCTTTGGACCCAGGGATTTGTGCTGAAACTCTCCTAAATCCAGGGGAAGATTGATAACACGGATCTTCTCCCAGAACCTTCCCTTGTGGCTTGTGCCCTGAATTTGGATTTCTAGCCTCCTAAACTGTGGAACTCTGGTAGCATAGTGGTTACGAATTGGGCTGCTAACCTCAGGGTCATCAGTTCGAAACTACCAGCTGTTCCGCAGGAGAAAGAGGAGGCTTTCTGCTCCCATAAAGATTGATAGCCTTGGAAACCCTGTACAGGGTTGCTATGAGTTGGAACTGACTCCATGGCAATAACAACAACAACAACAAACTGTTAAGAACTCTGGTAACGTAGTGGTTACGAATCAGGCTGCGAACCTTAAGGTCAGCAGTTCAAAACTAGCAGCTGTTCCACAGGAGAAAGATGAGGCTTTCTGCTCTCATAAAGATTTACAGCCTCGGAAACCCTGTACAGGGATGCTATGAGTTGGAACCGACTCCATGGCACATAACCACCACCATGAAACTGTGAGAGAATAAAATTCTGTTTATTGAAGCCATCTGCTTGTGATATTCCTGATAGAGTAGCAATAGATAACTAAGTATGGACAGGTACTGACTTTGGGTTGTTATGAGTATTAAATGAGTTCATTTGGAAAGTTTTGGAAAGTTCATGTTGGTATTATGCAGATGTTTGTTAAGTAAAATCTGAAACTCATTGCCATCAAATACATTCCAACTCATAGTGACCTGTCGGGCAGAGTAGAACAGCCCCAGAGCGTTTCCAAATCTGTAAATGTTTACAGAAGCAGATTGCCACAACTTTATCTTGTGGAGCAGCTGGTAGGGTTCAAACTGTCAACCTCTGTGTAGCAGCCAAGTACTTAACCACTGCACCACCAGAGATCCTTCATTTGTTAAGTAAAAATGGCCTAAAAAGGAAGCCACTAGAAGAAATGTTATAGTTTAGCACCTAAACCGCACTGAATTTTCACCTGTCTTTCTTTAAAGGGTTCATGAACTATGATTTCTCACCTACTTTAATGTTTGCAATTGGGACATAATCCATGTGTTCCAAGTCCAGCAATAGAGCACCAATGAAGTGAGACATCTCAGCATGTAAATGTGCCACACTTTATTGAACCGCTGCACCTTGGCTGAGGGCTGAGTCCTTTGTATCTGTTTTCAAGTTGTCCCTCCCTTGTGCAGGCCTTAAACATCATAGGCTGCTGAAAAAGGGCACAGGTGAGTGGGAGCCCAGGACCCTGGGGACAGTTGGTGCCATGATTCAGCAACTGATTAGGTCAGTGGGGTGTTGGGACCTCTCACTCACAGAAAATTCCTCAGATCATGCTCACTCTTGGGAGAATCAATGCATAGTCACCTTTTTCTGGAACTTTAAGAAATTCTGAAGCCTTCTCAATCACTCATTCTTGTCATTCCTTTTTTGCTGTTTTTTCTCTCTCTGCTTTCTTGTTTCTTTTGTTTTTTGTTTTTTTGGCTTTAAAACTCAAGGATAAGTTCATACTGTCTGTACCGCATTGAGTGCCTTTATCTGAAGAGAAATCGCAAGTCTGGGAAAAGGGCACAGAGAAGACATAGAAGACACTGTAGAGATTACTTCAGATCCCTCTTCTTACAAAGGGAAAAGAATGAAAAGGGGACACAGCAAATCAGTGACAATCAGAACTTATGTCTTCTGTGCTCCTACCCATCGTTTTCTCCGAGCTTCCAAACTTGTGGGTCATCCCTGCAGTGAGTGACCATTGGGCACCTGAATTGTCTTAACCACTAGCTCATAAAGGAGAGTGAGTGGTGTTTCCAAACTCCTTCCTCCCTGAGCCACAGCTGTAATCTTACAAAAAATGTCGTCTTGAAGGTTATTAGAGCTGGCATATTATTTGAGGGGTTGCTTTTGATACTTTGTTGAAAAGGATGTGAGTAAAAGACAAACTAGCAGCAGATTGATATCTTGATTGTAGACTAAGGCGCCCCTGAGCTAGAAAAATAATGCCGTTTAAGATTAGGGCCTAGGAGCAAACAGCAAAACAAGGCCATGTGACAAGGAAGGACAGAAAGGAATGAGAGCCTTGCCGTCTGCTGGTCAGAGCAGGAGGTCCCATGGTGAACCTTGGCCGTGAAGATCTTGTCAGTTGCCCTGCTCACCTTGCTAAGAGCCAGGCCTTAAAAAGAGCCATAGGGGAAGTCACATGGTAGTTGGCAGTGTCCCTATTTAGCGTATGTGGCAGAGGGGGGAGCTCTGGAGCACATTGGTTAAGCACCCAGCTACTAACCAGAGGTCAGTGGTTCAAACCCATCAGCTGCTCCATGGAAGAAAGACACGACAGTCTGCTTAGACACTGTAAGTTGGCAGTATTTGTTTGCTGTTGTTGTTGGCAGATGGGGGAGGATCATTGAATGGTATTTAATGAGATATTCAGCTACTGGCTATACTTATATGTTGTTGTTGTTGCTAAATGCAGTCGAGTCAGTTCCACCTCACAGAGACCCTGTATAGGATTTCCAAGGAGTGGTTGGTGAGTTTGAATTTCTGACCTTGTGGTTCAGTCTAGGGCTGATCCTACAGAGCCACACCAGGACTCTACTTACACAGAGCTTTGTAATATGACACCTGGATGTCTTTGGTTTCCTTTTATTGCATTTTAATTTTAGGTTAACTTATCGGCCCAGAAAATTAAGAAAACTATTTGAACACCACCATAGTTCTCATTTTTGCATACCTACTTTTACATAAGTGTAGACAAGGTCCTGTAGTAATACTTCTTTGGATTTGGTTCCCCAACTGTATGTACAGTAGCTGTTTTATATCTTGTCAATCCAATGAATGAATAATGATGTCATCATAATGCCACAATATATTCCTACAAGTTTATAGCTTTTAAAAGCACTTTTTCACATGGGACATTTGGTCCTCACAGCAACCCTGGGGAAATAGTCGTAGGGTATTAGTCATCTTTCTACTTAAGAGAATTTTAAGGCTTAAAGGAAAGACCTGCCGAAAGTTATCCAGGAAGTAAATAAGGGTGACAGAATTTGATCACAGTTCTTGCTCAGTCTTGCCACTCCACTTACTTAGATATGGTGACTGCCCTGTGGAAGTCAGTAGTTTTGTCGAGAAAATAAACACGGGTCAAAGTCAGTTTTGCCCAAATATATGCTTGGTCAACTTCCTCATAAATGGCATAGAAAATGCAGCCATGTAAGACAGACTCATCAGTGCCTGGGCCAAATGCCTCTGAGAAATGGGAGACTGGTGTTGTGCATAAAAGTGTGAGTATGACATGGTGAGGGCCAGGGAGGGAGGGCCTTCAAAGAACTTAACTGGACATCCACCTAAGGGGATAGTATTCACCCAACATGAAGGCAGTGATGGTGACATCTGACCCTGTTCTCTGGCCTGAAGACTTCAATCAGACCCTGACAAGATGAAGCAGTCCATGAAAAAGCCAAACTCCTTGATGAGAACTTGATTCCAACGCGTAACAGCCTCATACAACAAAGTAGGGCTCTTTGAGGGGAAATTTCTGACTTCAGATAACTAACTCTTTAAGAAGTCTAAAAAATAGAAGAGTCTGTGATCTGGCTTCCAGTTATTGAAAACCTCTTCTCCAGTACTTTAATGTTCCTTCTAAATATCACAGAAATTGGAGTAGAAAGGTACCTAGAGAAATGACTTATTAGATAATCTCATTCACTCGCTCTCCAGTGCCGAACTCTCACCTGTTTTATATTTTCTAGTGTGCTTTGCTTGTTACTGTGTCTGGTGAGTGTTGTTTTCAGCACTTCTGGGAAGACTACTTCATAGTCCAGTAGATCTCAGTGACAGGAAGCTCTTGATGCCCACCCTAACGGACCCTTTCTACCGTATGCTTTGTACACCATTAGCAGTTTGTCCTCAGTTACTTCTTTCTCCTCCCACCCACACCCACACTTAACCAATTCCAGTTACAGGCTCTAAGCATCTGGACCATCTTTCCCAGAACATCTATGAGACACATCCTTCTTCAGGGCTTATTACATCTATCAGGATAAAGGATTTTAATGTGACCCAGTAAAGGCTCTTCATAATTTGAAATTCTTCTGAATTTCCTGAAATCACAATTCCTGTGGATCCCAGTCAGTTAGCTGTCTTGTAACCTTCTCATGTCTGGTGTATTCACCCTACAGTCTACATCAGCTTCTAAATCCCATGGCACTTGGTAAGCATTTTCATCCATTCTAGATCTCAGATTTTGATTTTAAACACTCTCCTTTTAAACACTCACCATCCCTTGTTCCAATGCCTCCACTCTTAATCCCACTAAATTAGTACTTTTCCATGGTTGAAACCACCAGTTCCCATCACCTCGGTGTTGTTTTTACCAACATGCCACTCTCTTGTTCCACTTTTTTCCTTTGTAGTCTTTTACTTCAATTATTCAGCTAAGAGTACCATTTCCTCAGCCCTTTGGCCCTTTGAAGGTAAACCAAGCCAGTTGCTGCTAAATTGACTTACTCATGATGATATCATGTGTGTCAGAGAACTGTGCTCCCTAAGGTTTTCTGGAGATTGTGTGTTTGTTTATGAAAGTACATCAACAAATCTTTTGCGACCTAGCTAAACTGATAAGCTCAAGTCTCTAAAAGTTCAGTTAGCAGTCTAGCACAATGCTCATTTATACTACCCAGGGACTCCCTTAGAAAGCTAACTCCTACTTTCCACCAACCCCACCCAAAAAGAACAAGAACCCAGTGCCATTGAGTCAATTCCAACTCATAGCTACTCTAAATAGAGTTTCTGAAATTACAAATCTTTACATAAGCTGATAGTCTCATCTTTCTTCCATGGAGCAGCTGGTGGGTTTGAACTGCCAATCTTGTAGTTAGCATCCCAAAGCCTAAGCCCCAGGCCTTCTAGGTATGCTACAATATATCACCTAACTCACTATCCACACCGCCACCACATCCACTCCAGGAGCCATATTTGTTCTCTACATCCAGACTGCGAGATGATGCTTGAGAAAATCTTACAGAATATGGATTACCATCCTCACCAATTCATGGGGTGTATTGTCTTCTAATCTGTGGGACTATACTCTTTGGATATCTTGCTGTTTTTAAAATGTCTTCAAAATGTCTAAAAGCTATGCTTGTTTCTTCATGCCTCTTTAGTGTCCATGACTTTGCATAAATGAGCTAAAGAGTAGCAGGCAGAAACACTTTAACTTCACGGCCCTTACCCAGTGCGTTCTGTATTGATCCATACCCATCCTCATTCCTCTTGCCCTTTGAACAAGCAGCATCCTTTTGGCTGAATAAAGGCACAGACTTTCCCTGGGTCTCCTACGTATCGTGACCACATTTACCGAGAATCTAAAACAAACTTGCTCAAGTCTTTCTCATCTCATGTTCCATGTTATTATGAGAGTGTTCAGTTGCTTCCACATCACCACCATTTATTGGTTCATCAGTCTTAAGCAATCAACCCCTTTTTGCCTTTCCATAGTCAGCACTGTATCATGATTTATCCAGATGTTTTCCTTGAAGATGATGAGATTTTAGTTTTTCAAAGGGCTCATTTTTAATTCAAGTATTGATCAATATGATCTTATCTTTCTTTTTTTCTTTCATTTTTTAATCCCTGAACCACTTATTAAATCCTCTGCTGGGACAATGACTATTGTGGTTGTTGTTGTTAAGTGCTGTGATGTTGGTTCTAACTCATAGGGTTCTTGAAACTATACATCTATGCAGGAGCAGAAAGCCTCTTCTGTTTCCCTCAATGTGGCTGGTGTTCTCAAACCACCGACCATGTGGTTCACAGTTTACAGAGCCACCATACTCCCAGGAACCATGACTCCATACAACTACTTTCAACAACAGTGAGACAAACAAGTATAACAAAGTATTATAAGATTGCCCAAGATTTCTCAGGCTTGAAAAAGAGGTGCCCTCAACTAAGTTGACCTTAAATCACAAAATTGCCTTTCCTTTTAGTTTAAACATCGGTTATTTCATTCCACTACCTTTGTAATCCTTGTATAAATGGAAGTGTTAGCAATGGTACAGATTTACCTTGTTGACCAAAAGAAAATGCAAGGCTTTTCTATTCTCTATATATACTTAGCAGGAGAAAGATGAGGCTTTCTGCTCCCGTAAAGATTTATAGCCTCGGAAACCCTGTACAGGGTCGCTGTGAGTCGGAACTGACTCCACGGCACATAACAACAACATATATACTTAGGCTAAGAAGATTCGTCGTGTTCCCAGGGTAAGGGCTATATATTTACCCTGCTGTCCAAAGTTAGATACCAATTTTTGATGGCTACCTCCAGTTGCCGTTACTGTAGCTACAATTACTATCCTCAGAAGTTGGTCCTTCTTCCCCACTGTTTTTTTTTTTTCCAAGAAGCTTTATCCTTGTGGATGCTTTCTAGAAAAATACAATGGGTCTTCAAAACGTTTGTGAAAAAATTCCATTATCTTTAAATTCCATTTTCCACAAAGTTTTTAAAGCTCCTTATATGCTCAGATGGTGAGTGCAGTGGCTCCAAGGGTAAGTACTGGACTATGAACCACAAGGTCAGCACTTTGAGTCCACCAGCCACATGAGGCTTTCTGCTCCTGCAAAGATTTATAGCCTTGAAACACCATACAGAGTTGCTATGAGTAGAAATCAACTCAGTACAACTTCACAACAACAATGCTAAGTCAGAAGGGTATAATCTTAAACTCTCAGCAAAAATATAATCAAAGGAGAGAATGGCAGTCAATGAGTTGAGGGTCCTAGGAGGTTCCCTGCTGAGATGGTCTGGGTAGGGAACCATCTACATGGTGTGGTCATCAACCTGTTCCAAGGACCTGGGGTCAGCAGGCCACTTCTATGAACTGTTTCTGGAGATCAACTTCCACTTATAGTTTCTAATAGTGACACTTTCCCATTCTGATAAGGTTCCTTCCATTTTCCAGAATGGGTGGGGAGGGGGTAATAAAAACAGTGAAGTGTTTAAGTAAAGGCAAAGCTTTTCATAACAAGATTCGATGTACCTGTAAAATGTTTTCCTCAATTATTAAATAGATAAGTTGGAATATCCTAGGTAGAGAATATGGTATCTTTTTTTTTTTTACCTTCTGTGCTTTTTAAGAATGTATAATGGTTCTAGTCTTCACCATTCTTTCCAGAGTTGTAGGTGAAACAAACTGTATGTTCCCTCAGATATCCTTGAAAAATTTCTCCTGAGGGTGTTTAACACAAAGTGTTAAGCACTCAACTGCTAGTGAAAAGTTGGCAGTTCAAACCCACCCAGAGCTGTCTCAGAAGACAGGCCTAGCGATCTGCCTCTGAAAAGTCACAACGTGAAGCAGTTCTACTTGGCACACATGGGGTCCCGAGTCAGGGGACACTCCATGACAACAAAGGTGTTTGCTATCATGGTCAGTTTGTTCTTTTCTGTAATGGGGTGTCCCCATGGATGTGATGTCCCTGGTGGCACAGTGAATTAAGCATCGGGCGACTAACCACAAGGCCGAGGGTTTGAACCACTAGCTGCTCTGCAGGACAAAGATGAAACAGTCTGCTTTTGTCAAGATTTCCGGCCACAGAAGCCCTGGGGAGCAGTTCTCCTGTGTCTTGTAGGGGCCCTAAGAGTTGGAATCAGCTCAACAACAGTGAATTTGTTTGTTTGTTTTGTTTTCCATTTACCCTACAGCTGCCCTGCCTACAGCAGATGATCCTCCTGAGTCTTACAACTTAACTTTTTTTTTTTTTTAATGGTTGTCATTGAGTTGACTCAGACTCAATGATGACCCCCTTCTGTGTCAGAGTAGAACTGTACTACACGGGGGGGTGGGGGGTGGGGGGAGGGAGGTTCAGTGGCTAATTGTTTTGAAGTAGATCTCCAGGTTTTTGTTCCAAGTCATGACTGGGTGGACTTGAACCTCCAGCCTTTCAGTTAAGGCAAGTGTGGTAACAGTTTGCACCAGCCAGGGACTCCCCACAGGTTGACCATCATCCCTTTTTTATGAAATTGGACCCATATTTTTATACCTAGAATAAAATCCTTCAAATTGTCCGTGGGATTTATCTTTGTTTGATAAGCAGTTCTTGTGTTAGGACTTGGCTGTTGTTGTTGTGAAGTCACTGCTGACTCATAGCAACCCTGTATAGGGTTTCCAAGGAGCATCTGGTGAATTTGAACTGCCAACCTTGTAGTTCAAACTGACCTTGCAGTCTCCTGCAAGTCCATAGCACCACACCAGTGCTCTAGTCAAAAGCAAAGCAAAAAAAATAACAAAACAAAACCCAAAACTCACTTCTGTCAAGTGTACTTGGACTCACAGCAATCCTGTGAGACAGAGTAGAACTTCCCAAGAGGCTTTCCAAGCCTGGTCTTTGTGGAAGCAGACTGCCACATCTTTCTCCCACAGAAACTGCCAACCTTTTGGTAAACAGTTAACCATAGTACCAGCAGGGCTCCTGTAGTCTGTGTGGGGATTTCATACAATGATCTGCTAAGGCATTTTCTGAAAGAAGGGTGTGCTCTACAGTGAACAAGTAGAGATACTATAGACCTACTAAGTCTCCAATTCCAGGTCTAATCGTTTTTGAGGAATAATAGTTGGAAACAAAAACATGAGGTATGATTGTTTTTTAATATGTCACAAATATTATGCTTTTCATTTTTCAACCATTTAAAAATATAAAAATCTATTCTTGCCTAATGGACCCAGTGAGAGAGCAATGTCTTGATATGCCCTGGCATAAACAATTGCAACTGGGAAAGCTGGGGAAAGAGGGATGGAGGGAGGAGAGTGGGAGAAGTGGACTTCAGAAAGTTCATGGAAGAATGGAATGAAAAGGGAATGTAATTTTTCCACACACTTTTTGAAGCCCATTCTAAAAGGGGGCCTAGGTGCAAGGCTTGAAGAAGGCCAACATTTTAGTGCCATGGAGGGGACAAACGCCTGGCAAAGGGGACAGAGGGGCAGTGAGAGTGACCCGAGGCAAAGCCAGCCCAGGGGGTTCCAAGGAAGCCACGAGGACAGCAGTCTTTTATACTACTGTGAAATCCAGGTGACATGAGAGAGGACTCTATATAAGCGATGCAAAAGAGCCAAAGCAAAACAAATAGCAGGAGAAAAATCAGATTAAACAAAACTATTTACCAGATCGTGTACCTAGAAACTAGAGGTCTAATGACCATGCGTACCAAGACCTAGACCTAATGACCTTATAAAAAAAATCTATTTAGTTACAGATTCTAGGATAATTAAATAAATCATTGTTGAGACTAACGAGAAGAAGACTAGGCAAGAAGAGCCCAGTAAATATACCTGCAAGGAGCCCTGGTGGCACTGTGGGTTAGTCATTGGGCTGCTAACTGTAAGGTCAGCGGTTCAAGCCCACCAGCTCTTTCTCTGCAGAAAGATGATTCTTTCTGCTCCCGTATAAAGATTTACATTTTCAAAACTCCTACATGGGGTAACTATGAGTCAGAATGGACTGGAAGGTAGTGGTTTTGACTTTGGTTTTCAGCATTCCTGTTGGTCTGAGCTTTCCCCGAAATGCTGCCAAAGAAGAATCCTCAAGATAATATTGTGGAGCTTCCTGAATTGTCAGAGGATAGACAGGTCTCGCACTATGTGCAATCAGGAGCACAAAGATGCATGCTTACCTGTATAAGGGACACCCAGGCTGCTCAGGAAGAGCTTCTTCAGTTTGCACAAACTGCTAATATTATTGTAAGATTTTCCAGAAACTAGGAGCTTGGGAATTGGTAGGTTCCATGAAGTAACGTAATGATTATTAGTTGGGCCTACTAACTTCAGGGTCAGAAGTTTGAAACTACCAGCGGTTCCGCGGAGAAAGATGAGGCGTTCTGCTCCCATAAAAATTGGCAGCCTCGGAAACCCTGTGCAATGTCACTATGAGTCGAAACTGACTCCACGATACTCAACAACAACAATGAATGCAGATGATAAGATTTTGGAGTATGATTTTATCATACTTTGAATCTAATAAGTTAACCTGTTTCATGGATGTTATCAGGAGACACAAGACTGCTGGGTCAGAAACAAAGGGCCTTTATTACTCAGGGCAAAGCAAGAAGCATAAATATCATGTTGGTGTTGGATCACACAGGGGACAACACAAGGCTCCTTTGGAAGCCTGCATATACATCAGGGTGCATTACAGGAGAGAGTCTCTGAGCTTAAGGAAGACGCCTCTTCTGTAGCAAACAAGAGAGGTCCCTGTGTGGTGCTGTAAGATAAGCACTGGTTCAGACCAGCAACCACTCCTCGGAAACCCTATGTAGGGTCGCTATGAGTCAGAACTGACTTGACGGCACTTACCAATAGCAACAATACACCAAGCAATAGGCAAGCTTTTTCTTTGTCACAAAAGAGACATTGGGTTGCTTGCTACAAACCCAACCTGAGAAATGGACTATATAAAGGCTGTCAGGGCCTGGCTTCTAAGTTCAGATCCTGTATATCCTACTTTCAGATAGCTTTAGAAGATTGTGTCATGGAAGCATTAAGATCAGCAATTCAAAATTGAATGTATCATCAACTTCTCCCAGTCTTCCTTCTTTCTCTACTTTCCTGATCATCAAGACATCCTCAATATTTTCCTCCTCTGCCAGTTCACCAGAATTTTAAAATTCCATCTCCTAAATGTCTCTTAGGAGTACTTGGGTGGTGCTGTGGGTTAATGAGCTGCACTGCAAAGTCAGTTTGAACCACAAGATTAGCGGTTCAAGTTCACCACCACCTCTCCACAGAAACCCTATACAGTGTTGCTGTGGGTTGGAACCGACTCGACAGCACATAACAACAACAACAAATATCTCTTAAGTTTGTACTCTGCACACCATTGTCTTGGTTTTGACTCTCCTCATTAATAGATAAACAGACTATTAGTCAAAGACTCCTACCTGGTATCCTTGCCTCGGGTTCCCATTGCCTCCAAACCAATGTCCTATGTATGATGCAGGTTTTCCTAGAACTCCTCTGTTGAAACTGTTCACTAGTTCAGTCTTCCAAGTAAAATCCAAATTCCCTATTACCTCCTACTTCTCCAGCTTCATCTTCTGACATTTCCTGTAAGCCTTCTTATAGATCTTTTGTGAGAATTGTTTGCTAGTCCCTGGATAAGCTTATACTTCTTGCCACATTGGCCTTAGTAGCCCTAAAAAGCATAGCATTCCTTGACCTACAGTAGGCACATAAAGCATTTTTATGGCATAAATATATATTGGGTGGCTGAAAGAAAAACCAAGGTCAGCCTATACAACAAACGCTTGGGGAACTATTTATTTCCACATTCTCTCTTGTCTAGTCCTTTCCCTTCACCAGTCAAAATGATGGACCCTTTCAAAACACATTGAATGATAATTTAGGTCTCCCCAAAAACATGGGGAGAGGGAATGGATGTTGCTTAAATCTAGTTGATAAGTTATGTTGGTGGTGGTGATAAGTGCCATTGAGTTGGGTTCCAACTCATAGCAACACTGTATAGGGTTTCCAAGGAGCAGCTGATGAGCTTGAACTGCCGACCTTGCAGTTCAAATGGCTTTGCAATCTGGCGCATTAACCCACAGCACCACACCAGGACTCCAGACTCGTTGTTGTTGTTAGGTGCCATCGAGTCTGTACTGACTCATAGCAACCTTATGCACAGCAGAACAAGACACTGCCCGATCCTGGGCCAACCTCACTACTGTTGCCATCATGCTGCCACTTGGCCAATCCATTTCATGATGCAAATGTTTTAAGTCCTCTTCACTTTCAGCAAGCAAGGTTGTATCATCTGCATATTGCAGGCTGTTAATGAGTCTTCCTCCAATCCTGATGCCACATTTTTCTTCATATAATCCAGCTTCTTGGATTATTTGCTCAGTATACAACTTGAATAAGTATGGTGAAAGAATACAAGCTTGTCACACACCTTTCTTAATTTTAACCATTCAGTGTACCCATGTTCTGTTTGAACAGCTGCCTCTTGGTCCAGGTACAGATTCCTCATGAGCACAATTAAGTGTTCCATAATACTCATACTTTGCAATGTTGTCCATAGCTTGTTATGATCCACACAATCGAAAGCCTTTGTGTAGTCAATAAAGCAAAGGTAAACATCTTTCTGATATTCTCTGCTTTCAGCCAACATCCATCAGACATCAGCAATGATACCCCTCGTTCCATGGCCTCTTCTGAATCCAGCTTGAACCTCTGGAAGTTCTTTGTCAATGTATACTTGCAGCTGTTTCTGTATTACCTTTAGTAAAACTACTCACATGGGATATCAACTATATTGTCCGATGATTTCCGCATTCCGTTGGGTCACCTCTCTTTGGAATGGGCACAAATATGGATCTCTTCCAATCAATCAGCCAGCTAGTTGTCTTCCAAATTTCTTGGCATAGATTGGTGAGTCCCTCCCGTGCTGCCTCACTTTCTCGAAAGATTTCAATTTTTATTCCATCAATTCCTGGTGTCTTGTTCTTTGCCAATTCCTTCACTGCACCTTGGACTTCCTCCTTCAGTATCATTGGCTCTTGATCATATGCTACCTCTTGAAACGGTTGAACAGTAACCATTCCCTCTTGGTACAATGACTCTGTGTATTCCTTCCATCTTCTCTTGATGCTTTCTGCATCATTCAATAATTTTCCCAGAGAATCTTTCAATAACGAAAGTCAAGGCTTGAATTTTTCCTTCAGTCCCCCCAATTTAAGATGCTGAGCGTGTTCTTCCCTTTTGGTTTTCTGACTCCAGATCTTTGCACATTTTGTTGTGATATTTGGTTTAATCTTCTCAAGCTGATCTTTGAAATTTTCTGTTCAGCTCTTGTACCTCCTAATTTCTTCCATTTGCTTTAGCATCTCTACACTGGAGAGCAAGTTTCAGTATCTCTTCTGACATCCATTTTGACCTTTTCCTTCTTTCTTGTCTTCTTAATGACTTTTTGCTTTCTTCATGTATGATGTTCTTGATGTCATCGCACAATTCGGTCTTTAGTGTTTAATGTATCAAACCTGTTCTTCAGATGATCTCTAAATTCAGGTGGGATATATTCAAGGTCATATTTGGGCTCTCATGGTCTTGTTTTCACTTTATTCAGCTTCAGTTTGAATTTGCATATGAGTAATTGATGGTAATTAATTCCTTATAGACTAACTCAAACTTGCAAAATACCAATCATTTTAGTTTCCTTGTCAATTGAGCAACAATATTATAAACATGTTGTTACTATTGTTAAGTGCCATCTAGTCATTTCCAACTCACAGTGACCCTGTATAGGGTTTCTGAGGAGCGCATGACAAGTTTGAACCTCTGACCTTGTGGTTCAAACTGACCTTGCTCCCCACGGTTATGCACCAGCACCACACCAGGATTCATAAATACAGTCAGTTCAGATTAACCTTATTCACTAGGGATGCAGGATTCATGAATGATGAACACACTACCCCCTTTGTTATAGTGGGAAAAGATTATAAAGATTATAAAGTACAGCTGTGAAATCACTATCTTGTCTTGTAGCCCTTAAAACACATCCGTATTAACTTTACTTTGTGCTTATAGTTGGGAACAACTGTATTACATGAGGGTTTACCCATCTCACGAACTAACGCTGTAAGAGTTAATAAGCCAAAGCAGGGTTATTAAGCTGCAGGGCATTTTTCTGCTGCCATTAAGTCAATTCCAACTCATAGACTAGACCTGTTCCATATGGTTTCTGAGACTGTAAATCTTTATGGGATCAGATAGCCTCATCTTTCTCCTGCAGAGTGGCTGGTGGGGTAACCCATAATGCCACCAGAGCTTCTTCCAGGACACTTAGTCAGAAGTAACACTTTGTTTGTGTAAAACACTTGATTTGTTATTTAATTGGTTTTCCCAAACACTGATATGTGATGACAAGAATAGGGTACCACTTTTTTCCGCCTTTTAACAATTTATCTATATTCTGTTTTGTGTGTTGTTGCAATCCCTTGACTGCAACAGCTCTCTTCTCACTTCCTCCCAGAGCTCCAGGTTTCATTCATCCTTCTCTCTGCCCCTTCCTGCCTTTTGAATTTTAGTTTTGGACAAATGCTTCCCTGCTGGTTTCATTTGGTTGATGATTCTAAGGAATACATTCCTAACAGCTGTTGTTTGTTTATGCTATGGGTTAATGCACCAGACTACAAAGCCATTTGAACTGCAAGGTCGGTGGTTCAAGCTCACCAGCTGCTCCTCAGAAACCCTATACAGGGTTGCTAAGGGTCAGAATTGACTCAACAGCACTTAATAACAACAAAAACAACTGAAAGTGGGAAAGTTGACCCTGGGGGTGGGTTGGCTGAAATGTGACCCTGGGGATGGGTTCAATTCCAGGTTTGAAGAGTATCTAAGGACCATCATCTCAGGGTTCCACAAGTCTCTTATTAGACCAGTAAGTCTGGTCTTCTTTATGATGGTGAATTTTGCATGAAATTTCCCCCAGCTCTGCCTAAGGCCTTCTATTGTGATTCCGATCATTTGGCCATTGTGGTAGGATTGACACCATCTAGTTCTTCTGGTTTCAGGAAAGTGGAGGCTGTGGATAGCATTTCTGGTCCATTAGCCCTTTGGACTGATTTTCTCCTTGAGTCTTTGATTTTCTTCACTCTTTACTCCAAACAGGGTAATACCAATAGTTGTATGTTAGTTTCCCACTTGCAAGCTTTTATCAGTAACTCTTTTGAGTGGTCACAAGCTATTCCACTCTAAGTGATGTTATAGACCCAAGTCTCTGTGTGCTTGGACATTCCTTTCATGATCATGGAAATAATATTTCCCATCGTAGAGATTCTTCATCTCAGTTTATTGTAATATCTAAGTATTCCTTGGAGCTTACTTGATCAGCTACGTTCAGTCCTATACCCCTTCCCAACACAGTTCCTCTTCTACCTCCTAGAAAACTCAAAAAAGCAGCTCCCTTCCCACCTGGCCAGAACTCACAGAAGTATCTTTTGTTGTTGTTAAGTGCTATCGTGTCGGTTCAGACTCATAGCAACCCTGTATAAGGTTTCCGAGGAGCACGTAGTGAGTTCCAACCGCCAGTCTTATAATTTGCTGCTGCTGCTGTTAAATGCCGTCAAGTCGATTCCGACCCATAGCAACCCTGTATAGGGTTTCCAAGGAGCAGCTGGTGAGCTTGAACCACCGACCTTACAGATTAAATGACTCTGCAGCCTGATGCATGAGCCCACAGCACCACACCATCTTATAGTTTAGAGGCTGATACATCTGCCAAGCCTTGGTCTCTGTCCAGCCAACAAGTGCTAGGTGGTTTTAGGAGACTTGCAGAGAGGAGTTTCCCACTCCTGAGTCACTGCTGATGACCATGTAAGTGTAACATTTGTGGTCAGCAGGCAAAGGCTACAATATTCAAGACTAAAACATCATCAAGTCACCAGGCACTGGTCGGCAATATCTGGCTCTTATAGACATTGTTCACTCAATAGCACTTATTAGGTCCCTGCTGAACGTCCCCTTTTCTTTATGACTCCAGCTGCGAACACAGAACAGATGCCTAACCATAGGGTTGGGTGGTCTCAGTATATTCTTCCATTGCTATTTCCTGCTGGCTCCTTACGTGCTGCCTGCCTACTGTGGTCTTTACTAATCCTGCCATCCTTGACGGTACCATGGCCTCAGGATACCACTCAGTCTTGGCAATTAATTTGGGCCTGTTGTTTGCTAAACTCTTGTGAGTAATTTCATTTGGCCCCAATTATCATCCAAGCAGAGAACAGATTACCCTATCTTGTAGACACTCTTTCCACTCAGCCCTTGGGTTCATTATTTGTATTTTTTACAAGTGATGCAATCATCGCCCTAGTTAATGCTCTTCCATTCTCTTTCTTCCTAAGCATCTTACATTTATCGGAAGACCTTTACAGGGCCCCAGCCTGTGCTCTGCTCAGCAATTTTCCCCTTCCAGGCATGTAGGTCCAGTGTCTTGACCCTGCAGAACCAATTTATCCTTGGAGCATACCACTAACATAGCTCAGCAGGCTCTGCATTTAAGCCTAGCCCAGAGAGATGAAGCCTTCTCTGCTCTACTTCAGACAGCCTTGTCAGAAAATGCCATATTCACATGCTGTTGTATCACAGAAGAAATTCCTAGTCCCTTCACTGTAATTCCTCCTTATAAAATGCTCTAATCCTACATACACAAACTTCTGAGTTCTTTCTGTTTTAAAGTTCGGCAATGTGTTTTCCACTGGGCTGGTTACTAAGATTCCGTTCATCCCTACTGGCCATTTCTGTGCAGGTTGGCTCTCCAGACTTCTTCTGATCCCTGTCCTCATGGCCATACTCCAATTGTAAACCTCAGGCCCCAGTTGATTTGTTCTAATCAAACAGAATCTTCCTTCTGATCTGTCATCACATTACCACGATTCCCTCAATACAGAACCTTTCCATCTTCACCTCTTTCAGTCTTGCTCAATCTTCAGAGTATAGGTTTGACCCTTAGAAGAGCTTCCTGCATGTTCACCAAATATTTCAACCACAATTTCTCAGAAGAACTCCTAAGCCTCCCTGATTAATGAAATAGTACCCAGAGGTCACATGCTTGAGCATGCCACCAATTGTATGATGGAGCAGAACTGGGCCATATTTCAATCTGCTGTACCTAGGGTCACCATGAGCAAGAGCTAACTCAGTGGCAACTAACAACAACAGCTCATAGGTCAAGGTCAACCCACAGATATAGTTTGACTGGCACACACAGAGTCTCTGTTTTTATTTGAATAAAACAGGGGTTTGTACTCTTTCCATGCTTAATATTACCCCAACAGTATTAAATATTCTGTTACCTGGCTAATTTTGTTCATCTGTATGTTGTTGTTGTGAGATGCCATAAAGCCAATTATGACTCATAGCGACCTTATGTACAACAGAATGAAACACTGCTCAGTCCAGTCCTGTGTATCCTCACTATCATTGTTAAACCTGAGCCAATTGCTGCTGCCACGGTATCAATCCATCTCCTTGGGGCTCTTCCTCTTTTTCTCTGACCTTCCACCTTACCCATCAGGATATCCTTTTCCAGAGATTGGCCCCTTCTGACAATATGTCTGAAGTATGAAAGATGAAGTCTTGCTTCATTCTGGCTTCCAAGGAACACTCTGGTTGTACTTCTTCCAACACAGATCTGTTTGTTCTCATGGCAGCTCTTGATACTTTTAACATTCTTCTCCAACACCATTAACTCAAATGTATTTATTATTCTACAGTCTTCCTTATTCATTGTCCAACTTTCACATGAATATGAGGCTAGTAAAAATATCATAATTTGGGTCAGGCACACTTTAGTCCTCAAACTGACATCTTTACTTTTGAATACTTTAAAAAGGTGTTGTGCAGCAAATTTGCTTATTGCAATATGTTGTTTGATTTCTTGATTTATGCTTCCATGAGTGTTGATGATTGATCTGAGCAAAATTAAGTCTTGATAACTGGACCAATAAAGAACAGTTAATCGTGATGTGATTTATTGATTCAGTAGTGAGCATTTGTGCTTTCTTTACACTAATGTATTGTATAAACTAGCTCATTATCTGGCCCATAACCAATTGTAGACCTGGTTAACATCTGTTTCCCAAATACTTTTTTGACCACTTGGCCTAATCTGTTGTTGCTGTTGTTGTTGTTGTTGTTGTTATGTGCCTTGGAGTCGGTTCCGACTCATAGCGACCCTGTACAGGGTTTCCGAGGCTGTAAATCTTTACGGGAGCAGAACGCCTCCTCTTTCTCCCGCGGAACCGCTGGTAGTTTCGAACTGCTGACCTTGCGGTTCACAGCCCGATTCGTAACCACTACGTCACTGTTTAGTGCTGTCAAATCAATTCCTACTCATAGCCACCCTGAATAGACTTTCCAAAGAGCAGATGGTGGTTTTGAAATGTCAACTTTGTGGTTCACAGTCCAGTGCTGGTCTTGTCTTATCTTGTAGCCCTTAAAACACATCCGTATTAACCTTACTTTGTGCTTATCGTTGGGAACAACTGTATTACATGAGAGTTTACCCATCTCATGAACTAACGCTGTAAGAGTTAATAAGCCAAAGCAGGGTGATTAAGCTGCAGGGCATTTTCCCACTGCCATCAAGTCAATTCAGCACCACACCAGGAGTCCTGGCCTCATCTACCCATTCTTCATTCTTCCAGGAGATTTCCCACCATCATATGGAAACAGCATCCTTAACTTTTTGTTATGTGATAATCCTTCTTTCAAGGAGCTCTGGCAGCGTAGTGGTTACGAATCGGGCTGCTAACCTCAAGGTCGGCAGTTTGAAACTACCAGTGGTTCCACGGAAGAAAGATGAGGCATTCTGCTCCCATAAAGATTTACAGCCTCGGAAACCCTGTGCAGGGTCACTATGAGTGAGAACTGACTCCACGGTACTTAACAACAACAATCCTTCTTTCTGACCCATCTTTCAGTGAGCTACTCCTTTCCAAGAATCCTCAATGACTCTAAAATGGTTTTACTCTTTCCCATATGCAGGTCTCTTATTATTAAATTTGACTTTGTATTAAAATCATTATCCTGTTTGATTGCTAATATCAAGTCATGGAGGATATGAGTTAAATCTTTGTCTCTGTTTTTAAGTTTAAAAAGGTCATGTTGTTAAGTGCTGTCAAATCAGTTCCAACTCATAATGACCTTGTATAGGGTTTCCATGGTTTTTTAAATCTTAGCAGGAGCAGAAAGTCTCATCTTTCTCCTGTGGAGCAGCTGTTGGACTTGAACTGCAGACCTGTGCATCACAGTCTACTGCTTATCTTATGAAGCTACCATGCTCTCCACAAAAAGACCATAGAAAGATCTAAAAATAACATAGCATTAATAATTGCTGAAAATGAAGAGGACTTAAAATATTTACTGATGAAGATCAAAGACCATAGCCTTCAGTATGGATTGCACCTTATTGTAAAGAAAACAAAAATCCTCACCACTGGACCAATAAACAACATACTTATCAACGGAAAAAAAGATTGAAATTGTCAAGGACTTCATTCTTCTTGGTTCAACCATCAACATTCATGGAAGCAGCAGTTAAGAAATCAAAGGATATATTGCATTGGGCAAATGTGCTGCACAAGACCTTTTTAAAGTGTTGAAGAGCAAAGATGTCAGCTTGAGGACTAACGTGCGCCTGACCCAAGCCATGGTATTTTCATATGCATGCAAAAGCTGGACAATGAATAAGGAAGACCATAGAAGAATTGATGCTTTTGAGTTATGGTGTTGGAGGAGAATATTGAAAGTGCCATGGGCTGCCAAAAGAACAAACAGATTTGTCTTGGAAGAAGTGCAGCCAGAGTGCTCCTTGAAGGCCAGGATGGCCACACTTTATCTCTCATGATTTGGACATATTATCAGGAGGGACCAGTCGCTGGAGAAGGATATCATGCTTGGTGAGGTGGAGGGTCAGAGAAAAAGAGGAAGACCCCCAGCGAGATGGATTGGCAAAGTGGCAACATCAATGGGCTCAAGCATGACAACAATTGTGAGGTTGGCCAGGATCAGGCAGTTTTTTCGCTCTGTTGTGCATAGGCTCACTATGAGTCTAAATCGACTCAACGGCACCTGACACCAACAATGTTTCCTAGTCCAGTGGCTTGTTATACAGTTCTTTATTTTTGGAAATTTCTCAACCTTAAGTTTATTTACATTTTACAATTGTGTATGATGATACATACCTCCCCAAATTACACACTCCTAAATGCTGTAGGATAAGCACTTGACTGCTAACTACAAGTTCAGCAGTGCAAGCACCCCAGTTGCTCCTCAGAGACCTATATATAGTTGCTGTCATTCAGAAGTGACCCAATGGCACTTAACAACAACAACAAAAATTCTATCTCAACTTTCAATACAATCACAAATTACTGGGATAATATTATCATCAGTAGGCTGTATGCTTTTTCTGAGTAATCTCCATTCATATTTGAAATAAAACATGTTAGAGGAGTGCCAGTTACAGTCAAATACAGTTTTTACCAGCAGACTTTAATCAAAACATGGACAAAAATCTAAGATAATATATGCCAAATTTGCCACTTGTACTGAGAATTACTTGCTTTGCTGGCAGCCATTGCTAGGAGCTTAAATTCTAGAATTACTTTTTTTCTTTTGTTGGACCAATAGATCAATTATTTAAAAGAGTCAGTAGTCTATTATAAATGGAAGTGATGACCTCTTTTATAGAGTGAGTTTAAGAGACCTGGTGGGTTTTTATTGAAATGCACAGAATCTGCATAAGCACATGTATGTTGTTTGTCTGTTAACGTTATAGGAAATCAATGTGTTGACAGTTGCGTTAGTCAACCAAGACCGAGAGAACAATATTGAGAAGAGAAGCCAAGGATTAAAATCAGAGAAAGAAGCTCTCCTAATAGGTAAGCAAATTCAGTTTTCCTAATCTCTCCTCTTAAATAATTCTTAGATCATTTACTTAAATCATATTTAAATAATTCCCCTCCAACTTGTTAACAATTTAAAAAGCTTTACCTTCTGCTCAGAGTTGAGATTGACTTTGTCCAGATTCTTGACATATACTTCAGATTAGTAGAATGCAAACTAATGAGGGGTTTGCTCTTTTTTAACCTTGTGTTAGTTGATGGTCTGACAAAACTGAGTTCAAAAGACAAATTAATTTGTATCTCACATATTAAACCCACTGCTGTTGAATCTATTCCAAGTCATAATGGCCCTAAAGGACGGCAGACCTGGCCCACAGGGTTCCAAAATCTTTACAAAAACAGATTGCCACATCTTTCTCCCACGGAACAGCTGGTGGGTTCGAGCTGCCAACCTTTCTGTTAGTAGCCCAATGCTTTAACCACTGTGCCACCGGAGCACCCACTCTCATATCATAAATCTAAAATTTTAAATCAGGAACTGCCCATTTCAGTCTGAGACCAACTTGGATCCAGTTCCAAAGTCTCAAACCAGGACAGATCCCCAGGTTTCAAAACAGCATTGAGCCTCAGATTAATCTGTAAATCCCTTAAACCAGCAAACCAGTGATTCCTGTGTTCATTCCAACTCATTCATGATGCCCCATGTGTTTTATAGGATTTTCAATGTCTCAGTTTTCTAAAGTCAATTCCCAGCCCTTCTTTCCAAAGTCCCTCTGGGAGAATTTGAACATCTAACCTTTCAAGTTAGTTGCTGAGTGCTTACCAGTTTGTCCCACCCAGGGACTCAAATTCTAAGGTGAGTCCCAGGGTCAGACCTTCATGCTGATACTACAGGAACATCCAAATTGCAGATGCTGGTGAAATGCAGGGCATGTAATCCAGGCTTCCTGCCCAAGTCTGTGAATCTGTTTTCCAAATAAAGCAAACATACTGGCCGCTAAGGACGGGGAGACAAGAAGGAAGGCAGTTTGCTGTTTCCAGAAAAACGTTCACTACTCAAATCTAGGTTGCCTTTTCTTGTGTGGATCACCGACAAAGCTCTAATTCTAATTCTCTTTACAATCATCAGGGGATCCAAGGTAGTACTGTACTGTTCTCACAGGAAGAGCTCCCAGTAAAGATGTGCTGGTGATGGGCCGGCGGCCCCACCTTAGAGGCTGCTGCCTTAACTCTAGGACCTGAAACCCCAAGGGATGGAAGCCACCACCTCACACTGAGATGCATAGATCCCAGCTGCGCCTGGCAATGCCCCTGGAGCTGGGGTCTACGTACAAACGAGCTCCTCCATAGCACAGTCAAGAGTAACGAATGAGGCCATGTTATTCTTAGACAGATTGTTTTTCCAGAGTTAGTTATCTGAGAGAAGGAACACCTGGTTGCATTTTCTAAACACTGTGTACACTCCCCTCAAAGTGACTGGGACACCGGGGCCTTTAGAAGCTGGCACAGAAGGAATTAAATTCAAAAGATAGTCAAAACTTCATCCATCACATATAGATTTTTCAACTACAGGGTTATTGACTATGACATCAACTTAGAGATACTCTAAGGAAAACCAATTATTTTCTTCTCTCTGATGATATACAGCTGTAATAACATGCCAAGCACAGTCTCATAAGACATGTTGATATGCTATCACTTCCAGGAACCCAAAATGAACCCACATGTAGTTGGTAACTGGTTTATTCTTCCATTGGAAAATATGTCAAATTCTGACAACTGTTTTTCTTCCACTCAGTATGACAAAGGTGTGATTTCACCCATGATGCTTTTAGGGTCAGAACAAAGCCCATGATAGTCTGCAGAAAGCTTTCCCTGTTTGTTTAAGCCTGATTAATACAGACCACTTGAAGATTTTGTGTTACAAAATGGGAGAAGTTCTTGAGTTTTGCTACTTCCTTCTTCTCAGTAGAGATTATAACCCCTTTTAATAGCCTCAGAGCTCTGGTAGCGTAGTGGTTACGAATCGGGCTGCTAATCTCATTGTCAGCAGTTCGAAACCACCAGCTGTTCCACAGGAGAAAAATGAGGCTTTCTTCTTCCACAAAGATTTGCTGCCTTGGAAACCCTGTACAGGGTCGCTGTGAGTCAGAACCGACTCTATGGCACATAACTACCACCACCATGCAGTTCATTTACAATGTCCCCTCAATAGTTACTAACTTATAGATGTGTGTGTGTGTGTGTGTGTGTGTGTGTGTATGAATACTGGTGTGGCACTGTCGAATAAAGCACTGGAACATAAAGTTCGACAGTTCAAACTCAGCAGCATCTCCTTGGAAACATTTATAGGATCACTATGAGGCAGAACCGACTCCACAGCGCTTCTCAACAACAGCAATGTATATATGAAGGGACTTCAAGTTCATGGACAATTGCATCGTCTTTTCATTCCATTTTTCCATGATTTTCCTGAAGTCCCCAGGTGTGTGTGTGTAGATTGTTACTGTTGTAAAGTGTCGTCCAGTCAGTTCAAACTTACATTGAACTTGTAAAGGGTTTCCGAGGCTTTTTAATATCTTCATGGGAGCAGAAAGCCTCATCTTTCTCTCAAGGAGTGGCTGATGGGCTCAAACCGCAGACGTTGTGGTTCCTAGTCCATTGCTTATCATATGGAGCCACCATACTCCTGTGTGTGTGTACATACATATATACATATATATTGTTGCTAAATAGCATCGTGCCAGTTTAACTTATAGCGACCCTGTATAGGGTTTTTGAGACTTTTAAATCTTTGTGGGAGCAGAAAGCCTTACCTTTCTCATGTGGAGAGCCTGTTGGGTTTGAACCACTGAACTTGTGGTTTTCAGCCTAGTGATTATCCTACAGAGTCACCATTTTTTCATATATATATATATCGAGTCCTGGTGTGGCACTGAAGGATAAGCCCAAACTGGGCCACAAGGTCCATTTGAACTGCAAAGTACATGGTTCAAACTCACCAACCACTCCTTGGAAACCTTATACAGGGTCATAATGAGTCAGAACTGATTTGAAGGTCCTTAAAAATATGTATATATAAAATCAATTTCCTCCAAAAATAAGAAATTATATGTTTTACTCTCTATATGTTAATGGCATGCTGAAGTCTTCAGTATTAGAAAAAAATAATGAAATTGGATAACTCAAGTGTATCAGAAAGAAAAGGATATTTGTAAGCAAATGACCTTTAATAAAATGTTGGCACATCCAGTTCTTAAATTTTCCATGACCTTCTCCTTCACTGTTGGGGATCTGAGTTAGTACACCTATGTTATTAGCCTTTGGAGCTCAGACTGAGTCCCAGAGAAATGGGAGTGATACTCATTTTGAATCCATATATATTAAAATGTTTAGATAGAAAGGAGGCTGGAGATCCCGTTTTTTAACTTATTATTATTATAATAAACCTCAGAGTTTGATTTTTTTCCTTCACTTCTCTGATGTCTCTCCACTGAACTCCAGATTTTATTTTACTTAATGAAAGTTGCACTACAGGTGTGACCTCCTGCCCAAATCCATCCCCATCGAACCTATTGACATACTCAGCTTTGTTGTCAAGGAGAGAACAATCTTCCAAGAGAATGCCATCATGGGGAACCCTTCTACTCCTGCCTGTAAATGTGCCTTTCTGCTAACTGTGCTCGCCCATTTATATTTTGTACATACCTGAATGTTGGGAGAATATAAAGATCTCTCTGAATCTTCTAGAATCTAGATGTAGGTTGTGGTGGGGATAGATTATGGTTCTAACAGTGCCTTGGATGGAGCTACAGAGAAAGAGTGGTTCCTAGAGTCAGGCCCTCATGTTTTGAATTGTACAGGAAGAATTCCTTTAGGAAGAACAATTCTGAGAGTCCCCTAGACATCTGGAGAGGACTTTGTAATTCCCCTAAAAAATCTGCCATTGCAGTAATTACACCAGAGAATACAGTGGTGCCTACTCTAAGGCCATCTCTTCACTTAGGAATACAGTTGGTAAAGTCGCCATCATTTCTGGGCGTCCACTTATATCAATATATTCAGAAGTTCCACAACACCTGGCACAAATCTTGATGACCTGAGAGGGGAGAGGAGAGAGAAATCAGTTTTCCAAATGGTTTCTGTCTATGGGGAATCGAGACTAGAATGCCCTAAACAACAAGTAAACCTGGTTTCTTGTAATTATTTGCAACACTGATTTCTCTGGGCAAATCATGGATTTTTTTCAGACATTCTCATGATGATATATAAAATTGAAGTCTTTATTACAAGTCATATAACCTGGGTATCTACCACCAGGATCAGTGGGAGTTTATTCTGCCAGACTTTCTTCTAGACTACTAACAGGGATGGGGTACTGAGTTCCAACTCAACTAAAGAAAATAGGCCCTCAGGAAGTGTTTTATTATTATGACTTCTGGATTATTTTTCCAATTAATCCTTGTGGCATGTAATTGGGTCTAAAACAATTTGATTTCCATCAGACACTGCAGGGTAGCATTTTATAAATCACAACATTATAGTCAACACAGGTTAGGCCCGTTTGTGGAAGAACCCCTAGTCCATTTCACATGTGGCCCACATGTTGGATTTGTCATTAGTGAAGTCATGTTGAATGTAATGGGTCAATACTTTTAATTTAGAACCAAAGTTCTGAAGCTCTGGAGTGGCTGGAAACCACTGGGTATTTTAATGAAGGAAAAGGACTCCCAATTTTTTTATTGATAACTTAATATCTCCAAGAAGATGTTGCCAGTATAATTCTGTGTCCGTATCACTCCATAGTCTCATGTTTTTTTTAATATTATCACAATAGATTCCCCGTCCCAGCAATTGCAATGAGCACCCTGCCAATGTTAGTGGTAAGTGAACATCCCATCCAGCTATCGTCAGTCACCAATGCTGAAACAACTTTGACTGTTTGTAAAGTCACTCTTCTTCAAATCTTCTCTGGTCCCTGAGAATTGTTCTCAAATTCTCAACAGCCTAGTAAACTCCTTCCCTATCATATTAACTTCTCTGCAAATCAAGGAAAGTCATTACTTCAAGTCCTACCCAGACCACTTTGCCCATCACATGCCACCATGTCACACACATGCATATAACCAGGCTTTCATCTGGAATGCTCCCAAAGTGCATGGAGGTTAGGAAGAAGATCAATGGGAGGTAAGGAAATGCTTTTCAAGAAGGTTGAATGGTGACTTCCAGATGCTGTCCATGAATAGAGTTGAGGCAATATTTAAGCTGCATGTGAGGGAAGTTATCTGGGGAGTGTGTCCCTCTCTGAAAGCTACTGACCATAAAGAATGAGTCATTGACCTAAATCTTGTTTCCAAAGCCCATATCAATAAATCAACGAACATTTGTCAAGAGCTTACTGTAAGAATTTATCCAGCTTCATTGGGAACAAGAACCATCTGGACAGCCTGCTTAAAAGGCAGACTCTTTGGCTCCACATACAGAGATGCTGCTCATTTTCAGACTACATTTCCTAGGTGAAACTGATGCAGGCATTTCTGGGACCATGTTTTCAGAAATCGTGGGTAGTGGTACGCCAAGATCTGTGTCCGCTGGCAGTGATCATGGAACTCTTCCCTCAAGAAGCCCAAGGTTGCTAGTTACCATCTTCAACCCAGAACCACCTTCTGAGGAACAGAAGGAAACTTTGCCCACTCCTGTGCCAACTTCTGGGTTGTTGGCTCGTTTCTGCCCACTGTTGTGGCCAATGTGTCAATCTATGTGTTCCCTAAACTTGTGACGAAAGTACTGAATTGGAATAGCATGCTATTTATACTAAAATCAGAAATTCGGAGGCATATGGGGCTGCTTGTGCTACAGATTTCCTTGTCGGAAGAAAGGAGAGTCTAATCGGATCCTAAAGGATGGGTAGGAGAGATATGGGAATTGTCAGTGATATTTCAGATAGAAGGTATTAACAAAGCCTGAAACACACTTTAGCTCCCCCAAACTAGAAAGACAGACAGACATCAAAAAATAAGTAAATAGATAACCCTACAGACAAGATCAGGTATTATATACACCAAATATGTGAGACAAATTGTTTAAAGCTTTTTAGAATCCCAAGGCTCTAAGAAGCATAAGCATAGACCTCAAGTGTTCGATAAGTCCTCCACCACCCACTCTTAACTTTGCCTCCCTCTACTTCCTATAAATGTTTTCATTTCTCTGTAGCTGTCCCCGTGTGGTGTAGTGAAAGACTCAGATTTCACGGCGTTATCCCCACTGCTGTCTCTGAAGTTCAGTATCCATGGAGCCTCCATATAGGCTGTAGCATGAAGCAAGAATATATCAGGCAGGTTTCTGGTCAGGCCTCTGAAGGTTCCCAGAAAAATGCAGCTGTGTCTAGAGATACAGCATCATCTGCAGAGTTGAGGTTCCTAGAGACCCCCAGGGTGCCCCTCCACCTCAGTGAGTGAGCTGATAGCCCTCCCAAGGGCTTGTTGAAGTTTCCTGGGAGACTGTCAACATGTGTGGATGTTGGAAAAGCAGAGAGTTTGGAATGAAAACTCCAGGTCGCTTTTATGCCAGTAGGATTCCATTTCCCATTTCAACTCAGAGAGTAAATGCACAGACCAAACTTTATGTGCAAATTGATATATTTCTCTCATTGGATAACCAATATCATTTTCTAAATAGGAGTTCCTCAGACAAAAAGGTGAGGGGGATAGCCACATGACAAACTACAGTACCTGATACCTTCAAGGCAGCCTTGACGCATGACGCTCACATGAGTAACTGTGGGTTGAGGTATTTAATACACTGGGTCAAGGAAAGCAAATCGCTTATCCTCTTTGGACCTGACTCCTCACATTGTATAAAATGAGAAGGTTTGATTAGAGGGTCTTTTTAAACTCAATATTCTATAATCTCTAAGAACTATTGTAAAAGCTGTATTGCCCCTTAAACAGTGAGTTTATATGTAAGTAGAAGACCATACCCATTAACATACATGTGGACTCCTGGTGTGGCGCTGTAGGGTCAGCACTGGACTTTGAACCACAAAGTTGACAGTTCAAACCCACCAGCGGCTCCTCGGAAACCCTTGGCAAGGTCACTATGAGTCAGAACTGACTCGACAGAACTTCACAACAATAACATCAACATACGAGGCCTCTATTCTCTTATACCTTCAAAAGAAAAAGGAAAACCTATCTTGATCCCCTGAGTTTGTTCAACTAACAGCCCATTTCCCTGCACCTTTTCCAAAGCTTTTTGGGAAGCTTTGGAAAAGCTTTGTTGTTATTGTTAGGTACCATTGAGTCAGTATTGACCCATAGCGACCTTATGCACAGCAGAATGAAACACTGCCCAATCTTGGGCCAACCTCACTACTGTTGCCACACTTGAGTCCATCGATGATGCCACTTGGCCAATCCATCTCATTGGGGGTCTTCCTCTTTTTCTCTGATCCTCCACCTTACCGAACATGATATCCTTCTCCACTGACTGGTCCCTCCTGACAATATGTCTGAAGTATAAGAGATGAAGTTTGGCCATCTTGGCCCCTAAGGAGCACTCTAGCTGCACTTCTTCCAGAACGGATCTACTGGTTCATTTGGCAGCGCATGGCACTTTCAATATTCTTCTTCAACACCATAACTCATACCACTCCCCAAACCAGTGTCAAAGCTCAGGGGCTCTATTTCCTTTCCCCTCATCAGCCCACTTTAATCTGGTTTCATCTTCACACTGAAACTGTTGTCAGTGTGGCTAAGAACTTCATTATTTCTAGTTCCTCAGCTCTCTCATCTGTGAGGCACAATTCACACAGTTGCCCACTTGCATCTTCTAGAAATATTATATTCTCTTGGTTAGCATGACACTACTCTTCCATTACTTGTTTTTCGTTTTTGTTTTGTTTTTTATTGTTTTAGGTGAAAGTTTACAGAACACATGAGTTTCCCATTCAACCATTTATAGAAAAGGTGTTGTGTGATGTTGGTTGCTATTCCCAGTGTGCCAGTTCTTCCCATTTCTGTCCCTCTAATTCCCCAGCCTCTCCTTCACATCCTTTCTCTTCTTGGCTTTTGGGCAAGTGTTGGCCATTGCTCTCATATAGTTAACTGTTCTAAGGAACGCAGGTGTTAGTGTTTATTTTACAGGCCAACCCATCATTTGGCTGAAAGGTGACTTCCAGGAGTAGCTTCAGCCCTAAGTTAAAAGGGTGTCTTAGGGAAACTGTCTTGGGGGCTCCTCTAGTTTCTGTCAGTCCAGTAAGTTTGGTCTTTTTTTATGAATTTGAGTTTTGTCTGACATTTTTCTCCCATTCTAATGGAGACCATCTATTTTATCCCTGATCAAACTAGTCAGTAGTAATTATGGACCATTTAGTTCTTCTGGTCTCAGGCTAAAGGAAGCTGTGGTTCATGTGGGCCATTACTTCTATAGACTAATTGCTGCCATGATCTTTGGTTTCCTTCACTTCTCTTTGCTCCAGATGGGAATAGATCAATACTTGTCTCTAAAATGGCCAGCAACCACCCTTTCATATTGTTCACTTCCTCTCAGAATTCTTTGTTTGGTTTTCCTCAGTTTAACCTCAGAGTTGGGGGCTTTGAAGAGTCCGAGGGAGTACTTTGGATTCACATACCTTTTTTTTTTTGCCATTCACTTCCAAATTTTACTTTCTTCAAGGGCATTTGATATCTCCATTTAAATGCTAATGAGCATATAAAATTTCATACAGTTCAAATAGAAATCATAATTCCATCCTTTTGGGTTTGCTTGCCTGCCCTAGCACGTTCCTGGGAGCACAGTGGCTCCATAGGATACGCACTGGACTGTGAACCACAAGGTCGGCGGTTCAAGCCTACCAGCCCTCTCTGGGAAAAAAATGAGGCTTTCTGCTCCTGCAAAGATTTTTTTTAAAGTCTCTGAAACTCTATACCAGTTCGCCAGGTGTTGGGACCAACTCCACAGTACTTAACAACGCACATGTTCTTCCCTCAATATCCCCATCCGTGAAAATGGTGCCACCCAGTTGCTCAAGCCAAAAAAACTAGAAGTCATCCTGGATTCCCTCCTAGCCTTTCTAAAGGGGTCGTCTGCCTCAGTTTGTACAGAGCTGGTTTGTATCTCATTCCAAAGTCGTTTAAAAGGTCTGCAGATGTGCAGAAAGAACCCCGTAGTACGGACAACATCTGTCATGGGTTGTGTCCCCCCAAAACATGGGTCAACTTGGCAAGGCCATGACTTCCAGTATTATATGATTGGCCTCTATTTTGTGATGTTATAAATGCTCACCTCCTGGTGTGGGTTAATGCACTGGACCACAAAGTCAGTTTGAACCATAAAATCAGTGGTTCAAACTCACCAGCCGCTCTCCGGAAACCCCACACAGGGTCTCTATGAGTTGGAACCTACTAGACGGCATTTAACAACAACAACACATGTTGATGAGTCCTTGTGTGGCGCTGCAGGATAATACACTGGACCGAAAGGTCAGTTTGAATCTCAGGGTCAGCAGTTCAAATTCACCAGCCACTCTGTGGAAACTCTATACAAGGTTACTGTGAGTCGGAAGTGACTTGCAGGCAATTAAACAACAACATAAATTAATGAGGCAGGGTCTGTATAGGGTGCACCTTGGATCACAGTCTTACAAGAGTCACACCATTTATTTTACAAGAAATTAAAGGAGAGAAAAGCAAGCAGAGATGGGGGAGAAGGCTACCAAGCCACAGGATGATCATTCAGAATCAGGAATTCAGAAGAGACAAGAACCTTCGTTCTGAGTGATAGAGAGAGAAAGCTTTCCCCTAGAGCCGCCACCCAGAATTTAAACTTCTGTCCTCTTAAACAATGAGAAAGTGAATTTCTGTTTGTTGAAGATATCCATCTGTGGATCCATCTGTTAGAGCTGTACTAGATAACTAAGACAAATTCATTTTTTTTACTTTTTTAAAATTAGTTCTCATTGCATTTTCTAGTGTTGAAAAGCCCACTCTTAAATATGGAGACTGTAAAAATGGCATGGAAGCCATCCATGTCCAACCTCCTCTGGCTCCACAAGGGGGAAGCTGAATCAAACTCTATTACCAACTCAAGGCTAATTGCTGTGAGGCCCAGGTCAGACATGCCCTCCACCCTCCACCCTCCTTTATCCTATTCTGAACATCCCTTTCATGACACACTACTTCCCTGCTGGGTTTAATAATCTGTTGAAATAGCTACGTAGAACTCACAGACTAAACTTACGATGATGAGGAGGTTTATGAGGGAAGTTGATGGTACAATTCAGAATCAGAACAATTCAGCAATGCTCTGGTTTTCAGTACAGCAAGAACACGGGTCTCCTTCTTGGCTTCCGCCTGCTTATGCAGGTGTTACAAGCTATTTCAGTGCTGCAGATAAAATCAAATGGGTGTGTTCTGCAAGCCAGCCTCCTGCCCAAAGACATTCAGTTTCAATTGGTCTCTGGGTTGGGAAGCTCAGTGCTGTCTCTCTGTGCCACTGTCTCTGAGGCCATCCCTTTTCCACACAAGGATGAGGAAAAAGGCTGGCTCATGAGTCTACTTTTTAAAAAATTATTATTGCGAATTGAGTGATAGTTTACATGGGAAAACATCAGCTTTACACTCATCCTATCATATTTCATTTCATTGCAATGATTACAATCCCCTCCATGCATCATCATTCAACAATATTTGCTTCTATTCCCTTTGGGTTTTGTTTGTTGGTTTGCTTGATGTACACCAAAACACTCAAGAATATACAATCATTCAAACAACCAAAGGGTATGCCCTGCAAGCCTGCCTTCTAGCTGCCAGCACACAGCCCCTCTCCCTCCTTGAGTCTAGAGGCCCTAGTTGTTCCATCTCTCCACGTTATCATCTCTTGAGTCTTCTTACCTAGTGGGCCAGGAACCATCTGTTCCCTCATCTAAGATGGTTTCTTTTAAGCCCAATGGGATGCCAAAACTGACTAATCCCAGCCTGAGGGTCTCATGTACCCTATTTGCATGGTCCCACCCAATCATTTGCGGACCCCTGGTGTGGTGCTGTGGATTAATGCACCAGACTGCAACGCCATTTGAACTACAAGGTTGGTGGTTCAAGCTCACCAGTTACTCCTTAGAAACCCTATACAGGGTCGCTATGGGTTGGAACCGACTCGATGGCACTTAACAACAACAACACCCAGTCATTTGGTGGGAGTTCCAAAGAACTAATGATAGGTAGAAGATCCATATCGAGTAAATTCACTGCACCACAGAGACTTCTATTTCTCCATGAAAACTGCCAAAGCCAGTTGTTGAATCTTTCCCTTTGTGGGCCCACTGGTTCAGTTATGGTTAAATTTTCAACCCTCAATTACTAATGAGTAATCTTATGAAGTTTGTAGGTCACTCTTAGAGGACCATAAAGCAGTCTCAATTTTCTGGTGTGTAGCACTTTTAATTAGATTTTGAGTTGCCAGCTATCCTTTTTTTTCCATTCCCAGGGAATATTCCAGTTCTTTTAAAGTAACTGCAAAGAGGCTTTTGTTGTTTGTTTTTGAAGCTTCCTCATAATTAATCTGATTCGGTAACAGGGACTTCTTAGAAGGGACATTTTCCCAGGGGGCAGGACTGATGAATCAGAGTTGCTCCAGCATAGGTAAGAGTGTGGGGAGGAGCATGAGGAGGGACAAGGATGATGAGGAGTGCTTCTCATTTCTGCTGTGTCTCTATCAATGCTGAATAGCTGTTGTCCCCCACAGGAGAAAGCCTGGGAAACATTTGTCTAGCAGTCTAGTGTGCCCCACTTGTATCTTGTGGCAGCTGCTAAACTTTTTATATCAGCCACTACTTATATCAGCTGCTACTAACATAGTTCTGATACCCTCATAAAGAAAATACTCAAGTCTATTTATTCTAATCTGATTTTGAACAGGTATGCAGACATCAACCCTGGGAGCATATGAACATTTCTCCTGTCAGTTTTATGGCCAAAACAATTTCTAGAAACGTTTTCTTTCCCCAAGCATCCAAGTTCTTCATGAGCCATACAGAATGGTCAGGGGCAGTCGTTACCAGTGAACAATGTCCCCAAATGACTTGGTTTTAGTAAGAGTGTGATAACAGCATTGGTTAGTCCTGGTAGACATTGCAAAGGCTCTTTCTTACTCATCCCTTTCATCTAAAACAGAATGACAAACATTTTAAACACATTTACTGGCTATTCTCAGTTCTTGAGAATATTGCATTCATCACACATTTATGATAAATATACTATGTTCCTGGCATTGAACCAGAGCATGTGACAACTAGGGGCAGATTCCCCTGGGGTCCAGAGCCAGAACTGGGGCTGAAGGACAGTAGCAGTTAAGGAGAAAATACAAGTACGTGTGCACAAAGGGATGCCAACATCGCAGGGGCGACTCCTGCAGCCACTAGAGCGCCCCCTCAGCCCCCTGCCTGGTTTCTGGTATGCTGAACATCCTGTCTTGACATTTCATCTCCTAGATTAAGAGTTGCCAGCTTTCTCTCCCCATCTTCCTCTGACTCATTCTACTGAGTGCATCTAATTTCACAGCATACTCCATGTATGTATGTATAGGCATGTATAGGAGGGTCTATGGGTTATCCATTGTATGACGTTGGAAAGAGTTCAGCAGTGCTTCCAGGCTAAGATGGGCTAGGAAGAAAGACCTAGCATTTTATTTCTAAAAGGTATCCCCTGAAAATGTTATTGATCGCAAGGGACAATTGTGGAGATGGTGCAGAAGAAGCAGGCTGTCTTTTGTTGTGTTGTGTGAGTCAGCCGTAAGTTGGAGGCTCAACTGAACTGCAGCTAACTAGAGCAATCCTAAGTTCTATTAGAGATGTTAAGAGTCTTATCCCAGCGGGATATTCATATGACAAGTGTTCTGTTTCTCTCGCTGCTGAGGAGCATAGACTACTCAAACCCTTCCACCTTCGGAGGTGCCCACTTGCCCTGTGGGAAACTCATACATCCTCGTCATCCCAAAAGATGCCCTGCAGCATCAGTGCCACTCTCATCCCAGCCTTGCTGTCTCTCCCCTGTGCCTCTGTACATACAGGCCAGTTCACAAACTCTGTTACTTAAACAGGCATCCGCCCAAGGAAAGGAATGCTGATCTCCCCAGCTTGCAGCACCCCCTCCGATATCTATGAGACACTGTCTTAGAGCACCTCCTGCCTGTCTGTGAGAGCCCCATGGAGGAGGAGAAGAAAAGCTTTCTCCTTAGAAATACCATCTTCTCACAAAGCAAAAACCCCCTACAAGGAGGAGGGTGAGCTAGGGGACAAGAATGTGTGTGTTTCCCATAAGGCAAGTCGTTGTTGTTGTTGTTGTTGTTAAGTGCCATCGAGTCGGTTCTGACCCATAACGACCCTGTGTAGGGTTTCTGAGGAGCAGCTGGTGAGCTTGAACTGCCGACCTTGCAGTTCAAACGGCTTTGCAGTCTGGCGCATTCACCCACAGCACCACACCAGAACTCCATAAGGCAAGTGGGCACCTCCAAAGGTAAAAGCGTTTGTTTGCGTACGTACGGATAAACCACTCCCAGGCGCCTCAGCAGAGAGAGAAAAACACTTTTCAGGTGAATATCCCGCTGGGCTAAGACTCTGAAACACGTCTCATACAGCTTATGATCGCTGTAGTGCTTGGCGGCTCTCTGGAGGAGAAGCCCCCTTCCTTCCTGAGACAAAAGCAATTCCCTGTCCACTAATTTTAATCCTACCTCTATCTCTCACCTATGGGTGCAAGAGATGTTTCTCACCTATGTCTCTTCTAATTTATTTTTAAGTTACTCATTCATGAGCTTGTTTATTTGAACTCTAATTAGTAAGAGGATTGTCTACCATGCCACCTCACCATATTTAAGATTTCCATATACTAGGCAATGACTGACAGATCTATCAAATTGAAAATGAAAAACAGAGAAAGATGTGTATGGGGTTGGGTGGAGAGCGGGAGGGCAACACAGTGCCACTTAGTGTATCAAAACTGGCTGTTTTCCTATTGAAAGATATTAAAACTGCCATTGTTATCTTCTACCACCATTATTTCATCAAAGAAAGGACATTTCAGCATCAGCAATAACAAATGGAGCATAATCACAAAATAGTATGGTAGTTCTTTATGTCTCTGGAAAAACAGGTCAGTCTCAAGAATTTGGCTTTATGGGAAAATGTAATAAATGGCTTCTGTCTTCCTCATTTCACTACAAGTCAATAAAAATCTCATAAAAGCAAATGTGTGAGGACAGGCCTTTGAGAGTTGCTTCCCCAGCCCTTTCTGTTCTCTGTCCCTTGCTTCCGGGTGAACTGGGTAATGTTCTTTAAACTGCACTTCCTAGGGTAACCTGGTGCAAGAACAGTATGCTTTCTAACTATTTCATCTCAAGCGTGGCTCTTCCCCTACAACCCTTGGCTATAAAGCCCCAAAGTAAACAGAGTGCGATACTTCATCCACTGATTGAATTCATTTCGAAACCTGTTTGAAAGAGAACTTCAAATAACATCATGCCGAGGGTGACTTGTTAACACACAGCAGCACTGCCCACAGAGTCCGCATCCTTATTCTTACTGCTCTGCTCCTGGAGAAAGAAGTTGGGAGGGTAGACAGGCAAGGCTGTGGACCGAAGCCCTGGCCCCAGCACCCAGCTTCTCATTTGTCAATATCGTGTTGACAGTTGATTTCCACAATGGAAAAGCCTGCTGATTTATTACCAGATTCCAGCCAAAGCATTCATTCCCAGACCTTTTAAAGTGATCTTGTAAATTACGGCAGAGTGATGGGGCAAGCAAGCTGGTTCCCCATAACCAGCAACATCTGGGGAGCAGTAGCCAATGTTTCGGGAAGGATTTGATTTGTACTTCCTTCAGTGGTAGTGAGGGGAAATATGGATTAAGCACTTTTTATAACTAGCAACAGTAATTATCAGGAAAATGTGAGGCGGTATGATTTCTGACAGAGCTGTACCAACCACTTTCACACTGCAGAGTCCGCGGAGGGATAGAAGAGAGATGATTTGATCCTTCTAATAACTAAACTTTTGTATTGGTAAATCAAGCATAAAATTGGCAGTGGAATTCCTTTCAGGAGTCTTTGTTTAGAAATTCCTTTATCCATCTATGTATTATCCTGGAGTCTAGCTTTGCTAACAACTATCATTGTAGGAGATTAAGTGTTTTGTATTTGCTATGTTACTATTACTGTCCTCAGAACATATTGCTTTATCGGAAACCCTATACAGGGTTGTTATGGGTCAGAACAGACTTGATGGCACTTAACAACAACATTGTATGTTGGGTGCCCTGGTGTGGCACTGTATGATAAGAACTGGCCTGCTAACCTCAAGTTCAGTGGGTCAAACCCACCAGCCGCTCCTCAGGAACCCTATACACGGTCTCTATGAATCGGAACTGACTGGATGGTGCATAACAACCATAGCAGTGTTTATTGGAGAAGCTCTGGTGACTCTGTGGGTTAAGCACTTGGCTGCTAGTCACAGGGTAATGGGAAAAAGATGAGGCTGTCCACCTCAGACACCTGAGGGAGCAGTACCACTTTGTCCTACAGGGTCCCTAAGAGTTGGAATAGCTTAACAGCAGTGGGGTGGTTTGGAAAACATTTGCTGAGCACCGTTAGAAATAATAGGGCAGTCTGACAAACAGGCATTGGGATGAGAAGACATCATTTGACTAAGATTCCAATGTGCCTCTAAATAACCCCTGTGTTGTTGTTTTAATTCAGGCATCATATCCACGTTTCTTCATGTGCATCCTTTTGGAGCCAATATCGAATATCTGTGGTCATACATGCAGCAGCTGGACTCTAAGGTAAATCACTTTTTTCTCCCCTGGGCTCTGATTGCTGACTGAAGGTGGGCTTCTCATAAGCTGTACCAGAAATAATAATGGGAAAGGTGGGTATCAATCCTTTTCCTGTGAACTCCTCAGTTTGGGGCAGATCACTGTCTTCTTTCCACTTGCTTTTGCCTTTGTAGAAAGAAAAGCGGTTATCTAATGACAATGGTTTCCGCAGATACCAAATCACTTTGAAAAGTTTGTGAGGCATTTCAAGTTGCAGGTTGGCCTGGACGGTCCCCAAACAAGAGAGAAATCGGGGCACGTGGATAATGAATGGGACATCATCCTTAAACCATATTCTCACAGGAGTCTCTATGCAGGACTTCAAACAGTAGAGGGAAAATCACCTCACATAATTTAAAGCTCCGCTATGTCTCTCAAGAAAGCGGTATTTATTGTTGTTTTCCAGCAGTGTTCTTGAAATGGAAAAAAATAACAAGTGTGAAGTTATTCTCAGCCATGCCTTCCCCGGGTCACGCCCAGAGTCAGGATGTCTCTCCTCGATTCTCTGAGGCTCAGTTTCCCTCGTCTGCAAATTAGCTTTACTCCAAGCCCATCAAGGTGTATGTGTGTGCCCAGGAAGAAGAGACAGCAAGCTTAATTTCTATGTCAAATGTGAGTGAATGAAAGTGAAGTCAGTAAGCAGTCCTGCCTGGAGGAAGAGGGTGGACACAGAAGAGAAGAGGGAAGCCAGGCAGTGGGTTAACTTTTCAGTGAAGAAGGAAAACAGAAACAAGAAACTCCTCCACAGAATATGGATTTGATAGCAACCAGTTTTATGGCCCTGATTACTCACAGAAAAGTCATTCTAAACTTTCAGTGGTTAGTTATCATCAATTACATTATTATGTTCTTGTTTTAATTCAAATCATCTTATCAATACAAGATCCCAGCAATGCTCAACCTTTCCATGGGTCTGACACTTCCTCTCTGAAAGAAATCTTCTGGAACAAAAAGTACTTTTCCGTCATAGTGACTCACTCCCTCCCATTCTCTCTCAGCTCCTGTTCTTGTTGTTAAGTGCCATCGAGTCGGTGCCAACCCATAGCGACCCTGCATAGGGTTTCCAAAGAGCAGCTGGTGAGCTTGAACTGCCGACCTTTCAGTTCAAACGGTTTTGCAGTCTGGCGCATTAACTCACAGTGCCAGCTCGTGGTGATGAGTGAGTTAGGAGACCCTTGAAATTCAGGACCCTATTATTGCCTCGGAAACCCTGTACAGGGTCGCTATGAGTCGGTTCTGACTCCACGGCACATAACAACAACAACAATTATTGCCTGCTCTGTGCCCCTCTACATGGATGGGGAGGTGACTGAAAATGCTCTGTGAGCTCAGATTACAGGAACGAAGCTTTGAAGGGTGTCTTTGTCCCTTTCTCTCACCAGTACCCTTCTTCCTTAGTCTGGTCACTGCCTTTGTCTGGAGGATTAAAGGAAATACTGCTTGCTCCAATGTGCTTGCCATAGAGGAAGCCCTCAGGAAATGAGTCTTATTTTTGCCATTTCTTTGCTCCCCTCTCTGGAAGTCCCAAGTGAGAAGGCTTTCTGAGAAGCAGTTGGTTTTTTAGTATGAGATCAAGTGACCAAAGAATCCACTTGCTACTCATGTGAGAATTCCTGGATAGCTGCGTACTCCGCTTCATCAGTGCAGATTGTGGACCCACTGTCTGTGGAGTGTGTGTGTGTGTGTAAGTGTGTGGAGGGTTGTGAGTGTGTGTGTGTGAGTGAGTGGGCATGTGGAGGGTTGTGAGTGTCTGTGTGTGTGAGTGGGTGGGTGTGTGAGTGGGTGTGTGTGTGGAGGGTTTTGAGTGTCTGTGTGTATGAGTGAGTGGGCGTGTGGAGGGTTGTGAGTGTGTGTGTGTGAGTGGGTGGGTGTGTGGAGGGTTGTGAGTGTGTGTGTATGAGTGAGTGGGCATGTGGAGGGTTGTGAGTGTGTGTGTGTGGGTGTGTGTGTGAGTGGGTGGGTGTGTGGAGGGTTTTGAGTGTGTGTATGAGTGAGTGGGCGTGTGGAGGGTTGTGAGTGTGTGTGTGTGAGTGGGTGGGTGTGTGAGTGGGTGGGTGTGTGGAGGGTTTTGAGTGTCTGTGTGTATGAGTGAGTGGGCATGTGGAGGGTTGTGAGTGTGTGTGTGTGAGTGAGTGAGTGGGC
>NW_006408540.1:16728929-16739864 GCF_000296735.1 Chrysochloris asiatica | reverse complement strand
GTGTGGAGGGTTGTGAGTGTGTGTGTATGAGTGGGTGGGTGTGTGGAGGGTTGTGAGTGTGTGTGTATGAGTGAGTGGGCGTGTGGAGGGTTGTGAGTATGTGTGTATGAGTGGGTGGGTGTGTGGAGGGTTGTGAGTGTGTGTGTATGAGTGAGTGGGCATGTGGAGGGTTGTGAGTGTGTGTGTGTGAGTGGGTGGGTATGTGGAGGGTTGTGAGTGTGTGTGTATGAGTGTGGATGAGTGAGTGAACATGTGTATGAGTGTGAGTATGTATGATATGTGGGTATGTGTAGGGTTGTGAGTGTGTGTGTATGAGTGAGTGGGCATGTGGAGGGTTGTGAGTGTCTGTGTGGATGAGTGTGTATGAGTGAGTGGGCATGTGTCTGAGTGTGAGTATGTATGATATATGGGTATGTGTAGGGGTGTGAGTGTGTGTGTGTGAGTGGGTGGGTGTGTGTAGGGTTGTGAGTGTGTGTGTATGAGTGAGTGAGCATGTGTATGAGTGTGCATATGTATGATATATGGGTATGTGTAGGGGTGTGAGTGTGTGTTTGAGTGTGGTGTGGGGTATGTCAGTTTGTGTCGGGGTGGGGATGAGTGTGTATGTGTGTGAGGTGTGTGTACGAGTGTGGGGATCAAAGCCCCAAGGTGGGAAGAGGGATATTATTTTGGGGAGAGAGGCACTGCCTTATTTTACTGGGCCAGAAGCTCTTGCTCTCTCCTTGTCTTCAGGACAGAGCAACCTTCTCACTCGTTTGTTCAGATGAGGAGTCTCTGAGGCGAGGTAGGTTGTTGTTGTTACGTGCCATCGAGTCAGTTCCAACTCATAGTGACCACGTATAGGGTTTCTGATGCTGTAAATCTTTTGGGAGCACAAAGCCTCATCTTTCTCCCTCAGCGTGCCAGTTGGGTTTGAGCTGCCAACATTGTGGTGAGCAATCCAATGCTTATTCTACAGCACCACCATCGCTCTTGAGGATGTAGTGTTGGTGTTGTTAAGAGTCACCCTGTCGATTCCAACTACAGTGACCAAGGAGTGGCTGTGGGTTTGAACCGCTGACCTTGCAGTTAGCAGTCCAGTGTTTATCCTATAGTGCCACATTAAGGAGGTAGATTAAGAGAGAGAATTCATATCTAGTCTCTGACTGTTAGGTGACAGGCTTCTTTAAAAGGAATTCAATCATCTCATCTCAGAATGGTGCTTTTATGTTCAAAGATGGTGAAGCAGTATTTCCTTCCCTCTTAGAGCAAATATACAGGGTCTCCACCTGAGAGAGAGACCTCTGTGTCTGAGTGAAATGCCCAGCAGATCTTACAGGTATCTTTACTCCAGGCACTTCTCACACCTGGAGTAAAGATATATCTAAAGGGTGTGTTCCAACCAGAACTGGGAGGTTCCAGGGATTGGACCACATATGTTTTTCTATCCCTGCGGGATGAAGGGATATTTAGAGTTTCTAATCTGGAAAGCAAATTATTACTATATACTAGACTCTCATGTCCTCGGAGCTCTAAGCAGAAAACAAAATAATGAGATTTTTTGCCCTGTACATATCCACCAGGCCCTTGTCTGTACATCAGCTGCTAAAAGGCTAGTAATCCTGGAGCCTCACACAGCCCAGGATGCTGAGGTTCTACAGTACAGCCCACCTGGGTGCCTGCCTTTGGTTAAATCAGAGTGAACTGTCATGGCCCCACAGGATTTTGGTTAATGTTGCATTTAGACTGTGGAGTCTGCCCTGCTCCAGAGAACAGGGGCTTTCTGACTGTGGTGTTGTTGTTGTTGTGATGTGCCATCAATTCGGTTCCGACCCATAGCGACCCTGTATAGGGTTTCTGAGGGTGTAAATCTTTATGGGAGTAGAAAGCCTCATCTTTCTCCCGCGGAGCAGCTGGTAGTTTCGAACCGCTGACCTTAAGGTTCGCAGCCCGATTCGTAACCACTACGCTACCAGAGCTCCTTAGGGTGACTTTAAAAAAAGGGTCCAGTTAGAATAGCACAGATCGGACAGCATCATCATTACTGCAATTGTAAAATAACATTTAGATTCTGCCCAGGGCTAAGGAGTGCAAGGCGAGCAGACTCAACCCCAGCTCTGTAATGAATGTAGCTGGTTTTATTAGAATTCCCCCAATGGATATGAGTCTGATTAGGAATGGAAGGAGAGACAAGAATTAATTTATACTGTGCATGTAAATTACATAGGGCTCCCTAAAACTGTGTAGTCCAATAATGGGCCATTTTCCGGTTAAATATCCCTGCTCCAGGAAATGATATTTGCATACTTTTCTCAGCCTCTTCTAAACCACCCATTCTTATTCACTCAGCTCTCTTGTATCAGAAATACATGCGTGACAAAGTCAGAAAGATTCGGGACAAGGAGAAAGGTGGGAAATGGCTGCCTGATGCCTCTTCTGCTAAATCAAAAGTGTTCCCCCAGGCACAGGCCAGCAAGCGTTTGAAGACAAGTCCACACCATCTTGAAGGTTGTTTCCGACTAAAGCCTAGGACCCCTCACATCCGTCCCAGAACCCTCCAGTCCTCGTTCCTGCTGGTTCTGAGCAGCACAGGGGTCAGATTTGAGTTGATCACTGGTAGAGGAGGGCTTCCTCTGATTTTCACCAAATTCTGTGTCCTTTAGGGAATTAGGGCCCAGTTCTCCAAGATTGCTCCAAGGTTTGATTGCCCCCTCCATACCTGCAAAGAAGCCCTGGTGGCACCATGGATTAAGCGTTGGACTGCTCACCATAATGTCAGTGGTTCAAACCCACCAGCCACTCTGAGGTAGAAAGATGAAGCTGTCTGCTCCTTTAAAGATTTACAAATTCGGATACCCTAGGGAGCAATTCTATTCTGCCTTAGAAGATTGGATTGCTATGGGTTTAAATTCAACTCAGTGGCAGTGAATTGGGTTTGGTTTTTGGTCGCTGTCTGCTGCCTCGTCCCAGTTCTCACAGAGTAGGGGATTTAGTTCTGAAAACCCGTCAGGAAAGACCTGCCTTTTCAGCATGACACCACTATTCATGCAATGAAGGGCTCGGGTGTGCAAGGACATGTGTGGACTTCCCAGCAGTGGGCACACCATTTGTATTACTGAATGCAAAGCTGCCCTTGAAAACTCAGAACATCTCTTCAGTTCACAGAAATTCAAATCCTGTCTTAGTTACACAGGATTCTCCGGCTCTTTCCCAGGCTGCAACTGTGAGCTGAGGGTGGGTGAAATGTTCTGAGTAGTGTTAGCAATATTGCCCATCTTGTAATGCTGTGTGTATTCTGGCGTTCTCCTAATAGCCACCTGTCAGAATGTGCTAATGAATGAGTAGATGAATTTTCCATGGCTTAGACAGGCTATAATGAATATTTTTTTTTAGATATTACAGTGCCTCTGGAAAGCTAGCAGTATTTTCCATTTATCTACATAAAGAACAAAAAGGAAATTGTTCGCCCACAGCAATAGACATTTACCAGGTTTCTGTGGACCGAGACACCAGGGAAGAGCAGGGACTGGTTAGAGAACAAAAGGACTCTAAGAACCGAGTGTGTTCTCCACGATCATATTTATGAAACACCTTGAAAATCAAATGAAGTGCTAATTTAGGCCATACAAAATATTTAGTGAAATAGGAGTGGAGAAGAGTGGGGTGTGTCAGAGACACAATGACAGTGAGGTATCCCTGAGTCCATGATTAATCTGGTGGCTTCTCCTTGGAGAAGGGATCCTGGAAGCATAGTGGACTAAACAGTGGGCTGCTAACCTCAAGGTTCAAACCCACCAGCCACTCCTCGGGGAAGGCTGAGGCTGTCTGCTCCCACAATGATTTATTGTCTCAGAAACAATACGGAGCAATTCTGCTCTGTCCTGTGAGGTCACATGAGTTAGAATGGATTTGATGGAGTGGATTTGGTGTTTTGTTTGGCTTCGTCTCAGATTCTTTCACTATCATGCCATGTGCCTACCTTTTCTTTTTCTAATGAGTTTCATTTTTTTAAATCTTCCTCCTTATTCTCTTCTCTTCCTTCTCTCCATCCTCTTTCCAGTGTTTTCCTTGTTGCTTTTGTATGTGTGTCTTCTTTCCTTCTCTTTTCCCTGCTCTTCCCTCCCTCCCCATCTTCCTTCTCTCTCTCTCCCTCCACAACTACATTCTGTATTCCTCTCTGCAAACACTTCTTGTAGAGTGTCTGTGTGCTGCACTGTGCTCTGCTCAGGGACATCAAGAATGACTGAGAGGCATACACATACTGAAAGCTAGACATCAGCTGACCCTGTGAAAGGAGATCTCATTTTGCAGATAGTTGCTATCCTTAACTATCCTTGGCTCTGCAGCCTAAGCCAAAAGTTGCCTCTGTCTGACGGGGACACAGAGCCAAGTATCCTGATAATAAAATAGATTGGTACCTGTTTATGTCAATTTGCATCAGTGCTTAGAGATCAAGCCAGGATGTGAGGAGCGGGGCAGTAATAAATCAAGCAGGCCTTATAAATTAGCTCTGTGCTGTTAATGCCTTGCAGACCTCTGGGGGCACCTACCTCTTATTCTTTCCCATCTCTTTTTTTTCCCCCATCCTTTTAAAATGATCATTTTAGCAAATTAGTCCTTCCTAAAAGAGTAAGTTTTGGACTTTGAGAATCCACAGACAAGAATTGTAAACACACACATTTCTTGGAACAAAGACCAGCTAGGGAAATGGGAATGTGGCAGTGTTCACTTCACCTCTCTAGAGCATCAAATGCCAGGTTTCTGGAAACAGACGTCATTGTCACACAGCTCCTGTCTACGTGCTAATGTTGCACCAAATTCCCTTAATCACATGCCCTTGGTTCTCTTCACAGTGTCCAAGTGAGAGGGGAATTCAGTGCTAGAATAGCAGAGCATCAGAAACCCCCATTCAAATACTAGCCACTCCACTCACCAGCTAGGCAAGCAACAGCCCTCCCTAGAACAGGAGTTTGGGAGGGGATCCGTGTCCTGGGAAATGATTGCATCACTGATGAGGAAATGGAGGTGTTTACCTCTGAGTGGGGTTGGCAGGTCCTGGATACCATGTTTTATATGATGACTCCATGACTTTCCAGTTCTCAAGGACAGAAGTTGACTGTTCGGAAGGTACCAGGTTCTGAAGGCAAAAATGAAAGGATTTTTGGCCAATTCTTTCTAAGGAAGAGAAGAAATAGAAAAGTAAATGAAGATATTTGTGAAGTAAAAACTCCTTGACCGGAGGGTGAAAAAGAAGGACAGATTGAATTTTCTCTCCAATCTGCAGCACAAAAATCCAAATGAAAATCCCTAAGTGACAGATATCATTAGGGTTACTTTGTCATTGTGGGAAAAGGTTTCAAATCCTCAAAGGAACCTGAAAGCACTTTCTCCTTGGCCTTCCTCTGGCATCAAATATAAATATTATTAAGGACATTTTTTGGAATTCAGCAAAGAGTTGTATAAAATGGATATTTTAGATAGGATTTCGCTTCAGGTGACCTGTTCCTTGATTATCACACATCCTTATAATACCAGCAGCAACTGACCAGCTCTGGTAGCGTAGTGGTTACGAATCGGGCTGCGGGCCGCAAGGTCAGCAGTTTGAAACTACCAGCTGTTCCGCGGGCGAAAGAGGAGGCTTTCTGCTCCCACAAATATTACAGCCTCGGAAATCCTGTACAGGGTCGCTATGAGTCGGAACCGACTCCACGGCACACACAACAACAACAACAATATATGACTGTCGGAATCTCTGGCCGTTTAAACTAAGCAATCATGAAGATGTCAAATGTCAGGTTTCACGACTTTTACTTGTGTGAACTTTGGTTGCAAATTAAATATCTCAGTTTCACCGCCTGTGAAATGTGTGTTTACTGGTTACCATGAGGATTAAGTGAGGTGCTCTATGAAAAGCATTCAGAACAGTGCTCAGCACTGCGACGCAGCGTTGGTTTAGGGTGTTTTAGTGCACAAAAGGCTTATCACATGCTCTCATTTTGAGTTCTTACCTACAGAAAGCGTGTTGTTGTGTTGTTGTTATTAAGTGTGGTCAGATCAGTTCTGACTCATAGCGACCCTGTATGGGGTTTCCAAGGAGCACCTAATGGGTTTGAACCACCAGCCTTGTAGTTTGCAATCCAATGCTGATCCTATATCATACATTTTACATACATTTCCCACTGTCACACTATTTCTGATATAAACATGAAAGAACTGAGAATTGCAGATGTGATTTACCCAAGGTCCAACAGCTAGTAAGAAATCTTAACCTAGATCAAAACCCAAGCCTGTCGGATTTATGTGCTCATTCTTGATGGTCCGACTTACCTGAGTAGGTGTTAAAAATAGAACATCCGGTCTGGTCTGACGCCCAGACAGGCTAAATCAGATTCTTCCGAGACGAGGAATCTTTTTTTTTTTTTTTTCTCTTTGCAAGTACCCTAGACATGGTTGTTTAGAAACCAAGCTCTGCACCCTGGTGCTCCGCCGCCTGCAGGGGGCAGTCAAGAGGCTCACACAACTCCCAGATGCCCCTCCTCATCCACTTTTGGTCACACTCAGCTATAAAAGGGAGGGAGATCCCCATACCTACCTGTGGTACACGTCTCACACTGTGTTGTGAGAATGAAGTGAAAACACTTGTAAAAGCGCTTCACACCGTATTCTTCGAAAGAACATGAACTCTCCAGTATCACTGTGAACGTTGAACAATCTGATAAAGCTTATGCGGGCTCATCTGGGGATTCATTAATCCTCCTACCAGGGTCTTATGGTAAAATGCATTCAGATTTCAAAATAATTCACTCAAAGAAAAGTAGATGTGTTGTTTTATCAATGTGTATGACTGCCTCTCTTCAATAAAAGTTTAATTTCATAGGCCTGGAAGAATTGAATGTATGTCGTGAAAACGTTTGCATATATGAACATTAAATCGAGAAGAGTTGGTTTGACTTCCTTGCTATCTGATATCTTCATTCAAATGACTCCTTATAGTGTTCATTGTAAATGGTATCTGTTGTGGTGGTTGTTAAGTGCCATCGTGTCGGTTCCAACTGATAGCAACAGTCCTATATAGGGTTTCCAAGGAGCGGCTGGTAGGTTTGAACTGCCGACCTTGTGGTTCACAGTCCAGTGCTGATCCTACAGCGCCACACCAGGAGTCCATAAATGGTATCTACACAGTGATCGATAGAAAGCCCTATCACAATCACACCCAGCACTGAACTTCTGATCCTGTTCTAAGGACATTGTTGTTGTTAAGTGCCGTTGAGTCGATTCCGACCCATAGCGACCCTGTGTAGGGTTTCCAAGGAGTAGATGGTGAGCTTGAACCGCCGACCTTGCAGTTCAAACTAACTTTGCAGCTTGGCGCATTAACCCACAGCGCCACACCAGGACTCCACCTGGTAGCAAACTAGGAACCTAAATGTTGTTTGTCTCCCTTCCTCACCCAACCCCTACCCTCCCTTCTCTGGACAAGCTGCGTTCCTTTTCCAAAAGCAACTTCTCTTTCTTTTCAACAGATATCCGCAAACGAAATCGAAATGCTTCTGACGAGACTGCCACGCATGTTTAAGCAGGAGTTCACAGGGGTCGGAGCAACACTGGAAAAAAGGTGGAAATTGTGTGCCTTTGAAGGAATTAAAAGTCCTTAACTGTGAAGAGAAAAAAAAAAAAAAAAAATCCTTCTGGCAATGAAATAGGCTGACACCGGGCAGGGCTGTGCAGTCTGAGAGGAGGTGTGGGGTCGGTCCAGTGCGGGTCCTGCAGGGGACTCAAAGCCTGAATTTAGTTCCATCTGTGGCGTTCTCTCGTGAGTGGAAATGTAATTGTGTACCAGTTCCTTAAAACAAACAAAGCTTCATACTGTGACAGATCTGTTTTCCTATGAAAACCAAACGATTCCAAAGTCACAACGATGACAAAAATCTTCAAATATGCTACATTTGAGAATAGCTTACCAAGCAAAATATTTAAAGTTAATGATGGTGTTGCAATGGTTGTTGTTAGACTCCAGAGTTGTATATGTAATGTATAGCTGAAATCATTAAGTGACATTTTCCTGAAAGTCTATCTTTCTGTTTTAGTACAACGACAACAACAACAAAGCAAATTTACAGTGAGGGAAGAAGGAAAAAAAAAATCATACCAAAAGAAAACTTGAATATGTGTCTGAACAGTTATGTATTTTGTAAATTAAGTTATATGCTGGTCCAGGGACTTTTGCCTTACCGAAAAGGCAGACGATGTGATAGGACTCCTTATGAATGCTTAATATCAAGAATATTATTTTTCTAATGTAACGATTCTCCATCCTAAGTTCTTTTAACATGGACTGCATAACAATTTTCATAAAATGTAAATAAAGGTAAAACTAGTGCTGCGGTCTTGTACTTGGTATGTAGCATTCAGGTTTATGCATCAAAATAAACATTCAGTAAATATCCCTGTTATAAATTTTATAGCAAAGATATTAATTTTTTTCAATAAATTTGACTTCTACCATATTGTTTTTGTGAATTGTTCTTTGAGTGTTTTTAACTTCTCCCTCCAGAAATCTTTTCCTCATTAACCTATTGTTTAAAAATCATTAGATAAATGAAATGGACATTAAAGGACAAGTTTTATCTCAACTAGTGATGTATGGAAATTCTGGAGCAGAAAGTGCCAAGAAAGTAAATTATACACCAAACAAGGTATTGTTTTCAAATACCAAGACACAGGGTCCAAATATTGTTGTTGTTGTTGTTGTTAAGTGTCATGGTGGTTGGTGGTTATGTGCTGTGGAGTCGCTTCTGACTCATAGCGACCCTGTACAGAGTTTCCAAGGCCGCAAATCTTTACGGGAGCAGAAAACCTCTTCTGTCTCCTGCAGAACATCTGGTAGTTTTGAACTGCTGACGTTAAGGTTCGCAGCCTGATTCGTAACCACTACACTACCAGAGCTCCTTAGCCAACGGCAATTTTGTGTTTCTTTTATGTCCTCTTGGGTAGTTAAAATGTAACCAGTTCATTCATTTATTAATTCCTGGTTTTATTCATTTTGCGTGTTTGCTGGGAAATATTCAAGTTTGAAACGGCATTTAAAAATTCACACTTGGATTTAAACAATTTAGGAAGAATCTGGGCTCTCCCTTTTTCTTTAATTAAAAGCAGAATGTAGCTTAAAATGGTGTCTCCTTCCTGCTTTCTTACAGAAGAAGTGTCATAAAGGACTTTGTAATTTAAGTTATATGCTGGTCCCGGGACTTTTGTCTTAATGAGAAGGCAGAAAGCATGATAGGGCTCCTTGTGAATGTTTAATATCAAGAATGTTATTTTCTAATGTAACAATTCTAATTTAAGTATTTTCTAATGTAAGTATTTAAGATACTGATTAATTTTAATTATTTAAATTAAAAAACTGAACAAATTCCAGAACAATAAAATAAATAGAAGGGGGCTTTTAAAAGTTCATGGAAAATTTTTATTATTTTTTCAGTTCATTTCCCCACAAACTTTCTGAAGCCCCTCATCATGTCAAAGTGGGTATCATTCTCTTTGGGTCGGTCTTATTAAGATCTGATAAGGTAAGATCTTTCTGTCTCCCATAAAGACCAACTACTTTGCCATATTTAGCCATGGGTCTAATGCTGTGGATGAATAAGAAAGGACCCTCTTAAAAAGGTCAGAGCTCAGTGGGAAAGAGGCTACTCCCCAAAAGTTTCTGGACTATGTGGGGTGTGTGACAAAGAAAATATGGTTAGAGGTGCCATGGAAGGCAAATTAGATACTAATATGTTGTTAAGTGCCAGCGAATTGGTTCCAGCTCATAGTGACCCTGTGTAGTTTCTGAGGGGCGGCTAGTGAGTTTGAACCACTGACCTTTTGGTTCAAACCTACCATGAGGTCCAGTGCTATAGTAAATGATAAAACACAGGAGGCCAACCGCAAGGTCGGTCGTTCAAGCCCACCAGTTGCTCTCAGAAAGCCTATACAGGGTTACTCTGAGTTGGAACCAACTCGATAGCACTTAACAACAACAACAACAATAGGAACACAAAGACGATTTCTAGTTGAAAGCCTGGTAGACGTTTTCGAATGTACAATCGTACTTTCAAGTGTTGTTGGGTACTCACGTCAGCACACTGACTGGTACAATGTGTTCCTCTAAACACTAACTCAGAACTCTGCCCGTATAACACAAGGCTGTTCTGGGATTAAGAAGAAGAATTGCAGACATCCCATATTAGATTCAGCAGCAAGGAACCTTTCCCTAAACACAAACGTCTGGAGTAGCAACTCAGAAGGTCAAATGGTCAATGAAGCTTCTAAAAATATTTGAGTAAATTCCCTGAGACAAGCTTTGGCACTGGGAAGGGTCCATTTTAGCTGTGATATTTTTATTTATATTTGAAGTGAATTTTATTGCTTGACAAGTTAATTAGTATTAATTATGTATTTTTACTTGAGTGAAATAAATTGTTTTTAGATGAAAAAAAAAAAAGTTTCAGGTTCATCTGAGACTTTGAGATCACTTGAGAAAGGATATGGCTTTTCCGGCCATCTGGAATCTTTATATGTCTGTCACCCCGCCTAACTCTTGTGCTAACCCTCCACAGAATATATTATTGTCCCTTTTTATCATACAAAGAAACCAAGATGCAGAAGATTTACTTTGGCCAACTTTGCACAGTTAGTAAATTTTGAATGTAAGATTTGATCCTAAGGTTGATCAACTCAAAAACAAATTCTTCTTGTCACTCTTCCAGTTCAATGTATTCCCACTCCACCTGCTGGCCCAGTGACCATACATTTCCTTTATATCAAGGCAGTTGTTTTGCTTTTTCTGCACTGTCTCCTTTTATGGGTAGATGTCGGGAGAGTCTTTAGGCTTTCCTGGCTCAAACCTTCCAATTGCCATCAAGTCGACTCCAACTCAGAATAGAACTGTCAGCCCATAGGGTTTTCAGTGAC
>NW_006408540.1:16725437-16727919 GCF_000296735.1 Chrysochloris asiatica | reverse complement strand
TGGCAATGAGACAATATACAATAGAATGAATGTAAAACTAATGTTCTCCCATGTAAACTATCACATAATTCACAATAAATCATTTAAAAACAAAAAAACCTAGATCACCAGGCCTTTCTTCCAAGGCACCTCTGAGTAAGCAGGTGGCAATCAGCTGAGCCCATTAACCATTCACATCACCCAGAAACTCACTCATCTCCCAAATCTAAAAACCAGAAAGAACCAAACCCGGTGCTCTTGAATTGATTGCGGCTCACAATAACCCTGTAGAACAAAGAGGAACTATCCCCTTGGATTTCAAGGCTACAAATTTTCATGGAAACAGACTATCACTTTTTTCTCCCAAGGATCAGCTGGTGGATTCAAACCACTGTACTTTCAGATATCTGAGCACTTTAACCACTGTGCTACCAGGGATCCCTCACAAATCTACCTAATATCAGATCCCTATGATTCTCAGATTCTGAAAACAAGCAGAACATAGAAGGTTTGGAGATGCTTGTGGCCTGGTTCCCAACCAGACTTTCTAACCTGTTTTGTTTTTTTCAGTGCTTCCCTTGTGCCTTGCTGTCTGTTATGGATTGAATGGTTTCTTCCCCAGAGCGTGTCTTGGAAACCTAACCTCTATAGCTGCATTGGGAATAGGGTTTTATTTGTTGTTTTAATTAAGGCCATGTCAGTGTAGGGTGGGCCCTGAACCTCATCACATCTGAGTGATAATGTAGCCGGGGCACAGACCAGCACAGGTGAGGAGAGATAGATGCCACATGAAAGTGGCCAAGGAACTGAGGACCACTGGGATTTCACAAGCTGAAAGAGACAAGGACCTTGGACCAGAGGCAAGATTCCTGAATTCCATCATCTAGCTTTCTAACGTGCAAGAAAATATATTTCCATTCTTTAAAACTAGTCATGCATTCTGTTATAGCTACACTAGGTACTTAAGATACTGCTTTCCTCATGGCTTCCTCTCCAAATACAGTGTCTTAACCCTCATCTAGTTGCCACGATTCTTCTCAATCCTAAGAAGAAACCACAGACAGCCCATCTTCTGGTAGTTGAGTGTCTCCTACTGACGGTGACGATGTGTTGCCACACTGATGGAGTCCCAGGGCACTTCAGGCAGGCTGCCCTCTCCTCCCAAGTAATTACAAGCTCCTGAACAGGCTAAAGCTGGTCTTTATTTTGAATTGATGCTGAAAGTTGTTTTGCTTAAAAATATTTAGAAAAAAAAAAAAAACAAAGAATGAACCTAGTCCCCTCTTCAACCTCCCACCCCTCAAGGACTGGTTTGTTTGTAAATACACAAGGGAAACACAATATTTGAAAAGGGTGTAAATACCCCAGATCCAAGATTCCAAGATAGAAAACATAAGTGATATTGAACAGCCTCTGAGTAAAATACAAAGTAAACAGCAACACCAGTTTTACTCAGACCCAGCTCTGCTATCAACTCATGTATGAAACCCCCTCTCCTGTGTGATCCCTGTTGCTCTTAGTGGTCACCAAGTTGGTCCTCGGTGCAGGGAAACCCCGCACTACCCGATCCTGCACCATCCCTGTTATCAGTTGTGAGTCAGACCATTGTGATCCAGAGGGGTTTTGCTGATTGATTTTTCACAAGCAGTTTACCAGGCCTTTCTTCCTATTCTGTCCTTATCTGGAAGATCCACTGAAACCTGCTCAGCATCATAGTAAAACACAAGACTCCTCAGATGGATGGTGGCAGAGCATGTGGCACAGTGGCCAGGAACGGAACTCAGCCAAACACTAATACCTGTCACTACCATTCATTATATGAGGAGGCTCCAAAAAAGGTGTATAAAAAATTCCGTTATCTTTTTATTCCATTTGTCCATAAATTTTCTGAAGCCCCCTCATATTTCTACTGCATTCTGTCCACTGTATTTTTACCAGTTGCCTAAGAGGCTGTCTTTTATTCCAAGAATTCTTGACCAAAAACTCCTTTTATTTAATTCCCTTGTCCCTCAGAGCCTGACATAGTGTTACTTTTAAATAAATATTTACTGAATAAATGAATGAAATAACGGGAACATTCTAGAGTTGTTCTGTCAAAACATATTTAGCCATTTGTTCTAATAACACAGACTGCACTTCCTGTCCCTGAGTTGTAAGGTCCTGGAAGAATTCGAGAATTCATACCTTCTTGCTGGCTTAGATATCTTTTACCCATTGCAGGCGGGAAAAGTCATTGTTTTTTGCTTGAAAATATGTACTTAAATTTGTTTCTTAAAGACATTTGAAACTATCAAAGTTTGTTCCACCAGGCTAAACCCCTCAATTTTTAGCTTGTTGTTGTTGTTAAGGGCCGTTGATTCAGGTCTGACTCACAATCACCCTGTATAGGATTTCCAAGGACCGGATGGTGAGTTTGAACCAAGAAGATAAAGATTAATTGACAGAAGTAGAAAGAGTTGGCAGTAACTATGAAAAATGAGACTAGCTGAACAGATATCCATCT
>NW_006408540.1:16673219-16724359 GCF_000296735.1 Chrysochloris asiatica | reverse complement strand
TTTTTTAAAGATTTTCTTGATAAAATAAACATTTTATGACAGTTACTGGTGGGAGAGGGGGACATGGAAAATTAGTCACAGGCTAGTGTGACAGGGCAGGCAATATACAGCAAGGGGGAGGTTAGCAGAGGAAAGACAAAGGTAGCGGAAAACACAGGGAGAAATGCAAGAGTTAAAGTGAATAGAGGTAAATACTTGTAACTGGTGGTACATGGAGGGGATTGTAATCATGTAATGAAGCAAAGAATGTGATTTGTTGAATGTAAAACTGATGATCTGCTCTGCAAACTTTCACTCAATTCACAAAAAAATTCTTTTGAAAAACTGACATGTAAAGATTAATCTACAAGTACCATGTGGAAGCCATGTCTGACTTCCCCTGGCTTCACAAGGAGGAAAGAGAATCAAACTCAAAATCAGCCCAAGGTTGATTCCTATGAAGCAAAGGCCAGACATGCTTTCACCCTACAGCCTTCTTTACCCTATTCTGACACCAACCATCCCTCCCACAGTGCTCTCTGCTTCACAGCTGGGTTCCATAATCCATTACAGTGGCCACACAGAACTCACAGCAATGCTCACGATTATGGGTTTTATTGGGGAAATGAACAGACTACAATTCAAGGTCAAAACCAACTCAGGATGCAGCAGTTCTCCAGTGAGGAACACCTCTTGTCAGTCATACTGCAGGTGCCCTTCACTCTTGTTTCAGCCTCTCAGCCCTGTGGTCCCTTGACCTCTGCCCTGTTTGAGCACGGTTACACAGTTCTTTCAGCCAGTCTGTGAATGTCCAAACGGCATGTTCTTCAAGCCGGTCTACTGCCCATAGGCACTCAGCTGTACTCAGTCCGTTGGTCTAGAGCCTGAAGCTGCTCTGTCTCTCCATGCCACCCCCTCTGCTGTTGTCTCTGCCATCGCCTTGGCAGTCACTGTTTCTCTAGGTAGGGATCTCACATGCCACTCATGTTCTTCCTTCTTGATGGTCCTAGGATCTTCTGTCTCTGCTTCAGAGATGACTCCTTTTAAACCTAGCTGGAGGGCAAAATTAACCAATCCCAGCCACAGGGTACTGTATACCTTATTTGCATAGTGCCAGCCAATCACTTGGTTGGAATTAAGAAAACTTTGGATAGAAAAGCCATATTAAATAAATCTAAGGTACCACAATATCCTAGGTGAGCTAAAATAGACTGGTATTGACCATCTTTAATCTGACAGTTAAACAGTTTACTATGCTTAGACCCTCAAATTGAAGAGGAATGGCATCTCATTCATCATTAAAATGAACATTACAAGATCTATTTCGAAGTAAAATACTGTTTGTGATAGGAAAATATCCATGCACCTACAAATACCACCATTATTCTGATTTATGCACCAACCACTAAAGCCATTGATGATGAAATCAAAGAGTTCTACCACCTTCTTCAAGGAATCCTGGCAGCATAATGGATTGCAAGCTGGGCTGCTAACCATAAGGTCAGTAGTTTGAGTCTACCAGTCACTCCATGGGAGAAAGATGAGGCTTTCTGCTCTCATAAACATTTACAGCCTTGGAAACCCTATACAGGGTCACTATGACCAGAACCAACGTGGTAACACACAACCACCACCACCACCTTGTTCAGTCTGAAATTTATCAAGCATTCAACCAAAATGCATGCATAAGTACTGGTGATTTGAAGGCATAGTAGTTGGAAAATATGGTCTTGGTGATAGATATGATGCTAGAGAATGTATGATAGAATTTTTCAAGACCAACAATTTATTCATTACAAATACCTTTTTAAATAATATAAAAGGCAACATAACACACGACTCTCACCAGATGGAATGCATAGAAATCAAATTACTATATCTGTAGGAAGAGACTGTGGAAAATGTCTACATCATCAGTCAAAACAAGGCCAGGGCAGACTGTAGAACAGTCTGAACATATGTAGAACCACAGAACTGTAGAACATATGTAGAACATATGCAAGTTCAGGCAAAAGCCTGAAGAAAATTATAACAAGTCCACAAAAGCTAAAATATGAACTTGCGTATATATTCCACCTGAATTTAGAGACCGTCTGAAGAACAGATTTGATGCGTTAAACACTAATGATCAAAGACCAGAAGAGTTGTGATATGACAAGAATATCATACACAAAGAAAGTCATAGGTCATTTCAAAGACAAGAAACAGGGAAAAGACAAAAATGGATGTCATAAGAGGCTTGGAAGCTTAATCTTGAGTGTAGAGAAAGTAAAACAGCTACAAGAAAGGAGGAAGTAAAAGAGCAGAACAGAAGACAAAGTAAAGTATTGTAGTGAAAAGCACACGCACCTGGAGTTAGAAAGCCAAAAGGGAAGAACTCACTCAGTATTTCTCAAGCTGAAAGTACTGAAGCAAAAAGTCAAGCTTCGACTTGAAATATTGAAGGATTCTATGGTCAAAATATTGAATGATGCAGAAATGATGTAGATGGAACTAATACAGAGTCACTGTACCAAAAAGAATCAATTGATGTTCAATTATTTCAAGAGGTAGCCTATGAACAAGAAGCAATAGTACTGAAAGAAGGAGTCCACGTGGCACTGAGAACAATGGCAAAAAACCAAGACTCCAGGAACCTGATGGAATACAAACGGAAACATTTCAGTAAACTGATGCAGTCCTGGAGATGCTCACTTGTCTATGCCAAGAAATTTTGAAGACGGCTACCTGGCCAGTCAATTGGAAGATTTCTATATTTGTGCCTATTCCAAAAAAAAAAGGTGATTCAATGGAATAAAGAAAACATTGAACAATATCATTAATATCATACACAACTGAAATTTTGCTAAAGAGACTTCAAAAACAGCAATGCTTCTGACAGGGAGTTGCCAGAAATTCAAGTTAGGTTCAGAAGAAGGCATCAAATGAGGGATATGATTGCTGCCATCAGATGAATTGTTACTGAAAACAGAGAATATCAGAATGATGGTTACTTGCTCTCTGTTGACTATGAAAAGGCATTTGATTGTGTGGAACATAATAAACTATTGATAATATTGCAAAGAATGAGTTTTCCAGAACACTTAATTGTGCTCATGAGGAACCTATGCATAGACCAAGAGGCAGTCGTTAGAACAGAACAAGGGGTTGCTGAATGGTTAAAATCAGGAAGGGTGTGTGCTGAGAAAATAATCAAAGAAGTTGGATTACAGGAAGAAGAACATGGTATCAGGATTGGAGGAAGATTCATTAACAACCTGCAATATGCACATGATATGACCTTACTTGCTGGAAGCAAAGAGGACTTGAAATTCTTACTGCTGAAGATCAAAAACTCCAGCATTCAGTATGGATTGCACCTCAATGTAAAGAAAACAAAAATCTTCACAACTGGATCAATAAATCCATCTTACTACAATGAAGAAAAGATGGAAGTTGTCAAAGACTTCATTTTGCTGGGATCCATAATCAACAGTCATGGAAGCAGCAGTCAAGAAATTAAACAACATATCGCATTAGACAAATCTGCTTTACAAGAACTCTTTAAAATCTTCAAGAGCAAATAAGTCAGTTTGAGGAATAAGATGTGCCATGGTATTTTCTTTCATCTCATATGGATGTGACCAGAACAAGAGAACAATGAATGGTTTAAAATTAGGAAAGGTGTGAGCCAGGGTTGTATGCTTTCACCAAATTTATTCAATCTGTACACTGAGCAATTAATTCAAGAAACTGGATTATATGAAGAAGAACATGGCAACAGGGTTAGAAGAAAACTCATTAACAACCTATGATATGCAGATGATACAACCTTGCATGCTGAAGGAGACGAGGACTTAAAATATTTACTGATAAAAATCAAAGACCACAGCGTTCAGTATGGATTGCACCTCAATGTAAAGAAAACAAACATCCTCACCACTGAACCAATAAATAACAGCATGATAAATGGAGAAAAGATTGATGTTGTCAAAGACTTCATTTTGCTTGAATCCACTATCAACCCTCATGGAAGCAGCTGTCAAGAAATCAAATAATGTATTCCATTAGTCAAATCTGTTGCATAAGAGCTCTTTAAAGTGTTCAATAGCAAAGATATCAATTTGAGGACTAAGGTGCACCTGGTCCAAGCCATAGTATTTTCAATACTTTTATATGCATGTGAAATTTGGACAGTAAATAAGGAAGACCAAAGAAGAACTGATGCATTTGAATTGTGATATTGGAGAAGAATATGAAAAGTACCATGGACTGTTAGAAGAGCAAAGTTGTGTTGGAAGAAGTACAACCAGAATTCTCCTTAGAAACTAGGATGGTGGTACTTAATCTCTCATACTTCAGTCATATTATCAGGAGGAACCAGTCTCTAGAGAGGTCCCTTGGTAAAGTGGAGGGTCAGTGAAAAAAAAGATCCTAGTAAGATGGATTGGCACAGTGGCAGCCGCAATGGGATCAAGTATAGCAGTTTTGTTCTGTCGTGCATAAGGTCTCTGAGTTGGAATCAACTCAACGGCATCTAACAACAGCATATGAATGTGAAAGTTGGACAGTGAGTAAGTAGGACCATAGAATAATCGATGCATTTGAATTACAATGTTGGAGAAGAATACAATTATGATGTTGACGAAGAGTACAATCAGAATGCTCTTTAGAAAGATGGATGACAAGACTTCATCTCTCCTACTTCGGAAATGTTGTCAGGAGGAACCAATCCCTGGAATAAGTGTATCATGCTTGGAAAAGTGAAGGGTCAGCAAAAAAGGGGAAGGTTCCACAGTGGTAAAAACAACGAACTGAAATGTAACAACAATTATGAGGCTGGCGAAGGATCGGGTAGTGTTTTGTTCTGTTGTGTTCTATGAGTTGGGACCGAGTATACAGCATGTAAAAACAACCACCATGACATAAACGGCATTTTATCCTTCAGCATAATATTCATTCACGGTTCTTCTCATAACTCAGAAAATAAAGAGATTTCAGATTCCTAAAATCTTATACTTGGTTCACTTTACATCATATTTCAAAAAGGTTCACATGTATACTCAGACAGTCTGACTCAAATATCTACGTGAACTATACTTATTTGTGTAGCACACCAATATGATATTTCTGAGTCAGTACTTTATAGTGAATGTGTTCTTATCAGATAACTCAAAATACTGTGTCTCTACTTCCACCGATTCCAAAATTTCTCTTTGGTTTCAAGTAGATGTTTTTCCCCATTCCTGGGTTGCAACAGTTTAAAAATGCCTCAGGCTGCGTTGTGTGCAGACAGATTGTATAAGAAGCTATTGGAATGGAGTCCAAGCCGCGTTGTTCATTGGCATTGCGACAATGGCACATTACTTAGCCACAACTACATAGTACTAGCACCAGATTTATAATGTTGTTGTTGTTTGTCATTGTGTCAATTCTGATTCACAGCAACCTTAAATGTCAGACTAGAACTGCCCCCTATAGGATTTCCAAGGCCACGATCTTCCAGGAGCTGATGGCCAACTCTTTTTCCCACATAGCAGCTGGTAGATTCAAACCACTGACATCTTGGTTAGCAAATGAGCACTTGACCACTATGACACCAGGATTTATGAGACACAACATTAATGCCTATTTCATAGGGCTCTTATAGCAATTAATAAGACAGCACATGAATAGCACCTAACACAGGAAGACTGAAGACATATTTCTCTAAATATGGAACTTTAGATGTCATCCCAAGCAAAGTAGACAACCCCTTTCTTTGCTTTAAGCCTATCGCTGTCCTTACAGATAAAGTCAGTAAGATGTTTCTAAACAAAAGAATGATGAGCAACAATGGTTCATTGCCAGAATTCTCACCTTCATGTGGGAGACAAGACTCAGATTCAATTCTTGACCAATGTGTCCTCATGCACAGCTACCAGTGGAGAATCATGGGATTCTATAATGCTGAAGCGGTTTCAGTGGAGCTTTCAGACTAAGGCATGTCAATGTACTTCTGAAAAGCAGCCAATGAAAATCCTATGGAGCACAACAGTACAATCCCCAACCAATCATAGTGAAGGCACAAAATCACGTATCAACTCTGCTTTGTGTATGGGGTTGCCATGAGTTGGGGACTGAGTTGATGACAGCTAACAACAAATATAAGAAAGAAATCGAACACAAGTGTCATCTCTAGAAATAGTCAACTAAGTAGGTTCATATGTAAGACTGGCATAGGAAGATCATTATAACTCTCTAGTCTGAGGAGACCTTGCAGCTCTGGAAGTCAGATGAGCAGTCAATGCCACGGAAGCCCTTAGGAATGTAGACTCTGAATTCTTTGTTGCAGGCCCCTTTGTATGTACTTGATATCATTCCAATAAACAGTAATTTGGGTCAAATACATTCCACTACAAGGAAATAACATTGCTCTGGGCAACTGCTAATTTGAATGATGGTCAACTAGGTATGCAGCACACATGAATTTAGCACAGAATTAGTTATGTTTGTTTGGTTTTTAACCCAGCAGAGTTGTTGTCAGGAAAAATTATCTTTGGAGTTGGAGCATGCAATAGTATTATTTATTATTGTATTATTTAGACAACATATACATCTATTATAGTTGCTGAGAGTTTCAAAGTAAAACGACGCTGGTAAACCTAGTAATTACAGACTGGTTGTGTTAATAAGATGAGCTGTTCTCTGGTACAAAATTGTAACCCTGCCTGCCTGCTCTCAGAATTGTACAGACCCCCAAACAATAAAGGGCTGATATTTGTACATAATGTACATTTATCGGTCCAGGGCTATGTAATAGAATGCTCTTGATTCGTGGGGAAAACAGACCCATAAAAATAAATTGCAGACATTTTACAGTAGAAAATGGTACTCTCCTGTAGAAAGCAAGAAAGTGGTTAATGTACAAAAGAAAGTGCATTGAACGTAATGAGATGCATTTTTTTTTTGTCTAGCAAATGTATTTATTGTGTGTTGGAAATTGTAATATCTTCCCCTGCACAAAGAAATTTCTATTACAAAGCTCGTTTGCTATTGTGAGGAGTAAAACTCTTTTCTTGTTTACTCAAGTGGTCCATCTTAATATCAACCCACAGCAGTGTCAAGTTCACTTAAGAAGATCAATGTGTAGATAAGAACAGGACAAATCAAAAACCAGAAGATTCCATTTCATCTGCTTTTCATATCTGAGCAAGTGCTGTGAAATTCACTACATCTGATAGCAATATCATTTTGGAAAGCATTCTTCTTTTCAGAAGAAAGCGCTAAAAGTTGGTCAATTTGAGGGCCTTGTCAATAAATGTCAGTTAACACATTTCATTATAATATTTTTTTTGTCTTTTAGAGCTGCCCTTTTGAATGATCTGTTCAGCTCTTATATTTCATCATTCCATTCCCTTTAGTTACTCTATGTTTAAGAGCAAGTTTCAGAGACTCTCCGACATTCATTTTGGTCTTTACTTTTTTCCTGCCTTTTAAATGACCCTTTCCTTTCTTTATGTCTTTGATTTCGTCCTGAAATTGGTGTTAAATGTGTCCAATTTATTCTTGAAATGGTCTCTAAATTCAGGTGGCAGATATTTAAGGTCATAGTTTGATTCTCCTGGGCTTGTTTTCATTTTCTTCAGCTTCAACTTGAACTTGCATATGAACAATTGATGGCAGTAGTTGGCCCTGGCCTTGTTCTGATGAGCTTCTCTTTGTCTCTTTCCACAAATGTAGTCAATTTGATTCCTGTGTATCCATTCAGGGAGGTCCATGTGTAGAGTTGCCATTTAAATAGTTAAGAACCAGTATTTCCGGTGAATAGGTCTTGCTCTTGCAATCTCTGGCATCATTTCTATCGCCAAGGCCATATTTCCCAAATGCTCATCCTTCTTCTTTGTTTCCAACTTTCAGGTTCCAATCACCAGTAATTATCAATTCATCTTGATTGCATATTTGATTACTTCCAGACTGCAAAGTTGGGTAAAAAAGAATCTTCAAATTCTTCATCTTTGGCTTTAGTAGTTCATGTGTACATTTGAATAATAGTCATATTAACTAGCCTTCCTTGTTGTTGTTCTTGTTAGGTGCCATGGAGTCAGTACCCACTCATAGCGACCCTATGCACAACAGAACAAAGCACTGCCTGGTCTTACGCCAACCTCACAATTGTTGCTATATTTGATCCCATCGCTGCTACAACTGTCCCAATCCACCTCATTGGAGGTCTTCCTCTTTTTCTCCAACCTTCTATCTTACCAAACATGATAGCCTTCTCCAGGCATAGGTTCCTCCTGAAAATATGTCCAAAGTATGAGCCAGAACCGTCCTGGCTTCCCGGGAGCATTCTGGCTGTATTTCCTCCAACACAGAAATCCTCCTTGTATGCATATGAATATTATCTTATTTCTGACAGTGTGTACTTCAGGATAGATCTTGAAGTGTTCTTTTTGACAATGAATGGGAGGCCATTCCTCTTCAATTTGTCACTCATGCCATGGTAGACCATACAATTGTCCAATTCAAAATGGTCAATACCAGTCCATTTCAGATTATTAACGCCTAGGATGTCATTCTTCAAGGATTCCATTTCTTTTGTTGTTGTTTTTGACAAATTTCAATTTTCCAAGATTCATACTCATATATTGCATGTCCAACTACTAATGAAAGTCCAGAAATCATTATTCTGTGTTCTTAAGACCAACTCTGCTTTGAAGAGGTAGCTCTACTCAGCCACATTTTGTATGTCTTCCAACCTGCAGGGCTCATCTTCCAGCACTCTATCAAACATTGCTCAGCTGATATTCATAAGGTTTCCATTGGCCAATTTTTTTTTTCAAAAGTAGATTGTCAAGTCCCTATTCCCAGTCTGTCATATTATGGAAGTTCCACTGAAACCTGGCCACCATGGGTGACCCTTTTGACATTTGAAATACCAGTGGCATAGATTTCAACATCGCAGCACCATGCAAATCACCACGGTACAACTGGTATGAGTGATGGTATAATGAAATGTACAAAGACCTGAAGTTAGAAAACCAAAAAGGAAGAGTACACTCAGCATTTTGCAAGTTGAAAGAACTTAAAAAAATATATGCAATCCTTGAGTTTCAATATTTAAAGATTCCATGGTCAAAATACTGAATGTCACAGAAAGTAATAAAAGAAGATGGAAGGAATGCTCAGAGTCACTGTACCAAAAAGAATTAGTTGATATTTAGCCCTATCAGAACACAGCCTATGATCAATCACTGACTATGCTGAACGAAGTCCAAGCAGCACTGAAGGCATTGGTGGAAAACAAGGCTCCAGGAATTGACAGGGAACCAACTGAGATGTTTCAGCTAACAACTGCAATTTGGGAAGCATTCTCATCTGTGCCAAGAAATTTGGAAGACAGCCACCTGGCCAGCCACCTGGGAGAGATCCACATCTGTGCCATTCCAAACAAAAGACATCCAACAGAAGGAGGAAATTATTGAACAATATCATTAATATGATGTGCAGGCAAGATTTCGCTGAAGATAATTCAAAAATAATTGCAGCAGTACATCAAGAGGCGACTGCCAGAAATTCAAGCTGGATTCAGAAGAAGATATAAATCAAGGACTATCAGCGCTGATATCACATGGATCTTGGCTGAAAGCAGAGAACAATAGAAAGATGTCTACCTGTGTTTTCTTGATTACACAAAGGCATTTGATTGTGTGGATTATAATAAAGCATGGATAACATTGTAAAGAATGAGAATTCCAGAACAATTCATTGTGCTCATAGGAAAACTATGCATAGACCGAGAGGCAGCTGTTAAAAACAGAACAAAGGTATACTACATGGGCAAAACTCAGGAAAGGTGTGTGTCAGGGTTTACTCAATCTGTATATTGAGCAAATAATCTGAGAAACTGGATTACATGAAGAAACATGTGGCTTCAAGATTGGAGAAAGATTCATTAATAAATAGCCTGTGATACGCAAATGATGTAACCTTGCTTACTGAACACAAAGGGAATTTGAAGCACTTACTGATGAAGATCAAAGACTACAGCCTCCAATATGAATTACACTTCAACATGAAAAAAAAATTCTGCACAACTAGGCCCATAAGCAGCATCATGATAAACGGTGGTGAAAAGATTGAAACTGTCAAAGATTTCATTTTACTTGGAGCCACATCAACACCATGGAAGCAGCAGTCAAGAAATCAAAAACATATTGCAGTGGACAAATTTACTGCAAAAAAATCTCTTCGTAGTGGTAGAGAGCAAAGATGTCACTTTGAGGTGTGTCTGACTCAAACCCCGGTATGTTCCATCACCTCATATGTGAATGGAGCTCTGGTAGCATAGTGGTTACGAATCGGGCTGCGAACCTTAAGGTCAGCGGTTCGAAACTACCAGTCGCTCCGTGGGAGAAAGATGAGGCTTTCTACTCCCATAAGGATTTACACCCTCGGAAACCCTGTACAGGTTCGCTATGGGTCGGAACCGACTCGACCGCACTTAACAACAACAACAACAACATATGCATGGGAAAGCTGGACAGTGAACAAGCAAGACCAAAGAAGAATTGGTACATTTGAATTGAGTATACCACAAACTGACAAAAGAATGAACATACCAGTTTTGGAAGAAGTACAGCCAGAATACTCCTTAAAATTGAGGCTGGCAAGACTTTGTCTCATGTACTTTGGATATGCTACCGGGAAGGACTTGTTATTGTTGTTGAGTGTCGTTGAGTCGGTTCCAACCCATAGTGACCCTGTATAGGGTTTCTGAGGCATGGTTGGAGAGTTTGGACCACAGACCTTGATGTTCAAACCTACCTTGCATTTCAGCAGATGAACCCACAGTGCCACACTAGAGCTTCCAAAGAGGGACAAGTCCCTGCAAACAGACATCATTCTTGGTAAACTAGAGGGTCAGCTAAAAAAAAGGTGGACCCAAAACAAAATGATGACATAGTGACTACAACAATGAGCTCAAACGTAGTACCAATTGTGGGAATGGCACAGGATTGGCTAGTGTTTCATGTTGTTGTACAGAAGATCAGTCCTGGTGTGGCACTGTAGATCAAGCACTGGACCAAATGTTGGTTTGAACTGTAAGGTCAGCAGTTCAAATCCACCAATCACACCTTGGAAACCCTATACAAGGTCGCTGTGAGTTGGAACCAACTCAACAACACTAAATATCACCAACAACAAGATCACTATGAGTCTGAACTGACTCAATGGCACCTAAAAACATAACAACATTAAAGCAAACAAAAAGCCCTTTTGCTTTTGAGTATGTTTATGGATAAATGAAGAGTTGATTTTTTTCTAGTATTTTTGAGACAGAAGTCCAAATTGTCTTCAGGTAGAGATAATGTACAAAAACCCTCATGAGTCATTTATTAAGACACACATTGATTGTGACACCAAATCAGCATACCATGCATCAATTTTATGTCTGACAATCACAGTAAATCAAGTTGCAAATACGAAATGCTATGAATTTTCAATGAGGATAAATGTCAGTGCTTAAGGCTGAGCAACAACTGGGTAGTATTTTTCACAGAACTCACAGCAGACATAGGAATCAGAGGCTTCGGCTCTCTATGGGTAGCAGAGGGTGGGCAGTGAAATCTAGACAGTACCAACCTACAGGCAAGCTTTTGTATTGTTGCTGTACTACTCCTCGGGACCGAGAAGTGACATTTACAATGTTTGGGTTCTGGATTTGGTAGATCACATGATCATAGAAACAATAGGTTATTGTTCACAGCCTTTGAGTCAGTCCGCTACTGGACCTCATGCAAAACACAATTTATAGCTGCCCGATCCTGCACCATCTCCTTAATCAGTTTTGGATCTGACTGTTGAGATCCACAGGGTTTTCACTGGCTGATTTTCAGAAAATTGTCAGGCCTTTGTCCCTACTCCATGCTAGTCTGCCACTCACAAACCTCCAGTGACTGAGGTGCATGGTGTATACTGGCTGGGAATCAAACCCACATCTCCCACGTGGAGAGTGAGAATTCTACCATTGGTTCCAAAGGTATTTAAGAGCGTAGTTCTGGAATCACCCAATGGAATGATTTAATCTTTCAGACTAAACCTCTGAAATGGAGAAAGTAACAACCCCTATCTTTTAGAGTCCATTTGTAAGTGTATCCGGTGACTGGGTTCAAGTAGGTTGATTTAAGATTATAGAACTCTTCCAATTTTCAGTCTCATGACCACTCGGTCCTCTCCAAATGAGAAGAATTTCCCCTCAGAGGCCACCACTGTCATACCAACAAAGCAGCTGCCTAACTCATCCCTGGAACAACAAATGCTATAACACAACACAACCAGAAAACTATCGCTCACACACCCTCAATCCTGAGAATCTCATATTCCTGTAACCTCCCCAGGAGGTTTTAAGGATTCATGAAATCGATGAAAAACCAGTCAAGTTCCTAACTCAAACCAGACCTCTTGGAAGAGAGTCTTGGCAAAGACAAACCTGGTATGTTTTCTCAACTATAAAATATTTGACAGGAAATAGAACAGTTCACTCTCAGAACAGAAAAGAGTTAGATATCTTCTCTCTGGTGGGTGATGCACAATAAGTTTGGGACATTTTGGTGGAAAATTGAAGGAAGAAAGGCTATCCCCTGGCTTTTCTGCTTTGCATTATTTTTTGGAAAGGCAAGATGGATACTCATTCGTATTCCACCAGTGTCCGGGTCAGAGGCAGCAGTGAAGAAGGTATAAACAAATGCTTGTTCCTGCCATTTGGATTCTATCACACCTGGAAGTGTAGGGTGGGATACAGACGAGCTGAAAAGCACTGGACTCCTGCCTTGTCTTGTAATTCTTTTGGCTGTCCTATTTCTTGTTTCCTTCTTTCCCCGTAGGGCTTTGCTCTGTGAGTACTCTTTTAGCCGGTTCATTGATTTATCAGGTCAAGCACTGGTATTTCTTTGTAATAAACCAGGAAGGAATACCACAACTATATATATATATATATGTAATATATATATGTATATATATACACATATATATGTAATATATATATGTATATATATATATACATATATATATGTAAATAGTGCACACCTGTATAGATACATGCATAATCACACATAGACAATAAAATAATCATGTATATACACTCTGCACATATAACATACAAGCAAATGTACATACAGCCTGTCCTGTTTGCAACATTCACAGCTTCAATGATACACCACCACCTTTGCTTGTGACATTCTTTCCAGCCCCCTCACATTCTTCCCTCTCCTTCTCTCTGTCACTCATTCGTCTCTCAGTCACTCATTGATATCACTAGAGGCGGTGGTGGTACAGGGGCAGAATTCTCCTTCTCCATGTGGGAGACCCGGGCTCAATTACCAGAGAACGTACATCATGCACATCCTGTCAGTGAAGCCTTATGTGTTGTGTGATGCTCAACAGGTTTCAGCAGAACTACCAGACTAAGACAGATAAGGAAGAAAGGTTTGGCGATCTACTTCTGAAAAGGCAGTCCATGAATACCTGTGGATCTGAATGGTTTGATCCCATTGTGCAGAGGGACCAACCAGAGGGTAGTCAGTAACAACCACAACAGAGGGATGATTTTTAAAAGTCAAACCTATTGCTGTTGAATCGATTCAGACCCATAGTGATGCTATGGATAAGACTTGTTGTTGTTATGTGCCATGGAGTTGGTTCCTACTCATAGTGACCCTGCACAGGTTTTACAAGGCTGTAAATCTTTATAGGAGCAGCAAGCCTCATCTTTCTCCTGTGGAACAGCTGGCAGTTTCAAACTGCTGACCTTAAGGTTTTCAGCCCGATTCATAACCACTACGCTACCAGAGCTCCCAATGGCTAAGAGTAGAACTGCCTAAAGGGTTTCCAAGGCCATAACCTTCCCAGAAACAGACTTCTACAACTCTTTCCACAGAGCCACTGGTGGGTTCAAATCACTGACCTTTTAGCAGTCAAATGCTTAGAATGAATAAAAGAAGGCACCACTCACCCGTGTGAGTAAAAACATATAGAACTTGCTTTGTTATTGTTGTTGTGGTTGTTAAGAGCTTTGTTATTGTTGTTGTTGTTGTTAAGAGCTATCAAGTTGGTTTCCACCCATAGTGACCCTGCTGTTCAGGGTTTCCAAGGAGCAACTGGTGATCTTGAACCACCGACCCTGCAGTTCAAAGAGCTTTGCAGTCTGGTGCATTAACGTGCCGGGGGTGGAGTTAGCAAGAAAATTGACTTCAAATAAATATTCAAAATAAATTTGCTGCAGAGTCAAAAAGGAGCTGAGACAGTTACCCCATGACAGAGCCATTGGAGATGTGTCCTAACTCAGTTAGTCTTCTCATTCCATGGAAGCCATTCCAACGGTAGATGGATGTTGTGGACGGACTCGTTTAATGGTCTAGTTATCTCCACACCTCATCCCCAGTGTCTTTGCCCAACTGCAGCTGTCATTTGCCCTGCTGTGGCCCTCGAGATGGCAACAAAAGCTTGAGAAATTTCTGCTTACCGTCTTGCGCAATTGGGTTTTTGAGTGATAAGGTTTTCACATTTTTAGATCGGATGTCCTGATGCGTACAGCAGGACTAGGCCACTAGAAGATGGATGATACATGTGGCTGAGCTGAGAGACCCCAGCGAAGGCCATCAAAGGTCAGCCAATAGCTAGTTGATCCCACAAGGGAACACGTGGATGAGTAGAAGAGCAACTCAGCCTCAACTATTGGTCAGCAAACTAGAAAGTAAATAAATGGCTGGTTTAAGCAAACAAGTTTGGGAGTGGTTTGTTATACAGCATTATTTGGGGTGATAGATAAATGACACAGAAATTGTTATTTAGAAGAAAAGTGCTGTAATAACGAAAGTTTTAAAATATGGCAGTAGGCAGACAGAGAGCAGAGGCTGGAAAAATGATCAGGAACCAGCTAGAGAAATGGTAGGATAGGTTGGGTAGTAGCAAAAGCACTTGGTAAAGCTGTCACCTGTAGTAATTCAGCAGATAGAAAATGTAGCTAATCAACCTTTGAATTTGAGCAACAACTTTCCTGAAAGAATGCTGATAATGCCAATGGCTCTAGAACATTGATAATGTTCTACAAAAATCTGTGTTGTTGATGCAGTCAAGTCGGTTACAACTCATAGTGACCCTATGCACGACAGAATGAAACCCTGCCTGGTTCTGTGCCATCCTCACAATTGTTATGTTTGAGTCCATTGTTGCCACTGTGTTACTCCATCTCATCAGGTGGATTTTTTCAACGACCCTCTACTTTGCAAAGCACCAGGTCTTTATCGAGGTCCCTCCTGATAACATGTCCAAAACACATAAGAGGATGTCTTGCCATTCGAAGGATCATTATGGCTACACTTCTTCCAAAATAGATTTGTTTGTTCTTTTGAATTCCATGATACTTTCAATAGTCTTCGACAACACATAAAGAGGTCTTTTGCAGCAGATTTGCTCAGTGCAAACAAATGTGTTTGATTTCTTGACTGCTGCTTCCTTGGCTGTTGATCATAGATCCAAGTAAAATGAAATCCTCTTCAGTGTCCATCTTTTCCCCATTTATCATGTTGTTATTTATTGGCCTAGTTTTTGTTTTCTTTACATTGAGTTATAATCCATACTGAAGGCCGTATTTTTGACCTTCCCCTGAAACTACTTGAAGTCCTCTTCGCTTCCAGCAAACAAGACTGTGTCATCTGTATATTGTAGTTATGTAATTCTTCCTCCAAACCTAATGCTGTGTTCTTCTTCACATAATCCAGTTTCTTCAATTATTTGCTCAACATACAGATTAAAGAAGTACAGTGAAAGGATACAGCCATAGCACTCATCGTTCTTGATTTTAAACCATTCAGTGTTCCCGTGCTTTGTTCAAACAACTACCTGTTGGTCTATGTATAGATTTTGAATGAGAATAGATGTTTTCTGGAATCCCCATTCTTTGTAATATTTCACATAGTTCACATGTAATGTTACACATACTCATGATTCAGAGTCAAATGCCTCTGCATAGTCTGTAAATAAACACCTTTTTGGTATTCCTTGATTTCAGTCAAGTTGCATCTGACATCAGCAATGATGTCCTCTTCTGAACCTAACTTGAATATCTGGAAGTTGCCTGTCAATGTGCTATTGCAACTATTTTTTAACTATCTTCAGCAACATTTTATTTGCACGTGATATTATTTGATACTATCCACATCCCATTGACTTACCTTTTTTTTTTTTTTAATTGCACAATATGAATCTCTTCTAATCAGTTGAATGGAATAGATGAGTGAGCACCTCCAGTGCTGCATCAGTTTTTTGAAACATTCCAATTTGTATTCCATCAATTCCTGGAGTCGTGTTTTTCACCAATACCTTTAGTGCAGGTTGGACTTCTTTCTTCAGTATCACCAGTTCTTGATCATATGCTAGCATTTGAAATGGTTGAATGGCGACCATTTATTTTTGGTACACTCTGCATTCCTTCCATATTCCCTTGATGCCCTCTGTACCACTGAATATTTTGCCCATAGAATCCTTCAGTATTGCAGCCCACGGTTTGAATGTTTTTCTTCAGTTCTTTCAGTTAGAGAAATGCGGAAAATGTTTTTCCTTCTATATATTATAGAAAGTTTTATATTATTTCATATTGAAGTATGAAAAGACCTGGGCGGCTTTCTAACCCCGGGTCTTTACAAACTTCGTTATAATACTACTTTGGCTTTTTTATCTGTCCTTCAAAATTTTCAGTTCAACTTTTTTACTTCATTGTTTCCTCTACTTACCTTTGTTTTTCAATCTTCAAAAACAAGTTTCAGAGCCTCTTCTGACATCCATTTTGATCTTTCCTTTCTTTTCTGCCTTTTTAATGATCTTTTGCTTTCTTCATGTATAATATTCTTGATGTCATTTCACAACTTCTATGGTCTTCATTCATCAGTGTTCAATGCACATAATCTATTCTTGTGATGGTCTCTAAATTCAGATGGAGTATGTGCAACATCCTATCTTGGCTCATATGGATTTGCTTTAATTCTCTTCAGCTTTAGCCTGAACTTGTATATGAGCAATTGATGGTTGTTTCACAGTTGGCTCCTGGCTTTGTTTTAACTGGTGATATTTAACTTCTCCAATATCTCTTTTCACAGATATAGTTGATTTAATTCCTGTGTATTCCATCTGCCAAGGCCCATGTATATAATTACTGCTTATGTTGTTGAAAAAGTATTTATAATGAATAAGTTGTTGGTCTTGCAAAATTCTCTCATGTGATCTCCAGCTTCCTTTCTATCATGAAAGCCATACATTCTAACTACCAATCCTCCCTTTTTGTTTCCTACACCCCAACCAATCACCAATAATAATCAATGTATCTTGATTGCATGTTTGATCAATTTCATATTGCTAAAACTGGTGGTTGCTCTTGTTGTTAACTGCTATTGTTGGTTCAAACTCATAGTGACCCTGTATATGGTTTCCAAGGCTTTTTAAATTTTTGCAGGAGCAGAAAGCCTCATCTTTCACCAGAGGAGCAGCTGGTGAGCTCGAACCACCGACCTTGTAGTTTCAGCCCTGTGTTTATCCTACAGCGCCACTGTGCTCCTGTTGAAGTTGGTAGAATTATTTAATTTCTTCATCATTTGGTTTTAATGGTTGGTGCATAAATCTGAATAATAATCATATTAACTGATCTCTCCTTCAGGCTTATAGATATTATCCTATCACATTGTATTTCAATATAGCTCTTGAAATGTTATCTTTGATGATGGATGTGATGTCATTCCTCTTCAATTTTTCATTCATGGCATAGTAATCGATATGATTGTTCAATACAAAATAGCCAATACCTGTCTATATCAGAAAAGTGGCAGAGCAAAAAATAGGTTAAAAAAATAAGTTGCCAGTTCTTAAGAAAATTTAAAGGAACCCAAAGGGATCAAAAGGAGCCGTGGTGGCACAGTGCTTAACTGCTAGGCTGCTAACCAAAAGGTAAGCAGTTCAAATCCACCAGTTGCTTCATGGGAGAAAGATGTGTGTCCGTCTGTTTCTATAAAAGTTACAGCCTTGGAAATCCTATGGGTCAGCTCTGCCCTGTCCTATAGGCTTGCTATGACTTGGAATCAGCTTGATGGAAATGAGTAATAATAGAAACAGAGTCTCTGGATGGCACAAACGATTAAGCACTCAACTAATAACTGAATGGTTGGCAGTTAGAACCCACCCAGAGGCCCTTCTGAAGAAAGGACAGTGTATCTCCTTCCCAATGGTTATAGCCTTGAAAATGATGCAGTTCAGTTTGACTCTGCACATATGGTATAACCACAGGTCAGAATCAACTCGGCGGTAACTGGTTTGGCCTTTTGGTTTCTTATAAAGGGACTGGAACTTCTTGGTTGGAAAATAAAATTATTTCTCATCTCTAGTCTCCCCAGTCAGCAAAATATTCTCAAAGTAAATTATAGCCTGGGGCAAAGACCTTTTTATTAAGTTCTCTGAAAGCAATAAAGCAGAACCTGGTCGACTCTCTGAGCTAACAAAAGGGATACTGAGAATTTTTAGAGCATTATACCATAGCAACCTGACTTGTCCAAATAACAGTGTTTAAGGCTAGGGAGAGACCTCGCTCTACAAAAGAAACTTAAAATTTCAAGGATGCTATTTTGGCAAAGTAAAGAGTAACAATGTCACTTTGAGGACTAAGGAGTGTCTGATCCAAACCATGGTATTTTCAGTCTCCTTATATGCTCCTGGTGTGGTGCTGTGGATGAATGCCCTGGACTGCAAGGTTGGCTTGAACCACAAGATCAGTGGTTCAAACTCACCAGCTGCTCCTCGGAAACCCTATACAGGATTGTTATGAGTCAGAACTGACTCAGCGGCATTTGACAACAACACGTGCCTGTGAAAGCTGGACAATGAATAAGTATTGATACATTTGAATTATGATGCTGGTAAAGAATATTGAAAACGCCCCAGACTGCCTGAAGAACAAAGAACTCTTTCTTGGAAGTACAGCCAGAATGCTTCGTAGAAGGGAGGATGTGAGACTTTCTCTCAGGTACTTTGGACATGTCATCAGGTGGGACTAGTCCCTGGAGAAGGACATCACGCTTGGTGAAGTCAAGGCCATCAAAAAAGAGATAGACCCCCAGTGAGATGGATTGATACAGTGGCAGCTACAATGAGCTTAAACATTACAAAAGTTGTGAAAACGGTGCAAGATGGGGCAGTGTTTCGTTCTGTTGTGCATGGGATCACTCTGAGTTGGAGCCCACTCGATGGCACCTAAGAAAACACATTGGCAAAAGATTCACTGTTTATCCCAAAAGTAAAGACTCTTATTCAAAATATAAAATGACCTCTAAGTCCTCAAATTTTACAAGTAGGAAGGAGGCTGAGAAAGTTGTTCAAAGGACACAGACACGATCAAGGAAGATAGAAAAGTAAAGGCATCCCAGAGAGTGGAGTAAAGAGTCATAGAGAACAATGGACTAAGGAGTCACTTCCAGGACACTGATTTGGGGCATGATCAAGGAACATCGCCCTATTCTGCATTAGGAGATCCTGGCAACATTTGCAAAGCTAGGTCTCAGAATTGCTATGAACCAGTGACTTTGATGTGCGATCCATTCTTCCATTTTTCAAATACATTATCTACTCTGATTAGCCTACATTTTCTGACCTTCATATATTAAGTTTAGAGGGAAACTATCTTGTCTTTTTCATTCCAATGCATTGCATCCAAGGAGCCACATTCAAACCTGGCAAACCTCCTGAGACCCTGGACCTTGAGCTCTTTGTTGTGATAAAATGAGGGGGTTTGGGAGGACTTAAGTGTAATTTGCATGTGAGGAGCAAACAGAGCACCTTTGTACCTGTTTCCATTCCAATTTCAGTATCACTTTTCTACTTCTATGTGAAATGCTGTATCACAGACCACCCAAAATCCAGTGGCATAACACAACAATCACTAATTTAACTCACAGGGCTATGAGTTAAAATTTTGTGATTTAAGCTGAGAAGCTCTCCTGATCTTGGATGGACTCACTTGCATGTTTAGAAGGTCAGTTAGCTGTCAGCTGTGGCTTGTGTTTCTGGTGTAGTTCACTCATTTTTGGCTTGAGGCTAACTGGTCTCTAAGAACCTCCACTGTGACGTCCCACTCTCCCCTTATGTTCCTCTCATCCTTCCAGCTAGGTCTAGCGTGTTCACCTGTGATGATGATGGAGCAAGAGAGCAAGATGCAGCGCTCAAAAATTCTCCAAGCCTCTTCTTGCTTTCTTGCTTCCTACCAACCATTGGCTGGCCAAATTAGGTCACATGGCAGAGCCCAGGAACAAGGGATAGCACCATCATTGCATCCAATCTCCCATCATTCCCAAACTGTGTTCCATGGAGCTAGAATCCCAAGCTATTGTCTGGTCTTACACTAAAAAAGTCTCTGTGGTCATACAAATTTATGAACTTCTACTTACGAAGTCGTCTAGGTGACTCGCAATGCACATTACTAACTCAGTTCTCAGGATACTTACATCTGTTGACCTTGATTTAACTGGTGTCTCCCACACCAACTTAACCATGAAACACATATTCACAGTGAACTTATTAATACATTTTGCAGGACAACTAATCCCAGAAGCACAGATGGAGAACCACTAGTCTAAGTTATGAAAACTCCTTGTAATATTCGCATCACAATAAGGAGTTGTGTCATTGTCTTGGTGCTGCTGATTCTGTTCTTCAAGGCCATACTACAGGAGGCAGCCTCGGAGAAGGCTAGAGGCTGAAGCCAGGGCTTAGCTCTAGGGGAAAAGTCGTTTCTTTTCTAGTTCAAATCCCAGTAATCAGCACTTCTGGGTGTTCCTGAGCTTGAAGGGGTATCTGCTATATCTGTTTTCCCTGTCTGTCTTCCTCCTGTGTGTGTCTTCTCTGTCCTTTATATGTATAATTCAGAAGTGATTAGATCAAGTATGATCTGATCAACACAACTAAGAAAACCTTCCCCCCACCATACTCCCAAACAGGATCAAGTCCAAAACCAAAGGAGGTAGGATTTCAATGCATATTTTGCATTAGCACAATTCAATGTACAGCAGAGCTTTAGAAGAACATAGAAGATTCCTTAAGGAGCTCTGGTAGCGTAGTGGTTATGAATCGGGCTGCGGGTCGCAAGGTCAGCAGTTCCAAACTACCAGCCGTTCCACAGAAGAAAGATGAGGTTTTCTGTTCCCATAAAGATTTACAGCCTCGGAAACTCTGTACAGGGTCACTATGTGTCGGAACCGACTCCAAGGCACATAACAACAACAACAGAACATTCCTTGGCCCAGAAAAATAAGCCACTAACCCAAAACCCAAACCAAATCTGCTGCCACCAAGTTGATGCTGACTTATAGTGACCCTGTAGGAAAGAACAGAAATTTAGGGTGTCTGAAAGTATAAATTTTCATGGGTGTGAACAGCCTCATCTTTCTCCTGTGGAGTGGCTGGTGGACTAGAACTGCTGACCTTACAGTTGGCAGTCCAACACTTAACCACAGTGCCACGAGAGCTCTTTATTGACTAACAGTAATCAGAGTTTTCTCTACTCATAGATAAGAGTCAGTTAAGCAAGTGCCACAGAAAGGAATCATAAACTCGGAATGCCTACCCAGATCTCCCTGATTCCAAATACCCACAATTCTTTTATGTTGCTGGGTTTCAGTGGTGGAACATCAAACCCTAAGAAAAATGGCTGGAAAAGCGTAGGAAGTTGAAGAAACAGTTTTATTTCTGGATTTGCCATCGATTAAGTGCTTCTGGAGTCCTGGTGTGGTGCTGTGGGTTAATGCGCCAGACTGCAAAGCCATTTGAGCTGCAAGGTCCGTGGTTCAAGCTCACCAGCTGCTCCTCGGAAACTCTATACAGGGTTGCTATGGGTCAGAATCGACTCGACGGTACTTAACAACAAGTGCTTCTGGGTGTTCCCCCTGAGTGGTACAAGCAGTTAACACACGTGGCTGCTGACACCCAGAGGCTCCTCGGAAGAAAGGCCTGGAGATTTACTTCCAAAATCTCAGCCATGGAAAACCCTATGACGCACAGTTCAACTCTGACACCCACGGGGTTGACGTGAGTCAGAGTCAACTCCAAGGAAGCTGGTTCAGTGCTTTTGAGCATGTCACAGCTGCTTTTTGGCAGTACAGATTGGTAACATTCTCTGTGCTCCTTTGCTGTTGGAAGAATCTGGAAAGTCTTTTTAAGGATAGCTCTTGCGCACAGGCCCTCTGAGACCTTCACACCCCACCACAATGAAATAACCCCAAACTTACTACCTGTCATAAAGCTGGCATTGAACATAACAAATTCATTTAGAAAAGTTTTGTTTCAATCAATTTAGATATTCAAAAGACACTTCCAGCCTGAAACTGTTCCTTTGCCTTTTCTAATTTTCTGGTGAAATCTGGATGATATAACCCAGTGAGGACATATTAATATTCTGAGGAAATACAATGCCTGCACTGTAGACTAATTTTAGACCATTCATCATCAAGGACGGTTTCTGCTTCCTGTCCTGATTTTTTTTCAGACTGTCAGCCTGTTGGACTACATTAAGTAAGATGGTGACTCTTTTATTAAACATTTCTGTCTTAAGAATGGTGGAAAGTCCAGGAAAAGGAGAATCCAAAGCCCTTAGCCACTCTGAGCTTGCCCTTTGCCTGAAGAGATCAACCATGGAACTACGGAGCAGGGGGAGGTCGCATTAGAGAGAGAGGGAACATTGAAGAGCAGAGACATTGCTTTACTTTCCAGGGAAGCCATTTTTATTCTGGTGGAGGCCATCTTGGCTCTTCATGACCCTCATGTTGAGGCAGTGAGGTGAACTGATCTCAAAATCATTTTCAACCAGATCATTTTAAGTGGGAATTTGCCTAAGATTCTGATCTAATATCTGATTTTGATGAGGTAGCACACACAGCACCCCACCAGGCCATTCAATGCAGTTCTTTGTCTTGGAGGAAATGTTCAAAGTATATATGAGTCTTCTGTTCTACAAAAAAGTAATGTGACTCTTTTGCTGTTATTGCCACTGGTGTAATAGTACGTACTGGAATTATTGCTGGTGACACTGCACTTTGGGGCACACAGGGCTCTCGAGCAGGTTTTCTCAGCCTTGGTGCCATGGCTAGTTTGGAAGCTGTCCTGTGTGCTGTAAAATGTTTCACAGCCTCATTCCCATCCCAGTCATCTAGTTGTTCACATTGAACCACACACACACACACACACACACACACACACACACACACACACACACAGAGTAGCTGTTTTCTTTTCCTCGTCCACTTACCTTTCACCTCAACACCTTGGGTGGCTCTACTCACCAAGTATTATATCTCTTTATTTTACTTCCAGTGGAGAGCCCATTCCCAAGTTTTTATATAATCAAAAACTTAGTGGCGATATTGGAGAATAATCCAGCAGCATGACATGGGGTCCCCTTTACAACCCTTGCTTCGCAATGGTGACCAACCTGGTTCGTACACCAAAGTCTGGGTTCTCCAGCTCCTACCCTCCTCTCAGTTTTCTCTATGGACCCATTTATGCCCACTTCCCACCACCTCCACCCCTATCAGGCTAGACTCAGACTGAGAATCTTAAAAAGTTCCAAGTCTCAAATCTGTATACCTAGCAGATGGGAGAACCGAGATCCAAAGACAGGTTTATTTTGTTACAATGTGCATGATATCTCCTTCACCACCACAACACCATGTTGCTTCCGGTAAAGTAGAAACAACAATTCAGAAAGCACTCTCACATTTCCCCCAACCTTCCTCGCATGCATGTTACTCTCATAGGCATCCTTCATATGCCTAATCAACAGACTGATTGTAATTTAACTTAATAAACATACAATCCTTCCTGTGTAGCAGGCACTTCCTCATTTAAGCCTCACAACAACCTAGGAGTAAATATTCTTTTTAATCCTTTTCACAGTTGAAAGGGAGACACAGAGATGTTGGTAAGTTGTCCAAGTTCACACCGGCAGAGGCATGGCTGAGAATGCTCCAGAATACTTCAGTTACCTATAATTCCTTTGGAGAAATGAGATAAGGGAGTTTAGTATTAATCAAATGTAGTGGGTTGAATGGTGGCTCCCCAAAATATGCCCAACAGTTATCTGTGAATGTGACATTATTTGAAAAGTAAATCTTTCTGGTGTAATTAAGTTGTCGTTGCCATTGAGTCGATTTTGACCCATAGTGACCCTGTATAGGTTTTCCAAGGAGCAGCTGGTAAGCTTGAATCACTAACCTTGCAGTTCAAATGGCATTGCAAGTCTGGCGCATTAACCTACAGCGCCACATCTCAAAAGGAGATGATCCTCATTCGAGTGGGGCCTACCACCAATGAGGAGTGTCCTTAGAAGGGAAGATAAAACACAGAGAGGAGAAGGTGATGTAAAGGTGAAAGCAGAGCTTGGGATGATGTAGCTAGAAGTTAAGGAACCCCAAGCAGCCACCAGAAACTAGAAGAGTCACTGAGCAGACACTCCTTCAGAACCTCCAGAAGGTAATGGCTCTGCAGACACCTTTCCTTCAGACTTGTGACTTTCAGGCCTGTGAGAAAATAAATTCCTGCTGTTTTATGCCACCCATTTTGGGGGGTTTTGTAACAGTAGTTCTAAGAAATTAACACACCAAGCAACAAGAGTGTTATTCTTGGCATCCTCCAAATGATTGAAGGGAAGTTGGCTCCTTCAATTCCAGCAGGAACCAGTGCTATGCTCAAGCTATCTAAAACAAGAACAAAACAGGAGAAAAGTCCCAAAGAGGATCAACCCAGAGACTAGAGGAACTGTGCGGAAGACGGAGTGACTACTAAGGAAGCAGTAGGAATAGTCACAACACGAGGACGCCCGGCCGTGGCTGCTGGCTAGCAGCACAGATCTGACTTGCGTCAGAGAGATCCTAATGGGGACTTGAAGAACTGTGGAAACATGCCCTGCACTTCAGTGGAGTCACTACAGGGATGTGGACTGGACCAGGTGACACTATCAGATTGGGTGGCAAGAAAATGACTGTCTACAAAATTTTTGTGCATGTTTCAGGAGAAATTCACTCTTTTTCATTTGGCACTGTGGGATAAAGCACTGAGCCACAAAGTCAGTTTGAACCCACCAGTCGCTCCTAGGAAACCCTATACAGGGTTGCTATGCATTAGAATTGACTCAACAGCACTTAACAACAACAACAGCAGTTAATTATGGAGTCCTGGTGTGGCGCTCTGGGATAAACACTAGAACTCAAGGTCGTTTTGAACTGCAAGGTTGGCAATTCAAATTCACCAGTCGCTTCTCAGAAACCCTATGCAGGGTTGCTATGAGTTGGAACATTTAACTACAGCATAGTGATAGTAACTAAAGCATTTTTTATAAGCCCAGCTTATATTTATCAATATACTGGGTGGTGGTGGTGTGCCGTGGAGTCAGTTCTGACTCACAGTGACCTTGTAGAGGGTTTCTGAGGCTGTAACTCTTCATGGGAGCAGAAAGCCTCATCTTTCTCCTGCAGAAAGGCTGGTAGTTTTGAACTGCTGACCTGGAGGGTACTATGCTACCAGCGCTCCTTATATATTTCTCTTAATAAAAATGATTAGTAACCAGAGGACTATGAGTTGCAAGGAGAAGGCACAGGAGGTTATGTATTAAAAACTGGTTTGGGATCCAGATGCTAGTTTCTCCTTACAACTGAGTTCTGAGCTGATTCCAATTCCCTTTGCTATGCTCAGACTGGCCTCTGGAGAGCAAAATGCCCATGTGTAATGTGCGTTTGTGAAATACCTGATACTATGAGCCGGAACTGACTCCACAGCACATAACTACAACAACAACCACGAAAAGAAAAGAAACAACTTTGTTTCAGTCAAGTTGGTTACCACTCATAGAGACTCTATAGGCCAGAGTTTCCAAGGCTGGTGTGATGCATTAGGATAAGCACTGGACCACAAGGTCAGTTTGAACCACAAGGTTGGTGGTTCAAACCCACCAGCTGCTCCTCAGAAACCCTTTACAGGGTCACTATGAGTCAGAACTGATTTGACAACACTTAACAACAACGATCTTTACAGAAGCAGGCACCCACATCTTTCTCCCTCCTAGTAGCTGGTGGGTTTGAACCACTGACCTTTTGGTTAGAAGCTGAATGCTTAACCACTCAGCCAGCAGAGTTCCTCTTAACTGGTACAAGGCTCAGATAGGGGTATGGTTCAAAAGGTCAGGAGAGAGACCGTACCTTAAAAACATATTTCCAGGAGAAAGGTTGGTATCGAAAAGATGGAGTGGCGGGAGACACAGGGAGGAATTTAGTGGTTAAAGTGAACAGAGGTAAATGCTGTTAGCTGTTGGTACATGGAAGGGATTCCTACCATCGAATGAAGCAAAGTATATGATTTGTTAAATGTAAAACTGATGATCTGCTCTGTAAACCTTCACTCAATTCACAATAAAAAAGTTTAAAAAAAACAAAACACATTTCCAGCTCTCCTCCTTTGCTTTTGACCTTGGTCACTTAGCTCTTTTGTGCCTCAGTTTACCCACCAGCAATACTCAGATGGTAATAACATGTGTCTGCCTTCTTCCTATCTATAAGTAAATAAATCAGGATGTCAGAACATTCGGAAATCTTCAAGCATATAAATCAAGCTCAGCAAAATGTAGACACCATCAACATCATCTCCTTGGGTCAAGACGAAGATTTAAATTCCAAGTTCCAGTGATGAAAGGCGGGTGGGTGGAGATGCTGTCAGTTGGCCCATGTTAAACACGTTCGCCTTTGCATCGAGGAGTCTTCTGTGAAAGACGACCCCACGGTACAGAAACATTGCTATCAGAGCAGATTGACAAAAATGGAGACAGATGGTTGTTCAGCAGCAGGTTTTAAAATGAATTTACTGTTTATGAAATGTGCTAGATTCATGGTACCAGTGCCTGAATCTGCTGCTTAAAGGGCAAGATTTAAAGGAACAAGGACAATGACCTAGCTAGTCTCCCCTCCACCCTATTCCCACCCCAGATCCCAGGCAGGAGGGTGAACTGGCTGCCAAGTCCCCAAAGGGGAGATGGTATCTGGACGCCTGGCCACATTCACTGTGGAACAAGGGGGCAGATTCAGTCTCTCGTTCATCCCTAAGATTGGCAGAGAAAATGCTAGCGAGTGCCAGTTATGTGAGGACTGGAGCAAAGTTGGGGCTCTGCTGCTGGTTAATGTCTTGGGTTCACTTCTTAATGATAGGATGGGGAGAATGCATGCACCAGCTGAGTCCGTGATTTACATTAGAGTCCGGTCTTGCATACCATAGTTTTATGCAAATAGTTCAGGCCTGCGGTATTGTTTGGCCAACCTCACCCTCTTCCCCTGAGCCATTTTCATAAGCATGCTAGCCTAATTATTTTTACATGTTACTGTACAAAATATTAGTATAGCATGCTTATGAAAATGCCTCAAAAGTGAGGGTGCCCTTGGCCAAAAAGAGGTAGAGCATGCATGTTATTTGTATGAAAATACAGTTGCGTGCTTGCAGAAATGGTCATTGTTCCCACCAAATCCCCTGAAGTTTGGCAAGATCCAGGCCCTCTTCCAACAACATAGTGTCTGCAGTGAGCTGTACGATGGTCTTCTGCGGTAATGTCAAAGGATTTCTGCCAATCCCTCAAGGCCAAATTCGTTGTTTTTGTTTTTTCAAAATTTTTCTTGAAAGTGGCAGTCTTCATTGGCACTTCTGAGGCACCTCTGACCCCTTTTATCAACCTTGTAAATCAATGACACAAAGACCGCACACAGTAGACTAAACCTGGCTGGGAACCAAGCTCTGTGCCTAGTGAGTGTCTGAGAGAGCCAGAGGTGCGCCCTCTACTGGTCAGCTGCCTCCATTGCCCTTGCACTGAAAAACCAACCATTGGATTTTTATGTCCGTTTGCAATTGACTAGCATAGAGGTTGGCCCAGGATCAGGCAGTGCATAACGTTCTGCTGTTCATAAGGTCTCTATGAGTCAGTACCACTTCGATGGCACCTAACAACAACAGCCTAGACGCTGGTGGTTCAAACCCACCCAGTGGTTCCATGGAAGCAAGACCTATAAAACTGCTTCCATGAACACTGTTGTCATTTAGCGTCATTGAGTCAATTCCAATTTATAGCAACCCCGTATAGGGTTTCTGAGGAGCAGCTGGTGAGTTTGCATCACTGACCTTGCAGTTAGTAGCCCAGTGCTTATCCTACCGTGCCACAAAGATTACAGCCAAGAAAGCCCTATTAAACAGTTCTACTTTATAACAAAAAGGAACTCTGGTAGCGTAGTGGTTACGAATCGGGCTGCGAACCTCAAGGTCAGCAGTTCAAAACTACCAGCTGTTCCATGGGAGAAAGATGAGGCTTTCTGCTCCCGTAAAGATTTACAGCCTCGGAAACCCTGTACAGGGTCGCTATGAGTCGGAACCGACTCCACGGCACATAGCCACCACCACTTTGTAACACACGGGATCACCAGGAACTGGAAACGACTTGATAGCAGTGAGTTGTTTTGGTTTTATTATTAATCATAAAAATGGAGTCCCTGAATGCTACATGTTATTAAACATTTGCCTATTCACCAAAAGGTTGATGGTGTAAATCTTCTTAGCGGTGCTTTGGAAGAAAGGCCTGGCTATCTGCTTCTAAAAGATCACAGTTTTTAAATCCCTATGAACGCAGTCCATTTATAATACATGGAGTCACCACGAGTCAAAATGGACCAGGTGACAACTGATTTGATATCATTAAACTATTCCTGCAGCAAAGAACACTAAATGGGTCACTGAGGTGTGACTTTGACCTTAAAAAGCATTCACATCAGACACTCCATCCAGGCCACACACTCCCACAGTCCCTGTGTGAGGGGCTTCTTGTTTTCAATGCACCCACGGCCCGATGACGTCTGTTGGGTGTGGCTGCCCAGCCTGGTGTGGGCTGTGGGTTAATGCGCTAGACTGAAAAGCCGTTTAAACTGCAAGGTCGGTGGTTCAAGCTCACCAGTCGCTCTTCGGAAACCCTATACGGGGTAACTATGGGTCGGGACCGACTCGATGGCACTTAACAACAACAACAACACTGCCATACCACGTCTGCTGGGTGTGGCTGTCCAGCCCCAACTCCGCCAGCCTTTTTTGAGACGCTGGACTCGGGCAGCTGCAGAGAGAGCCATCGTCAGAAAGGAGAGCTCGGAAGTGAGAGACCCTCCGAGGCCAGGCAACAGCAGAAGCTGTGAGGTTGTGGGAGAGCAAGACGCCGTCGATGGGGGCCGTTGATAGAGTCACAGCACCAGGGGAGGAGTAGATCAGAGAACAGTCTCCTGCTCTACCCACCTCAATGGCCCTCCGAGAGTACTGAGCTGTTTCCAGTCTCCCTTCTGTCCCCCTTCTACCTTATTTCTTTCCGCTGAGCTAACCTTCACATGTTCCTGTGTCTTCCACTTGTTTAGCACCTAGTACAGGTGTCACTAGTTGTATGTGAACCTCAGAGTCCCTGGGAGGTTAACACACTTGATTGCTAACCATAAGACTGGAAGTATGAGTCCAACCAGTAGCAACTCAGAAGAAAGGCCTGGTGATTTAAAAACCAGTCATGAAAACCCTATGGAGGGTTTACTCTGTCACACAGGGGCCACCATAGTTGGTGACAAGTTGATGGTAGGCAGTTATGTGTAGGTCAGCACCAGACTTGAAGTTGACTTAAAGTTGCTACTCTAATGCTCAGGGTGACGCTTCTATTAGAGAAAGGCCTGTTTACTGGTCATTCAGGCATTCCACAGTGTGACTGCATATCAGACAGTCGCTCCTCAGAAACCCTGTGCAGGATTGCTATGAGTCAGAGTCAACTAGACGGCACTTAACAACAACAATCTTGCATAAGGAGCCCCTGGGGTGCAATGGTCATTTGTTCAGCTGCTAACCAAACACAAGGCAGATCAGTGGTTCAAACCCCACTAACGGGTCTGAGGGAGAAAGATGTGGTGGTCTGCTCTGTTAAGTATCATTGAGTCGGTTCTGACCCATAGCAACCCTGTATAGGATTTCTGAGGAGCGACTGATGAGCTTGACCCACCGGCCTTGTGGTTCAAACCAACTTTGCAGTCCAGTGTATTAACCCACAGCGCCACACCTTGCAAGTCCTGTGAGGCAGTTCTACCCTGTCCTCCAGGGTAGCTGTGAGTCGGAATTGACTTGAGGGCAATGGTTTGATTATGTGACAGCTTCACCTATAAATGGTGGCAGTGGTGGTTCCGTGGAGTCGGTTCTGACTCATCGTGACCCTGCATAGGGTTTCCGAGGCTGTAAATCTCTACAGGAGCAGAAAACCTCAACTTTCTCCCACGGAACAACTGGTAGTTTCGAACTGCTCACCTTGAGGTTATCAGCCCAATTTGTAACCACTACACTACCAGAGCTCCTTAAGCCTTCAAATCAGTTCGGACTTAATAGGGTTTCTGAGGAGCGGCTGGTGAGTTTGAACTGCTGACCTTGTGGTTCAAACTGAACTTGCAGTCCAGTGCTTTATCGCACACAGAAAGTCTGAAGCTGAGAAGCAATGGTAGAGGAGGTGCTGCTTACAAAGATCTGTAAGGCCTACTTCAAGGTAACAATTCTTTCTGTACCTCAGTTGTCTCATCTATATATACCTGGGCAGAAATACCTAATCTTTGGCATATGAGCTGGTTACAACGTCTGGATCCGTCCTTCCAGCTGCCATCAAGTCCATTCTAACTCATGGAGACCCCACACGTGCGGAGTAGAACTGGTCCGGAGGTTCTCAAGGTTGAGACATATTGGAAGCAGATCAATAGACCTGTCTTCTAAGGCGACTCTAAGTGAACTCAAACTGCCAGTCTTTCAGTTCACAATCAAGCGTTTAACTGTTTACATCACCCAGAGACTCCTGGACCTATGCTACAGAGACACGAACGTTGAAAGCAATTCATCTGAGTGTTTCCAGCTACACAAAGCTCCAGGGTCCCCTTGTTCAACTTCCCAGCTCCACACGGAGTGACAGCATCACCCAAGAGATCCCTCTGTCTCCATCTGCAATGGTTTCCAGAACTTCCAGCAACTCCCATTGGAGTGAGCTTCCCTGTAGTTCCCCTAAAGCCACCCTGCCTCTCGGAGGAAAAGAGCATAACTTCTTACAGTAACTTCATCAGTTCCTTGTAAGAAGATTAAATAGTACAAATAGCTTCTGTATATTATCTTTGGGCCATTATTCCTTCCATTTAATCATTTTAATTCCTTTCCCATTCATTTAAATCAGTAAAACTCTTAGAAAAAGAGAATGCTAGAGTAGGAGAATCCCAGAATTCATATAAGTTTAAGTAATAGCCTGAGAAAAGGTATAAAAGATTTCAATTCACTTCACTTTCCTTCCCCAAGTCCGATCCAACTAAAGGCACACAATAGACGGAGCCAAGGTATCACCCTCTAACAGTTATAATGCACAATTTTGCAGCTAGAGTAAGAAGACATAAGGCGGAATCTGTTTCTGGGGTGGTTGGGTGTATTCTATTTGGGAATAACATTTTTATGTTAATAAGACCATAACAGTATAGGGTGTGTCTTAAACCTAATCACTTCTGTGTTCTAAGGAGCAGCACAGACACAGAGACAACCCAAACCCCACAGGGTGGAGTCAATTCCTGCTCCTAATGACCCTATTAGAAAGAGTCTAACCACCCCATAGCATTTCCAGGAGTCCTGGTATGAAGCTATCAGATAAACATTGGACTGTTAACTTTCAGGTCTGCAGTTCAAACCCACCAGACATTCCTTAGAAACCCTACACAGAGTTCCTATGAATTGGAATCTATTCAACGGCACTTAAACAACAATGTAAGGGGTTCCAAGTCTGTAAATCTTTCTGGAAGTAGACTGTCCTGTCTTTCTCCCATGGAGCGGAGGTGGAAGGAGCAGAGGTGGGTTTGAACTGATGATCTTTCAGTTAGTAGCCCAACACTTAACTTACTGCACCACCAGCAGTCTTTTATATGCAGACACAAGGGAGCACAAACAGGGAGACAGATGCCACTTGGAGCTCACCAAGGAACTGGGGTTACAGAAGCTGAAAACAACAAGGGTTTTCTCCAGGAGACCACGCTCTGTATGTGGACTTCAGCCTCAGGAACTGTGAGCAAATGAATTTCTGTTCTCCAAAGCCATTCTCTGTGGTGTTTCTGTTACAGCAGCTCTAGGTACCCTAGGCGGTCTCCCAGTGGAGTGGGTAGCCTGGCTCTTCCCCAGGGGTCACCTGTGATGATGCCAGGAACATTGTCTGTCCTGGGAGATGCAGTGGAAGCGGCGCGTTAGGCAGAATTCTAAGAACGTGGATATCCCTCTCTTGTTATTGGTTGCCATCAGGTTAATTCCAACTCAAGGAGACCCCATGAATGAATTGTTGTTGTTGTTAAGTGCCATCGAGTCGGGTCCGACCCATAGCGACCCTGTACAGGGTTTCCAAGGGTGTAAATCTTTACGGGAGTAGAAAGCCTCATCTTTCTCCTGCGGAGCGGCTGGTAGTTTCGAACCGCTGACCTTAAGGTTCGCAGCCCGATTCGTAACCACTACGCTACCAGAGCTCCTTCATGAATGAATATCAGAGTAGAAATGTCAGTGCTCCGTAGGGTTTTCAGCAGCTGGCTTCTCAAAAGTAGATCACCAAACGTTGCTTCTGAGGTACTCTGGATGCACTGGGACCACTATGCATCAGTCACGTTTGGACCATCTGGAACCCCCAAAGCATAACTATAATCCCTGGAAATGGTGAAAGAGACAACCAAAAAGCTCTCAAAGGTTGCGAGGAGAAGGCAAGCTGGTGTGGGACCCCCAGGACCAGGAGGAAAAACACAGTGGCAATGCATCTTCCATCCCCCACCCAACAGAGGAAGGTCACCAAGACCTGTGAATCCTGACCCAATGTCAGGTGAGCTTCTACCACTGTCAAGAGGGATTAATGAGAAGCCCCTAAAGACACAAGCATACATGGACCTGACACCCTCATTTATCCCTAAGAGATAGAGAAGACGGGTAGAAGAGCCAACAGGAGAAACCCAGGTACAGCAATTGTTGTCCTTAAGTGCTGTTGAGTCAGTTCCGACTCATAGCCACCCTGTAGATCAAGTATGTAAGGAGCAGCTGGTGAGTTTGAACCACCAACTTCATTCAAACCGATATAGTGTTTATTCTACAGCGCCACACCAGGTACAGCAGTACCAGGTATTAAAACCTCTTTGTCTTGAAGTCTGAGACTCTCCTTCCTAGCCCAGAGATATTGGAGTAGGGGAACAATGGATACCAGGATCCCCCATACTCCTTCTTTGCAGTTTGGTCTGGGAAACCGCTTTGAGTCCCTTATGCATCATTAACAGAACAAATTTGAACACCAGCAACCAAGCTGACCAAAATAATACCACAAAGCAATGGTGTAAATGAAAATGCTAAACAAACTTTAGTTCATAAATGATCCTGATATTTTTGTAGCTAAGGATTAATAGAATAGGCTGGACTGTATGGCAGGGGTAAGCTGTAGGGCTAATGAAATACCTATCCTCTGTAAAAGGTTTTATCTAGAAACAGAGACGTCCAGGTAGGGTTGCTAACAGTGAAAGCCCTTAACCTCAGCTTTATATTTTAAACACAGGCAGATTGCAGTTAAAATGAAATACACAGTTTTATTGGTGTATGGGAAACAAGAAAGACACATCGGTCTGTATAAAGCTCTAAAATAAAATTTGATTTTCAGCTAAGGTGTTTTAGGGGAATACACATTTTAAAAATAAAAAAAAAGTAAAAGCTTTCAAACAAAATTGAAATGTGTTTGAGTGACAGTTCAGGATAGTAGGCCCCTTGTCGTCCCAAGAAGATCGTACTCTAAGGTGTGTGTACCTATACTCTTATTATGCCTAATATTAGTGCTTCGCGTACTGACCTATCTATTGCCTGGTTAAAAAATTAAGCAACATTATTGAATGTTCAGTACATTTCCAGACCTGAACGCGATTAAGAACCATAATCTCAAGGTTCCATCTGTCTATCCAACCAGTAAGCCAGATCTCTTTTTTTTATGACTGAGTTTTGTTCCGCAACCATTTGAGATCAAGAGGGCAGCATTACCTAAAGTTCTAAAGGGTTGGGAAAGAATGAGGAATGGAAACAGGAAATACAGGGAGAAAGTGGGATGAGTGATGATACGTTAAGGGGGTAGCAATCAGGAATATGAAATGTGTCTGAAATTGTCAGATATGAAACTGATCATCTGCTCTGTGGAACAGACAAAACACCCACTACCATCAAGCCACTTCGGACTCACAGCAACCTTAGATAGGACAGAGGAGAACTGCCCCTTAGGGATTCCCAAAAATAAATCTTCACTGGAGCACACAACCTCATATTTTAGAGTAGCTGCTGATTTTGGATCACCACCAGAGCTCCTAAACCTTTACCCGATTCACAATTAAAAAAAAAAAAATTAAAAAATTAAAGGCTGTCCTATTACAAGACAAAGTTTCAACATAAAATAATATAATTTCACTGAATTGAAGGTAGAATTCAGGATACTTGGCCCATCAGGAGAATTGTTAGCCAAAATGAGCAATGAAAATCTTTGGAAAGTTCCCAAACCATCCATATCTGAAACAATAAATATTACAAGGTTACCAGTTTTCTGAAACTAAGCTGGGGGAGAAAGTGGTGTTGGTGGAATGGCATGAGAGAGGAAGAAGAGTTTGTTAGTATCTTAAACGGCAGAGGTCAACTATGAGAAGGAGTTCACGATTAATGCAAGAATGTGAAATGAAACATTCTGTATGGAAATGCTATAGAATGAGTTAAGTATCCCAATTGCCTCATTTAGCCTCCCTCTCTGAAAATAATGGTGGTTATGTGCCGAGGAGTCGGTTCCAACTCATAGCGACCCTGTACAGGGTTTCCGAGGCTGTAAATCTTTACGGGAACAGAACGCCTCATCTTTCTCCCACGGAACAGCTGGTAGTTTCAAACTGCTAACCTTGCTGTTCGCAGCCCAATTCGTAACCACTACACTGAAGATAATAGTTGTTGTTAAGTGCTGTCGAGTTTATATGACTCAATGTGACCCTGTATAGGGTTTCCAAGAAACAATTGGTGGATTTGAACTACTGACCTTGCGGTTAGCAGTCCAGTGACATACCAGGACTGCCTCTGAAGATAATATTTTTCTATAAATGACCTGCTCTATAAAGAACAAGGGAGCAAATTAAGTATTAGAGAAGTGCATTCGAAATATAATTTAAAAAAAAATTCTCCTAGTGCTTTTAAAACCAAAAGTTTCCTTTTATCCCCATCCAAAATGTTAATAAAGTCCAATTGAATACATATCTTTCACTATGAAAAAGACTTTAAAAAAAATTAATTTGTTGCAGTTATGTAGATTAAGTATTGATTCCACCTATTAGACGCTTAAAGACACCAAGTTTGCAAACTCAGAAACCTTTGTCAACTGTTGAAAGGAAACCTGGAGCTCAGCGTCATCGCCCCAGCAACCTGCTGCAAATGTCTTAGTGGGACATACAGGAAATTAATCTTTAAAAACATAATGAATTCTTACCTTACTAAACAGTCTGTGTTAAAAGGCATTGCCTAAATAATTCATTGGATTACAGATGAGATAGACTTTTTTGTTGACTTTTTCTTGATTAAAAAATTAGTACCTACAGGATACAAAAACTTTCAAAAGCATTAAAACTTACAAAGACAATTTTAAAACCACCTTAATCTCATCATGCAGAGTTAAATGCACTAAAATTGTTTTATGTCTTTAGTATTTTCAGTTGACTTGTGCGCATGTGAAAGTTGGACAGTGAATAAGGAGGACCATAGAAGAATTTTTGCATTTGAGTTATAGTGTTGGAGAAGAGTACTGAAAATACCATGGACGGCCAGAACAAACAGGTCTGAATTCTCCTTTGAGGTGAGGATAGCCAGACTTTGTCTCTCATACTTTGGACATTATCAAGATATCCTTGGAGAAGGACATCATGCTTGGTAAGTGGAGGGTCAGTGAAAAAGAAGAAGATCTCCAGTGAGATGGATTGGTACAATGGCAGCAGCAAGAGGCTCAAGTATAACAATTGTCAGGATGGTGCAGGACCAGGCAGTGTTTCGTTGTCTTGTGCATAGGGTCACCATGAGTCAGAACTGACTCGACGGCACCTAACAACATTTTCTCTCAACAGCCATTTTTTTTGTTTCCTAGAAAATTGGAATAATACTGCATGGTATGTGTAGTGTTCTATTTTCCTGTGACATATCTTTGGTGACTATTTTTTATGATTTAATTTTTTGAGTCACCACATACTGTTTATATGATACTGTTGTTGTTAAGTTCTGTCAAGTCAGTTCCAACTCACAGCAACCCTGTGCAGATGATTAGCAGTCCAGTGCTTTGCCTACATTGTCACACAAGGACTCTAATTATAAATGGACCAGCATTTAATTTTTCTTAATAATTGAAGATTTCATTTAGTGTCCTTCAGATGGAAAGGAAAAGACACTAGACAGTTACGTGGTTGTCAATAGGGAAGAAACTCTACTAAAGATAATTTCATGGAAAATATAAGCAACAGTTTTGTGTTAATTTTAGCTGGTAATTCTAGCTGTATCCTTCATGCTGTTTAATGACAAATTCATTAAAAATGACTTACATTCATATTAAAGGCACATGATGTATAAAGACGTGTGAGATGATAACAGCAGCATAAATGAGGAAAGGGAGAGGAGGTTTAATATCAGGATTAGAGGTTTTATAAGTTATCCACTAAAGCTAGTGAATTATAAGTTCAAATGTTCAATATTGTAACACTCATGGTAGCCACAAAGAAAATATCTAAAAAAGTATTCACAAAAGAAAACAAGAAGATAATCAAAATGATTCAGTATGAAATAAAAACAAACAACTAAATACAAATTATGGCAATATGGGAGGGGATGAGGAACAAAAAAGGTATATGATACAAAAAAAAAAAAAAAAAAAATGGCAGAGTAAATACTTCCTTATTGATAGAACTACAGTAACAAGAAAACCCTGTTTCCACTGAGTCCGACTCACAGCAACTCTATGTCAGAGTAGAACTTCCCCATAGGGGTTCCAAGGCTGTAATCTTTACAGAGTCCTGCTGTGGCACTGTAGGAGAAGCACTGAGCTGCTAAACAAAAGGCCAGGGACTCAAACACACCAGCCATTCCCCCAAACCCCTATAGGGTCACTATGAGAACCAACTCAACAACTCTTAACATCAAAAATCTTTTGACACATCTTTCTCTCTTGGAGCAGTTGGTGGGTTCAAACCAGTAATCTTTTAGTTAGAACCAAGCACTTGCCACCAAGACTCCTCTCCTTACTATAACTACCTTCAATGCAAGTGGATTGAATTCTCCAATCAAAATGGATTTAAAAACAAAACAAACCTCATCCATCTAAATGCTGTCTATGAGTGATGCATCTGAATTCTAAAGACACAAATAGGTTGAAAGTGAAAGGATTGAGAAAATCAAATATTTCATGCAAATAGTAACCAAAAGAGAGATGGGCTGGCTATGCTAATATCAGAAAAAAATTAAATTTAAATGAATTAACTTAAATTTTAAACATTTAAGTTAAAATGTTATAAAAGACAAAAAAGGGAAATATATGATAAGAAAAGAGTCAATTCATCAAGAAGATATGAAGGGACTTTAAAAAAAGTGTCTGGGGAAATAAGATTAAAAAATAAAAATTAAAAATATGAACTTTATTTCTTACCATAAGCTTCATCAAGTTCAAGACACTTTTGTAGCAACTGAGTATATGGGAAACTTAGCAGTGACGATGCTGTCTTTTTTATGTTATTAACTAAAGAAAAACATGGGTGCTCTTAAAATATATTTTAAGATTAGGAAACATAAAAAGTCAGAAGGAATCAAATAAAAACTGTCAGGTGGATGCCTACTGATTTTCCACAGAAAGTCACAAAATTGCCCTGGTTTGATGAGAAGAATGAGCAAATCAACGTCATGGTGGAGAAAGACATTCTGGTGAAGCTTTCCTGGACATTTTTCTGCTAAAACTTTGGCTACCTTTCTCAAAACATTCATGATAAGAAGATGTTATTGTTGTTTGGCCCTCAAGAAAGTCAACAAGCAAAATGTCTTGAGCATCCCCAAAACTGTTCCCATGACCTTTCCTCTTGATTGGTTCACCTTCCCTTTGACTGGACTACTTCCACCTTTTGGTAGCCATTGCTTTGATTAGTCTTTGTCTTCAGGACCATGCTGGTAAAGCCATGTTTCATTTCCTACTACAATTCTTCAGGGACATGCTTCAGGATCTTGGAAATTTTCTGAAAGCTCAGTTCTTATCTGCAGCTGATCTGGGCACAACAGTTTTGGCATCTATTGAGAGGAAAGTTTGCTCCATTTTAATTTTCCAGTCAGAATTGTGTAAGCTGAACCAATTAAGATGTAGCACTCTAGGGTAAGAAGTAGACTGCTAGACGAAGGTTTGGTGGTTAAAACCTACCAATCGCTCCTTGGAAAACCTATACAGAGTCACTACGAATCGGAACTGACTAGACATTGCTTAACAATAGCATAGTGTTTCTACTGTTAATCATTAGCCCTTGTCAGTTAGGATGAGCTATTGTTTCAGGCTTCATTTTCAGTAAAAGGAAGTTCTGATTCATAGTGACCCTGTACAGGTTTTCCAAGGAACGATTGGTAGGTTTTAACCACTAATCCTTCATCTAGCAGTCCACTTCTTACCCTAAAGTGCTACATCTTAATCACAAAGATCATAACAGAAATAGATGTAATAAAAAATAATCATAATTTTAAAAAACAATAGAAAGAATCATCAAAGTTGGTTCTTTGAAAATAGCAAAAGAATTGACAAATATTTACCTAGAATAGTGAAGAGAAAAAAGATGCAAATAACTAAAATCAGAAATGAAAGTAGGAACATTGTAACTAATCCTACAGAAATAAAAATTGTCATAAGAGAATACTATGAACACTTGTACAACAACAAATTTAATATCCTAGATGAAATGGACAAATTCCTAGAAACACATGTTGTTGTTGTTTTTATTAAGTGCCATTGAGTCAGTTCCAACTCATAGCGACCTTGTATAGAGTTTCTGAGGAGTAGCTGGTAGGTTTGAACTGCCAACCTTGCTGTTCGAAGTCCAGTGATTATCCTGAAATACCACATAAAGATTAGCTAAATTAACTCAAGAAGAAATAGACAGTCTCAATAGTTAATAACACGTGAAAAGATTGACTCAACAATCAAAAAATTTCCAATAAAACAATCCCTATACAATATGGCTTCCCTGGGGTATTCTGCCAAAATGGTCTACCAAATATTTAAGGAAAAAAATGATACCAATTTTTCTTAAACTCTTCCAAAAAGTTCAAGGGGAGGAACACTTCCTTATTCATTCTATGAGTCCAGCACTACCCTAATAACAAAGCCTACAAAGATAAGATAAAAAGAAGAAAACTACCAACATTACTTGTGAATTACTGTTGTAAAATGCTGTCGAGTCAGTTCTGCCTCATAGAGACCCTGTATAGGGTTCCCAAGGAGCAGCTGGTGGTTTTGAACTTCTGACTTTATGGTTGGTGTTGTTCTTGCTGTTATGTGCTATGGAGTCGGTTTTGACACGTAGCCACCCTGTACAGGGTTTCCGAGGCTGTAAATCTTTATGGGAGCAGAAAGCCTCATCTTTCTCCCACGGAACAACTGATAGTTTCGAACTGCTGACTTTGTGGTTCGTGGCCCGATCATAACCACTACGCTGCCAGAGCTCTAATACTTATTCTATCGCTATCCCTTGTAAATATAAATGTAAAAGTCTCGACGAAACTTTTAGCAAACTGAAGCTAACGCTTATTTGAAATGATTATACGCCATGACTGTTGTTGTTGTTAAGTGCCGTCGAGTCGGTTCCGACCCATAGCGACCCTGTACAGGGTTTCCGAGGGTGTAAATCCTTACGGGAGTAGAAAGCCTCATCTTTCTCCCGCGGAGCGGCTGGTAGTTTCGAACCGCTGACCTTAAGGTTCAGAGCCCGATTCGTAACCACTACGCTACCAGAGCTCCACATACGCCATGACTAAGTGAGGTTTATTCCAGGAATGCACATGTGATTCATTATTAGAGAGGCAGTCAATATAATACACTAACTACATCTGTGCAACCAATGAAATGAACGACAGGAATAGCTCAACCAATGCAGAAAAAAAACTGATATAATGAGCTCTCCTTCAGGATAAGAACACACAGTAAATTGGGAATAGAGGGAAATTATTCCGCATAATAAAGAGCATGTATGAAAACTCCACCGTTAGCATTATAATTGGAGTCCTGGTGTGGCACTGTGGGTTAATGCGCTGGGCCACACACTCAGTTTGAACTGCATGGTCAGCAGTTCAAGCTCACCAGCCTATCCTTGGAAACCTTATACAGGGTCACTATTAGTGGAAACCGACTCAATAGCACTTAACAACAACAAACATTGTACTTATTGTAGAAATATTGAGTTTTTTCTTTAAAACCAGGAACAAGAACGACAAGGTTGCTTTTCTCCACCACTTCAATATTGTACAGGAAGCCCTAGCCAGAGCACTAAGACAAGGATACAAAAGGCATCCAAATCGGGAGGGAAAATGCAAAACCGTTTCTATTGGTAGATGACCTTGTCCTATATAGAGAAAATCCTAGAGAATCCCTAAGAAAGCTGCTAGAGCTAATAAATGAATTTGTCGAAGTTGAAGGGTACAGAGTCAGCACACAAAAATCAGTTGGGTTTCTATACACCAGCAATAAGCAAACCGGGAAGGAAGTTAAGGAAACTAATCCCTTTACAACAGCATCTAAAAGAATAAAATACTTAGGAATACATTTAACCAGGAAGGTGGGATATCTGTACACTGGAAACTATAAAATATTGTATAAATAAATTAAAGAAGACCTATATAAATGGAAAGACACTCATATTCATGGATTGAAAGACAATATTGTTAAGATATCAATACCAGTCAAAACAATTTTTAGCTTAAGCACAAACCCTATCAAAATTCCAATAGCCTTCTTTACAGAAATGGAAAAATCAATTTTCAAATTTATATGGAGCTTAAAGCAAGCTCAAATAGTCTAAGTGATCTTGAAAAAGAACAAGAACCAAACTGACAAATTCTTCTGTGGAGTGTTAAAAGTTAAGTGCTGTAAAGTTGATCCGACTCAGCAACACTGTATTTGATTTCCAAAGAGTGAGTGGTAGGTTTGAACCACCAACCTTATGGTTAATAGCCCAGTGCTTCTCCTACAGTGCCACACCCCTACTCCAAAATAAGAAATCTTTCTCAATTTATTTTATTAAAATAGCTTAACACTGAAACAAGATTCTACCTGGAATATAAAAATAAAGGGAAATTAAAAGTCTATCCCTCTCATTTATATACATACAAAATCATACACAAAGTTTACTAAATCACATTTGTCAAAGCATCAAAAGGATAACACACCATAATCAACTTGGTTTTAATATAAAAATAAAACTTGTTTAAATATACTTTAAAATCATACTCTTTTATTACATTAAGAGACTCAATGAAAAAAATATAATCATCTCGTTGGACATAGGAATTCAATATTGTTTGATTGAAAAACCCCCAAAGAATCCTACCAAAGAATAAAAAAGAAAATCCTTTGTCTATTGAAAAGTAGCTACCCAAACCAACAGAAATTATTGCAGACAACGGCAAAATGGGGTTTTTGTGTGACACTGTAGGATAAGAACAGGACTGCTAATCACAAGGTTGGCAGTTCAAACCCATCAGCTGATCCTTGGAAACTATACAGGGTGACTATGAGTTGAAAGTGAATCACTTAATAACAACACTTAATAACAACAACAGCAATGGTAAAATGTTATAAACTTTTATACTGAGATTTGAGATTTGAAACAGATCAAGGATGTTTACTACCTCTGGTACATTATTCATAATGTACTAGAGATCCTAGCCAAAACAATTAGGCCAGAAAAAGAAATAAATGGAGAGGGAAAAAAAAAAAAAAAAAAACCCACCTTTTACCACACACTGTAACCCCACTATTTTTAGAATGCATGATTACATATGTAAAATATCCAAGCAATCTACTATAAACTACTAACATTTGTAACTGTATTTACATCACTGGATCCATGATAAATATATGCCAATTAATCACATTTCCTTAAACCAGCAAAAATAATTGGCAAGCAATATTTTAAAGAAGAATCCATTTGCAATAATATCCAAAAGCATCAAATATCTATGAAAAATATTTTTAAAAAGATATATTAGACCTCTATATAAAAAAACTACCAAACAATACTGTGGGGAATTAAAGAATACCTAAAAACCTGAAGAGTGTATTAAATACATATTTTGAAGATTCAATACTACCAAGATGTCAATTCATCTAATTTTATTTATTAATTCAATGGAATCCAAAAGAAACCTCCATCATGTTGAGGATTCTAACATTTATATGGAAATGAAAAAGAGCAAAAATCAATACAATATTGAAAAGCAAAAAATATTAGCATACTATCTACTGGAATGGACTTCTAGTGTGGTGCTGTAGGATAAGCACTGGACTGCGAACCACAAGGTCGGTAGTTCAAATTCACCAGCTGCTTCTCAGAATCCCTGTATGGGTAGCTATGAGTCAGAATTGACTTTATGGCACTTAACAACAACAACAGCTCTACTGGAAAGGACCCTGGTAGCGTAGTGGCTTATGAGTTGGGTTAACTGCAAGGTTGGCAGTTTGATTAGTGGTTCCTAACACATAATGATCCTATAGAGTAGAACTGACTAATAGGCTGTCGTCTTTGACCTGTGGAGCTACTGAAGGGACCAACCACCAACCTTTTGGTTAGCAGTCAAGTGCTGAACCACTGCACCAGCAAGTCTCCTGGGGATTACTAATATTTCATAATCCATTCATTAACATTTAGGAATTGAAACATTCTCACAGCCAGCATATGGTTACCTGGACAAATTTGCCTGGGATGCATATGTTGATTTCAATAAACATTTCTAAACTCAAAACATTATCCATATAACTTTGGCTTTCCGCCTCTCTAAGGTGAGATCATCATAACAACGTTAAGAGGCACTACAGCACGCAGAGCTGCGGGCACTGCTTACTGTCTTGCGTCTGTCGTTGACTAACCCATGTGATTGTACTGGCATGCACTGTTCCACCAGCTGTCATCAGACTTTGTGGTGCGTCAGCTGCGATCCAGCTTCTCTTAGGTGGCATTTCTGGCTAATATAGTAACCTTTTCCCAGAACAAATGAAAACCAAAGCCACATCACAGAGGTTTAGAACTCTTTCAGGAAGGAAAGAAACAATCTGATCTGACTTTTGTATATTCTTGGAAAGGCCATTCTATTTTTCTTTTCATATTTCTTGTCTCCATGGAAGCAGCACGAGGCAGCCTGGGTGTGGCATCAGGAAAGGGACCGGGGATCTGCCTCTTATCCCTGTTAACGTTGGGAGAGCCATGTTATGCTCTCCTTATCTCTAAAATGTTCTACCCAATGCCTTCTAATTAGGGTCTGGTTAGGAAAACAAAATCCCCTTCAAATACTGAAGACCCCGGGAATTTGATACAAGAGAATGCTTACTAAGGTAACGGAGTAAGCCAAAGGGGTCACTAAACTAGATATTGGCACCTGCAGAAAATCAAGCCCACCTTCTTCTGTAGCTGAAGAGGAAAAGGCAGGGCACCGAGTTTGGGAGCTTGGGTGGAGCACCCTGAGGAGATGCAGCCACTTGCTGTTTATAGAAGAAACCGACATCTCCCAGTCTCCCCATTGGCCAAACCCAGAAGATGTTTGCTAAGCACGAAAGGGTATGGCTACAGAACTGACCAGCTGGCAATGCTGAAGGGTGTGAGGAACTGTGGGGACTAACCTTTGGGCAAAAATAATGTTTTTATAGGGTAATTGTGAGGGTTAATATTAACTAGAATCTAAATCCAGTGAAAGGAGCCCTGGCGGTACAGTGGGTTAACCGTTGGGTTGCTAACCATAAAGTGATAGTGGTGTGCCATGGAATCGGTTCCAACTCATAGCCACCCAGCATAGGTCTGCTGAGGCTGTAAATCTCTATGGGAGCAGAAAGCCTCATCTTTCTCCCATGGAACTGTTGGTAGTTTTGAACTGCTGACCTTGAGGTTCACAGCACTACTTGTAACCACTATGCTACAGAGCTAGGTGCTTCAAAGTCACCAGTTGCTCTGTGAGGGAAAGATGAGGCTGTCATCTCCCTTAAAGGGTAGTTCTCCTCTGACCTGTGGGGTCGCTATGAGTCCGAATGTCTCAGTGGCAGTGGGGTTTAGCAGGTGTATACAGTGGGATCTGTAATAGCTGGGACTTGATGAAATTGCCTTGTGTTTCTGGGTCTCGAAAGCTTTCTGATGTTTGCATGGTACAGTCTTACTCCTTCTATTGCTTGCTTTAGTGGAAAATACATTTGTTTTCCTTTTCTGATAACTTTCCGCCTTACCCGGGTTCTGGATTTCACGGGTTTGATTGTACAGTTTGTTTCCAACTTATGAAGGGGTTTCATTCTGAGATAAATTGCAAACCTCATTTGTTGTTTGTTTTGTTTTTCATTTGCATTATTATTGCCTTTTATTAGCAATGTTATCAGTATCTTTATAAATTCAATCTTTGTCTCTGGAGGTTGCAAACATTACATATAAATTCACAGATACGATTACATCAGCAAATCATGTGCTGCAACACATTTTATATAGTACACGTTGTTGTTGGTATCTGCCGATGAGAAGGATGACTAATTGTTTGAAGTTGTGCAAAAAGACCCCCAAATCCATATGGTTGTGAGGTTCACGGTAACTGAGATACATTGTAACTCAGGGGGTACCTCTGATATTAGAAACCTTTGTAAATTATTGTTGATGGGTGCTGTCAAGTCAATTCTAACTCCTAGAGATCCCATGTGGCAGAGTAAAACTCCTCCACAGGGTTGTCTGGGCTGTAATCTTTATGAAAACCCATCACCAGGTTTTTCTCCAAGTCGCTGAATGGGTTTGACTGCCGACCTTTCGGTTAGCAGCTAAGTGAGCTATAGAAAGCACAACCATGCCAAACTGATTTCTAAGATGCATTTTATTTAAAACATCAGATACAGCTCTTCCTCTTCTGAGATCCTACCATACTTTGCTTTTACATCCCTTTCACTCACTACTCTTTACTCAGGTGTATCATTGTTCAAACACGTGTCCTATCTGCTCCTGCATAGCTGTGATCCCTGAGACAAAGCATGTCCCATTCAACTTCATAACCCTCACCAAGTCTTCCCAGTGGTAGATGCTCAGTAAATATCAGAAGGGAAGAAGGGAGGAAGGAATGCAAGAACTAAAGGATGGAGGAGTGGAGCAAGGAAAGAAACATCATATACTTATGTTAAACCAGTTTACAATATAAAAGGTGACTTTTATTTTGAGCCTTAATGGCATTTTGGAAATTTCAGAAAATTCTCCATCGTAGGGGATTGACTGTCATGTTATAGGCTAGTGAGCCTCCTTGAGCCCCACCTCTGAAAAGCCACTCGTTCTCCCTAGCATTGATAAGCACTGCCACCCACATTTCAAACTCCTCCTGAGAGGGTGGTGGAGCCCCACTGTCTGCTGAAGATGCTGAAATCTGACCTCAGAACCAGTGTACACTTCCCTCCTTCAGTGATTGGTACTTTCTCTTGACCTGTTGTTTAGTAGTATGGTAGAATTATACGTTACCATGTTGAGGGAGAGAATGAGTAAATAATGTACAAATGTTCTCAATATTTGCTACCTACCTGTATTGCAAGAGTCATAAAATAATCAAAGGAAATTACAAAGGTGAGTATTATTACAGGGCAATCATTCCATTCAAATAACTCATCCTTTTATCCTGTTGGGATGAGGCCATCCATTTAATCAATCAACAACCATATTGTAGACATGGTGTTAGATGCTGGATTTTTTTAAAAAAAAAACAGCAATTAAAAACCAGCTGCCCTTGTATAGACTGATTCATGACAACCCCAAGTATGTCAGAGTATAACTGTGATCCATAGGGCTTTTGATAGCTGATCTTATGGAAGTAGATCACCAGACATTTATTCTGCAGAACCTCAACTATCAACCTTTCATTTAGCAACAAAGCATTTAACTATTTGTACTACCCAGTGACTCTAGATGCCGGATATATGGAGATAACTAGGGCACAGTGTCTGTCTTCACAGAATTTTTGATCTATCATTGGAGACCAAAAAGTGATTGAACAATCACAATGTATTAAAAGTTATTACAGGTGTCAAAGATTCTTAGGGACATAACTGACCAGACTACTCTTCTCCATATCAACATTGGTTGGTTCAGGGATACAGTGAAAGGCCCAAGCTACTTTTGTCCCATGACTGAAAGTGTCAAAAAACTTCATTTTACTTGGATTCACAATCAGTGCTCATGAAAACCTCAGTCAAGAAATCACATGACGTATTGCATTAGGCAGACCTACTGCAAAAGTCCTCTCTACAGTGTTTAAGAGCAAAGAGAAACAGTTTGAGGACTAAGGTGTGCCTAACCCAAGCCATGGTATTTTCACTAGACTCATATACATGTGACAGTGGAAGAATCGATGCATTTGAATTCTGGTAAAAAATATTGAAAGTACCATGGACTGCCAGAAGAACAAACAAATCTGTCTCGGAAGAAGCACATCCAGAATGTTCCTTAGAAATGAGACTAGCAAGATTTCTTCTCTTTTACTTGGGACATGTGTCAGAAGAGACCAATCCCTGGAGAAGGACATCATACTTGTTAAAGTGGGGGTCAACAAGATAAAGGAAGACCATTAAGAAGATGTATTAAGATAGTGGCAGCAACAATGGACTCAAACATAGCAACAATTGTGAGGATGGCACAGGACTGGGCAGTGTTTCATTCCTTTATATGAATAGGGTGCTATGGGGTGCTATGATAGCATAGGGGTGCTATGAATTGAAACTGACTCAATGGCACCTATCAAAATCAGATGTCTATCTAAAGCCAAGGACTTCTAGCAGAAACATTACTGCCACTCACAGTCCTGATGTGGCACTGTAGGATATCCACTGGACAGCTGTGAGCCACAAGGACAATGGTTCAAACCTATCATCTGCTCCTCAGAAACCCTATATAGGGTTGCTGTGAATCAGAACCGACTCAACAGTACTTAACAATGACGTAGTCATGGCAGAGAGCATGCTCATGAGTTAACTGAGGTAGTAGATACAGTGAGTGGCAACCATAGGTTATTCTCAAGCCTTTGAACTGTGGAACCCAGAAGCCAGCAGCAGCTGATGCCAAAGCACAGCCCACTTCATGACTTGGCAAGATAACCCTAGTTTGTCTTCCTAACTAGAGCAGCTACCACATTTACCCCTCTATTGCTAAATGATATGGTTATTATCGCTTTCTAAAATGAAGCATCACACAGCTATACAGACACTTGTGTGGAAAATGTTTATGATCTCTCTCAATGAATTGTGTGTCAGAGCAGTTTCTCCCCCTGAACACAGTCACTTCTGTGTCACTCCACCACCACCATCCCATTGGCTAAGAAATAAAGGTCTCGGAATGGTTACATAACCGAACAGAGATGTATAAAATGTGCAATGTGAGTTAGTCCTTAAAGAAGAAAGGTTGTGTGCCTGTAAGTGCTAAAGTCTTGGTTCAGGTTTCAGATTTCTCCTGCTTAAACCGCGGACGTGAAGTGTGATTCAGTGTGGTCAGGCTTCAGACAGGCTGAAAAATGACCCAATCGTCCCCAAGGAAGATGAGCTCATCAGTCCTTCCATTTTTAGAAACCCAAGATCCACAAAGAAAGGAAGACAATGTCTCGTCCCGGTGGTCCACTGTGTCACGTTTTTTCCAGCTCAGGATTTGGGATCAATAGACACTACATCAATGACTCTTTCTATCTATGAACTGTTTGGGGGCAGTTATCCCTGATGGAGCCCCACAGGAACACCGCAGAGCCTCACAAGGCATGGAGCTGTGTATACATGTGTGTATGTGTTCTCTGGCTATTAGTTTTAGCCGTCCACTCAGGGTGACCCCATGCACAATGGAACAACATGCTGTCCCGTCCTACGTCAGTCATCCCCTGATCAGTGGCAGACTGGATTGTAGTGATTCCTAGGGTGTTCATTGGCTTAGTTTTGGAGATAGATTGCTAGGCCACTCTTTGTCAGGGTTAGTGTGGAAGGCCTGTTGAGACCATGGCACATGAGGTACTTGGACCAGAGCTGAAGCCCAGTTCTCCCACATGGAGGGCAAGAATCTGATCACTGAATCACCATTGCATCTTCGTCTTCTCCTCTGCTATGAAGCTCCAGTTTGCAAGTCCTTCAGGCTCAAACAAAAAAAGAAAATCCTTTTAAATGAAACAATAAGGAATTTGAAAGTGTTCTGTAAACTGTAAAACACATGCTAATGATAGCTGTTAGTTGCTGTTTTATTATTAGTTTCCATTTAAATGGCCCATAACTTTGCTTGTCAGAATATCTGCTTTCTGTGTTTTATCATCACAATTAGCTATCATCATCAACATACAGAGAAATGGATGTTTTGTTATTTGGAAAAAACCCTGCAAGTTGAATTCTCTTAATACAGAACTGTCTTTGCTTATAAAAGTACTAAGAATTTTAGGTGCAAAAGGTAAAAACCAAGCACCTAACCTTAAGGAGTGTTATAGGGAAAAGAAGAGACCCTATCATCAAAAATATGAATATTATATAGACTCTTTACTCTTTTATAAGAGTATACACAAGACAAAGACAAACATAGATCACCCAGGTAAGGGGATTCATAGATATCATGATGAGTTTCCAAAGTTCTATTTCCACGTGGTGACCTTTTAGAAGACACAGAGAACAAAGGACTCTCCTCCCATAATCATGACTGTCAGCAGCAGTCATATGTCTTATACACAACACAGTACTATGGAAATCAACAAGGAGACTATCGTAGATAGGGAAGCTTACAGTTTCTGAAGCTCTCAGGGTATGACATCACAACTAGGCGACTGTTAAGAGACACGTCTGGAGTCCTGATGTGGTGCTGTGGGTTAATGTTCTAGACTGCAAAGTCAATTTGAACTGCATGGTCGGAGATTCAAGCTCACCAGATGCTCCTCAGAAACCTTATACAGGGTCGCTATGGGTCAGAACTGACTTGACAGCACTAAACATACAACAACAACAAGAGACATGTCCAGGAATGTTCCTGTGAGGGCTGGCTGGGAGAGTTGCCGAAACTCATTTTTAAAAATATTATGCTTGTAACTCTGGCTGTTCAGCTGTCAGCGGTACATGAGGTACTCAAGCAAAATTGGCATCTGAACCCTTAAACGTAGGTACAAGATGCAATTAAGCTCTGCCTGGCTGGAGTCATTCACAGGCAAAGTCTTCACATTTTATGCTCTACAGCAGAAGACAGAGAAAAAACAAAGGCAGTTCCCTGGGTGATGCAGACAGCTTGCACTCCATTAATAACCTAAGGTTGGCAGTTTAAACACACACAGCAATGCCCCAGAGCAACACAGGTAGGAAAAGAACCAACCAGGAAAGTGAGATGAGGAGCAGACTGGAGACTGAGGACCATAGTGTCCAAAGGACCATTATGAACTGGATGTCTTTTATATAAATCTAAATATGTGTGGCTTTCATTGTTAGTTGCCATAGAGCTGATTCCATTTATTCAAAAGTAGAATGACTCCACAGGGTCATCATTGAGGTCATCACACCATAGGGTCATCATTGAGCAATAATGGCAGTCTTTTTGAAATGAAAAGTCAAGAGCTTTTGTTGTTGTTGTTGTTGTTAAGTGCCACTGAGTCAATTTCAACCCATAGTGACCCTGTATAGGGTTTCCAAGGAGCAGCTGGTGAGCTTGAACTGCCGACCTTGCAGTTCAAATGGCTTTGCAGTCTGACACATTAACCCACATTGCCACACCGGGACTCCAAGAGCTTTTGGCAATATACAAGATGAGGTGGCAGATGAACAGTGAAGATAGGGGAAGACTTAGGGAGGTATCCATGGGCCAAATGGGATAGAGGTAAACAGTGATTTATATATAACCTTGGAACAACAGTGTTCTCTAAGTAGATACATGGATCGAGCCATAGGCTAAATGGGTAAAGGAGGGGAAACATGTTTATGTGTTTGACTGTTTGTGGATATTGGTTTCCCCTGCCTTCTATTGTAAAATGGACATTTATGTATGATATAAATAAATATTGAGATATGATTACAGAGAGTTTGTAAGCCCATCTTCAGCCTACAATTGATTGGATTAGCTAAATGGGGAATTAGAATTTGCCCAGAGAAATAGACTTCTTGCTAAACATTTGTAGAGTATGGGGCCTTAGGTGGAATTCTGAGCCTCACCTTCTGAGTTGGGACATTCCTACTTGAAAAAAAATCACATGCAGACCAACCTAGAGCTGCTGGGAGAACAGACTATTCTTATCGAAAGACTTGCAGAAAAAAGCAGACCAAAAAAATAAAATAAAGAGCTTTTGTTAAGAGGTAATGCAGTTTTCAAGATGGAAATCATATTTTCCAGAGGATGCTGAATCAAATGATCTGAGGAGGAAGCAGTCCAGGTAGTATTTATGAGAAACCATTTTAAATTTCTATGAAAATTCAATGATTGGTTCATATGCAAGTAATGGTTATAAAATTGGGTGAGGGTGCATCTGATTGGTAGGAGAATACAAGGAACTTCAGTGAAAATTCAGTGATTGGTTGACATTTAGATAACTTACAAAATTGGGTGCATCTGGTATGGAAACAATCATGAGACCCTCCTGGTGTGATTACAGGGAGAATATGTGTAATTCTAAGGTTTATCTTGAAAAATCATCTGCTCTAAGAATTTTTTTAAACCTGGTTTTCTTAGCTGGGTATATTCTTAAGCAAACAAAACCCTTAAGCAAATAAAATCTCATTCTTCTAAATTGTTAGCCAAGTACTTTTCCCAGGGCACAGTAGAGAGCTATGAAAA
>NW_006408540.1:16669110-16669947 GCF_000296735.1 Chrysochloris asiatica | reverse complement strand
ATTCCGCCCCTTTTCCCCGGAGCCTGCCCTATCTGAGCTGCCTGGTCCGGGAAGCGCTGGAAGTCCCAACAATCCAGGCTGCATTTTTTATGCATATCTTATTTTTATACCACTCGTCTGTTAGTCTGTCATATTGTGGCGGATTGCATGTTGCTCTGCCACCAGTATTTTAAATGCCGGTAGGGTCACCCACAGTAGACAGGTTTCAGCTGAAGTTCAAGATGAAGACAAGTTAGGAAGAAAGAGAGATGGACTACTTTAGAATGTTTAGTCAATGGAAACCTTATGATACCAGTGAAACACTGTTGGCACCAGAATATTGAACTTTGTAACATGATGAATAGCACCAGTTATTGTCAGATACAGTGCCAAAAAATGAGCCCCTCAGGTTGGAAGGCACTTCAGATATAACTGGGGAAGAGTTGCCTCCTCAAAGTAGAGTTGATTATGATGATGCAAATAGAATAAAGCATTGGGACCTTCATTTGCTGATAAGACACAACTCAAAATGAGGAGAAACAGCTACAAACATCCATTAATCAACACAACATGTAATGTATGAAGTAGGAATCTAGGAAAACTGGAAGTAGTCAGCAATGAAATGGAACACATGAACATGGGTATCTTAGGCATTGTTGTTGTTGTTGTTGTTAAGTGCCGTCGAGTCGGTTTCTTAGGCATTAGTGAGCTGAAATTGACCGGTCTTGGCCATTTTAAATCGGACAGTCACATGGTTTACTAGTGTCACATTTATCATCAAAGAAACCATTTCAAGATCTATCTTGAAGTACAGGGCTGTCTGTGATAGGATAATATCCATATGCCTATAAGGAAAAC
>NW_006408540.1:16636935-16668600 GCF_000296735.1 Chrysochloris asiatica | reverse complement strand
GTGAACATATCCCACCTGAATTGAGAGATCATCTCCAAGACAGATTTGATGTGTTAAACACTAATGACCAAAGACCAAAAGAATTGTGAGAATATATCAGGAACATCATAAAGAAAGAAAGCTAAAGGTCATTAAGAAGGCAAGAAAGAATGAAAACACCAAAATGGATATCAGAAGAGATTCTGAAACTTGCTCTCCACTGTAGAGATGCTAAAACAAATAGAAGAAATGAGGAGGTAAAATAGCTTAAAAGAAAGGCAAGCTCGAGAAGACAAAATCAGATATTATAACAAAATGTGCAAAGACCTGGAGTTAGAGAATTACAAGGGAAAAACATACTCAGCACTTCTCAAGCTAAAAGAACTGAGGGAAAAATTCAGGTCTTGACTTGAAATACGAAGGATTCCTTGGACAAAATAAGGAATGATGCAAAAAGCATTAAAAGAAGATGGAAGGAATACACAGAGTAAGTGTACCAAAAAGAAATGGTCAATATTCAATCACTTCAAGTGATAGCATATTAAGAGTCAACGATCCTGAAGGAAGAAGTCCAAGGTCACCAAAAGCACTGGCAAAAAACAAGGCTCTGGGAATTGATGGAATACAAATTTAAATCTTTCAAGAAACTGAGGCAGCATAGGAGGCACTCAGTACAGTATACAAAGAAAATTGGAAGACAGCTACCTGGCCAACTGATTGGAAGAGATATTTGTGCCCATTCCAAAGAGAGGTGACTCAACGGAATGCAGAAGTCATCGGATGATATCACTATCATAAGTAGTGGACTGGGAAAATAAGGAGCTGGACCAAAATGAGAGATTTCACCTAGATGTGACTGTATCTATAGTGAGAGTTCTTGTCATGTGAGTAAATGTATTTTTCTAAATACATGATCACCCCACCCCACATAGGAATGGAATTGGTAGCTTGTTCAAATGTTTAGATATACTCAGGGGTATTGGGTTAAATTGAAATAAAGGACCCAGGGACTTGTTAATAATTCTGGAAGATGCCACAACCTAACAAATACAGCCCATTTAAAAGAAATATTAGGCTATACAATAGAATCAGCTACAGGGCTATAATTAAATACAAACATAGCTTTCCCCCCCAATTCTTATGATTGTTTATTATACACTTGCGATGTTATCCCTTGTTTTAATATCTTGGTGTGGCATTGTAGGATAAGCACTAGATTGCTAACCGTGAGGTCTGTGGTTAAAACTCACCAGCTGATCCTCAGAAACCCTATATAGATATGGTCACTGTGATTCGGAACTGACTCACGGTACTTAACAAGAACAACATAGCTAAGAGGTTTGAATTAGTATACCCAGATTTGAGGATACCATAGTAAATGCAACAGTAGGTAGATGGTCAGCACTGGCTAATGATTAAGTCACAAAGGTATCATCATGCTAGGCATCAGCAAGAATCATGATATGCAGTAAGAGAATACTGAAGAAAGGCTTTATAGTATAAGAATATGAACTACTAACTAAAAAGTAATATAAAATGACATATCATAAAATAATTACTATGATAAAACAAACTCCTCCTTCAGTTATTTACATGGGTAAAAAAGGATATTAAAGACAAGGGATAATACCAAAAGTATATAATGAAGCAACAACCATTAGAATAGCAGTAATCAGAGAATGAAGTCCAAACATTTTAGGTTGCATGAAATCTTAACTTTGTGATCTTGAGAAAAGCCATTTACTTTTGACATAATTTGCTTCTAGTCATAAGGGAATTTGACAGTTTAGTCTTTTCGTGGATTTAACAGTATAGTCAAGCGCTTTATTCTTCTTTAACTGAAAGAGGTGGAGTCAAGTTTTAATTTCCAGTAACTTGGCAGTACAAGGGTTAGTAGGATTCCTTCTCTTTAAGTTCCAATGACTCTTTAATTACTGTCTCTTCTAATATACATACATATTCACCTGGGGAGATACCCAGTAGATTTTTGGATCATAATTCCTGCTGATCAAAAGTTGCTTTAACCTGTGAAAAATCTATTTTAGATTCTAGTTGTTGGTAAGTACCATGGAGTCAGTTTCGACTCATAGTGACCCTGCACAGGGTTTCCGAGGCTGTAAATCTTTACGGGAGCAGAACGCCTCATCTTTCTCCCACGGAACCGCTGGTAGTTTCAAACTGCCGACCCTCAGGTTAGCAGCCCAATTCATAACCACTATGCTACCAGAGCTCCTTATATTTTTTTGAGTCTTCACAAGAAGGGAGAATCAAACTCCAGATCAGCCATCAGATGTGCCTCCGCCCTACAACCTTCTTTGCCCTCTTCTGACACCAACGGTCATTCCCACAGTACTCTGCCTCACATCTGGGGTCAACAGTCCATTTTAATGGCTCACAGAACTCATTGTTGTTGTTAAGTGCCATCGAGTATAGACAGTACTAAAAAAATGGGGCTTATTAGGGAAATGAGCGGACTCTTAGTGTGGTGCTATAGGATAAGCTACAGCCCTCGGCACCCTACTTGCATGGTCTCAACCAGTCATTTGGTGGGAGTTAATGATTGGATAGAAAAGGCATGTCAAGTAAACACCCAGTATCACAGCTAGATTAAAGATTGTTTGTATATACAACATATGGGAAAGTCATTCAGCTCTGAAGAAACTTCTCTTATCCTAGTCATTTCAGTACTTGTTTCTTAGGTTCCATGATAGAAATAATTTAAAGCATTGAATATATTTAGTTAGAATTGTCATGTGCTATAATATCTTGTAAACCTATTTTAGGCACAAAAATAGAAGTTACATGATTACAACATTGAAATACAGATCTGGACTAAAGAGGGAATGAAAAGAAAAAATAGGAAAGAAGGGGAAAATGGTGGGCCAGGCAGACATGGTACCCAGACTCTCTATAACAAAGACCAAAAAACCAAGTGAAACAGATATGGCTAATAATCTTGGAATCCCAAGTTTCAAAGGAAACAATAAAGAAGTAGATCAAATACTCGTTAAAAGAAGAAAATGAAGAAAAATAACAAACAAGGAGACATACAAAGTAGTGGATTATCAATTGGTCTGGCATAGCACAGGCATTTTGAATTATTATAAGCAGCTTTCCAATTAGGACAGGAACCAGATAACTGCCTCCACTTGCCCAGGATTGCACCAGTACCCAAAATGGTAGCTGGCAACCAGAGAAGTATGATTTCCTCCTATGTCTCACACCCTGTGGTGACCAGAAGTGTGACCACTCCACATCTCCACCCACTTGAAATGAAAAGACAATGGAATCTTTCCATAACATTTTGAAGTTCCCTAGTGTATGTGTGCGTGTGTGTTTTCTCAGTGGAATAAAAAACAAGTGTATAATCAACTCAATTTAATATCAGTTAAGTTACCTAAAGATCTTGGAAATTATTTAAAGTGCATCTATTACAAAGCATAATTACTATTGAAATAAAATTTGTTTATATAGCCTAAAGTTTCATTTCACATTTATCATTTCATTTTTACATGTGTCTCATTGCGATATCTGTGTGGCTTCTTAGAATTCTCTTGTAATAATAAGAACATCTTTTTTTGTGTGGTGAAATTTCAATCAATTTTTTATAACCTTTTATCCTAAAATGTCTTCACCTAATTTAATAAGTGTTTTTCAAAAGTGTCCACGGAGCAGTATGGATCTTGGTATTTCTCAAGCTGAAACAACTGAAGGAAAAATTCAGGCCTCGCATTGTTGTATTAAAGGATTCTATAGGCAAAATATTGAATGATGGAGAAAGCATCCGAAGAAGATGGAAGGAATACATAGAATCACTGTACCAAAAATAAATGGATGATGTTCAGCCATTTCAAGAGATAGTATATGATCAAGAACCAATGGTACTGAAGGAAGAAGTCCAAGGTGCACTGAAGACATTGACAAAGAACTACGGCCAGGAAATTGATGAAACACAAACTCCAATCTTTCAACAAACTGATGTGGCACAGGTGCCACTCACTCATCTATATCAAGAAATTAGGAAGACAGCTACCTGGACTACTGATTGGAAGAGATCCATATTTGTGCCCATTCCAAAGATGACCCAACAGAATGCAAAAATCATCAGACAATACCATTAATATCAAATGCAAGTAAATTTTTGCTAAAGATAATTCAAAACTGGCTGCAACTGTACATTGATAAGGAACTGCTAGAGAGTCAAGCTGGATTCAGACAAAGATGTGGAACAAGGGATATCATTGCTGACATCAGATGGATCTTGATTGAAAGCAGAGAATACCAGAAAGATGTTTACCTGTATTTTATTGACTATGTAAAGGCTTTCAACTGTGTGGATCATGACAAGCTATGAACAGCATTGCAGAGAATGAGTATTCCGGAACACTTAATTGTGCTCATGAGGAACCTGTACACACACCAAGAGGCAGTCGTTAGAACAGAACAAGGGAACACTGAATGGTTTAAAGTTCGGAAAAGTGTGCTCCAGGGTTGTATTTTTTCACCTTACTTATTCAATCTCTATGCTGAGCAAATGAGTCAAGAAGCTGTATTATATGAAGAAAAATGTGGCATCAGGATTGGAGGAAGACTCACTAACAACCTGCAATATACAGATGATACAACCTTGCTTGCTGAAAGCAAAGAGGCCTTAAAATGCTTGCTAATGAAAACCAACAACCACTGCCTTTGGTATGGGTTGCATCTCGGTATAAACAGAACAAAAATCCTCACCACTGGGCCAATAAATAACATCATGAGAAACGGAGAAGAGAATGAATTTGTCAATGACTTCACTTTGCTTGGATCCACTATCAACACTCACGGAAGAAGCAGTCAAGAAATCAAACAATGTATTACATTAGGCAAATCTGTAGCACAAGACCTCTTTAAAGTGTTCAAGAGCAAAGATGTCAGTTTGAAAACTAGGGTGCAAAACCGATATTCTCCCATATAAACTATCACTTAGTTCACAATAAAAGCTTAAAAATAAAACAAAAAACTTGACATGAACAGTCATCCTACTAGTTATCAATAGAGAGGACTCAGAAGTTGAAGCCAGACTTCTCCCATGTCACCAAGATGTTTCCATGTGTCATTTGCATTGGAGTACATTGAAGGGCTCAGAGAAGTGTCTCATAAGGTCTTTATTGTTCAGATGCTGGACAGTGATTTTGGCAAAAATTCCAAAAATCCATTTTGAACGGCATTGGCATTTCTGATCTTGGGGACGTCCAGTCAGAATATTGTTGTTGTTGTTGTTAAGTGCCGTCAAGTCGGTTCCAACCCATAGCGACACTGTATAGGGTTGCCAAGGAGCGGCTGGTGAGCTTGAACTATTGGCCTTGCAGTTCAAATGACTTTGCAGTCTGATGCATTAGCCCACAGCACCACACCAAGACTCCAGCTAGAATACTCTATCTTTAATCACCTTTTCCAAGACTGGCAGAATATGTCAATCTTCCTATCATGGATTGAACTGTGGCCCACAAAATGATAAGTTGAAGCCTTCCTACCTTGGTATTTGTATATGTGATCTTGTTTATAAAAAGGGTATCTGAAAGGTTATTCTCCTCAAGCTCGGGTGAGTGACATCCGGCCCTGAGGCTGTACTAGGCCTGTAAAATCATTTGGTCTGGCTCTGCCAAGGCAACCACAGTTCCAGCCATCACATTGGTGGTGGTAGTTATGTGCCATCGAGTCAGTTCCAACTCATAGTGACCCTATATAGGCTTTCCAAGGCTGTAAATCTTTTGGGGAGCAGAAAGCCTCATCTTTCTCCCATGAAACAGCTAGTAGTTTCGAACAGCTGACCTCAAGTTAGCATCCTGACTTGTAACCACTACGCTACCAGAGCTTCTTAGCTATCATATTAGTGTTGTTGTTAAGTGCCGTCAAGTTGGTTATGACTCATAATGGCCCTGTATAGGGTTTTCGATGAGCAGCTGGTGTGCTTGAACTGCCTTATGGTTCAAGCTACTTTGCCATCCAGCGCATTAACCCACAGTGCCACACGAGGACTCCAGCCATCACGTTGTTGTTGTAAAATGCTGTTGAGTTGATTCTAACCCATAGCAACCCTGTATAGGGTTTCCAAGGAGCAGCTGGTGAACTTGAACCACCGATCTTGTGGTTTATACCGACTTTGCAGTCTAGCGCATTAGCCCATATCACCACACCAGCTCCATCATCATACTTATGTTGTTATGTGCTGTGGAGCTGGTTCCGACTCATAGTGATCCGTACAGGGTTTCTGAGGCTGTAAATCTTTACGGGGGCAGAAAGCCTCATCTGGCTCCCACGGAACAGCTGGTAGTTTCGAACCCTGAGGTTCACAGCCCGATTCATAACTACTACGCTATTAGGGGTGAGTTAATGAAATGTTTGACCGAATATAACAGGCTAGTTTTTAAGATGGTAATTTTGTATGGCCCGGGAATTATGTTATAAATATCCAAATGGTCCCTGGCTGAAAAAAGCTTCCCCACCCCTGCACTAGAGCCATTAGAGAAAGCATAACCTTATTGACAGCAGGGTCTCAGATTCCCAGCCTCCAGAACTGTGAAATGATAAATTTCTCATGTTTTAAGCCACTCACTTCGTGATCATTTATCGTGGCAGCATAGGAAACAAATATACCCCCTGCCCTGGACTTGGACCCTCAGTGCAATAGTTACCTAAGAATCACAGGAGCACCTGACGTCTCCTGACTATCCGTCACTGGGGGGTAATCTTCCCCCTTCCTCCTATTCTGCCAAAAATTCTCATCCTAGGGAACAATCAGATGCCATCAAATGAGCAATAGAAATTAATATGGATTTAATGAATTGAGAACCTTGGATTGACTGTACTTTGTTGTAAGGACTCTCTGGGCTCTGGTAGCATAATTTATTCATAGCTTGCTACTCGACAGGAAGGGAAAACAGATGGTTTATCTGTTTCCAAGTTGGAGATGAAAGGACTAAGATCAATAGGCATGACCCCGTGGCACACTCCTCTCTGGCTATGCTTCGAATCCCTCTTCTCCCTTGTTCTCTTCCCACTACATAAAAAAAGAAAATGTTACAGACTCACTTCAGTTTTTACCAAATCTTCTTTGAAACAAAATAGTAGTCACAGAACTGTTGGAGAGTCTCTGGGAATGGTAAAGGCACACAAGAAAAGCACTCTTATGTTTTGAACATGGTTAGGAAGCATGTAGCTTAGAGCTGTGGCAGCCATCTTGTAACCATAAGGAGAAGGTCCCAAACTGGCTGACAAAACAAGCTGGTTCTCTGATGTCAAGGAAATGCTAAACTTACCCTAGAATCACCTACCTCCAGGATTCTTGATAAAAAATACATACAGGCAGTCCTTGGGTTACGAACATCCAACTTATGTACAACTCATAGTTACAAACCAATCCCTCTCAGGCTGGGTTCTCGTTGCTACACCTGAGCCCATTGCTGCTGTCACTGTGCCAATCCATCTCATTGGGGTCTTCTCTTTTTCTCCAACCCTCCACTTTACCAAACATGATACCCTTCTCCAGCGACTGGTCCCTCCTGGCAACATGTCCAAAGTATGAGACACAAGTGTGGCCATCCTGGATTCCAAGGGGCACTCTGGCTGCACTTCTTCCAACACAGATCTGTTTGTTCTTTTGGTAGTCCAGGGAACTTTCAATATTCTCCTCCTAAACCATAACTCAAATGTGGGTTCTCTAGAGAAGCAAAACTAGTGACGCTTATATGTGTAAATAGGAAGAAAAGTTTATATCAAGGAAATAGCTCACACCCTTGTACTGTTTTTTGGTCCATTGAGTCAGTGCTGACTCATAGTGACCCTACACACAACAGAACAAAACACTGCCAGTCCTTTAGTTATTATGTTTGACCCCAGTGTTGCTGTAGCCATGTCAGTTCCTCTTGTTGGAGGTCTTCCTCTTTTTCATTGACCCTCCACTTTCCCAAGTACCATGCCCTTTAGAGACTGACCCCTACTGAAAGTACAACCAATGTACTAGAGACCATGTCTCACCATCCTGGCTTCTAAGGACCATTCGGTCTGTACTTCTTCCACCACAGATTTGCTATTCTCCTGGCAATTCATGGTATTTCATATTCTTCACCAACACCACAATTCAAATCCATCTTTGTGTGTGTGTGTGTGTGTGTGTGTGTGTGTGTGTGTTTACAGTTTCCTTATTCATTGTCCAACTTTCACATGCATATGAGGCTATTGAAAATATCATGGCTTGGGTATAGTAATTATGAAGTACAAGTAATCATCTTTCTAGTTTTCTCTGCTTTCATCAAGATCTGTCTGACATCAGCAATGATCTCCCTCATTCCATGTCCTCTTCTGAATCTGACTTGAGTTTTTGCAGTTCCCTGTCGATGTGCTGTAGCAACCATTTTTAAATCATCTTCAGCAAAATGTATTTGTATGTGATATAAAAAATATTGTTTGATGATTTCCACATTTTACTGGGTCACTTTCTTTGGAATGGGCACAATATGGCTTTCTTTCAATTGGTTGACCAGTTGTAGAGGTGGGCAAGTCCAAAGTCCTTGGGTCAGATGAATCAGGTCAGATATCGAGTAGGTAGGTCAGGCAGGTAAGATGATAGGCTGCTGACAATTTCTAGAATTAGTAGGTAATAGAGCAGGTCACTGGCTCAAGTCCGAAAGAGACAGATGCAGGATTCCAGATTCAGTGAAAGAAGGCAATTTTGCCCAATTGTCAAATATAATGGGAACAGGCCACACCTTGAGAAAACTTCCTTTCACTTGATTGGCTACTCAAAGCAGACACCATTATGGAAGTAATTACTTTATACTGATCTTTCATCATAGGACATAATGACATCTCAACTACCACATCACTGAGAATTCTGGCCCTGAGAAGTCAAGTGGATACAAAGCCTTCACTAGCATACCCTGGAAAGTCTATTATAAATGAGGAGTAGTCAGTGGTTTGTGCAGGGCAGCTAGTTATTTATTATGGCCCATCTGGCCAAATTTCTCCAGTTTACAACATATTGTAAATCCCAGCCTCTATGCCTGGGATTATGTGCCCATTTTGAAATGAGTTGCTAAAGAGTAAAGATTACAGTGGATCCAAGTATTAAGAATGCCTCCACCTCAGTAGAGGGTGTAACTCAAGTGACCACCCATAGTTTCCCTTGAAAGCATGGTCTGACTTCTATTTCTAAGACTGCTTTGGAAAAGCTCACTCCTTTGGCCTGGATCTTGTCTCAGGATCATTATGTCTAACCCATGAAATCACCAAGGAACCTAGAAACAAGGACCTTCCCTTAGAGTTGACAGAGAACGTTTTGTCCTAGAGCTGGTTCCTTGAATTTGGCCGTCTAACCTCCTAAATGTGAGAAAATAAATTTCTGTTTGTTAAATCCTCCCACTTTTGATGTTTCTATTATAGTAGCACCAGAAAGGAGCTTTGGTAGCATAGTGGTTACGAATCAGGCTGCGAACAACAAGGTCAGAAGTTCGAAACTACCAGCTGGTCTGCAGGAGAAAAAGGAGGCTTTCTGCTCCCGTAAAGATTTACAGCCTCGGAAACCCTGTACAGGGTCGCTATGAGTCAGAAAATGACTCCACGGCACACAGCCACCACCAGGGAACTAAGTTAGACATCATTCAGTTTAGCACCCTCATTTTAAAGATAGCAAACTGAGTTCTAGAGCCATGCTGTGTCTTGCTGTGTTCACTTGTCTTAGTGACAGAGCTCCAAAAACCAAACTCACTGTCATCAAGTCAGTTCTAAATCACAGGGTTTCCAAGACTATAAGTCTTTATGGGAGCAGACAGCCTCATCTTTTTCCTGTGGATCAGCTGGTAGGTTTGAATCACCAACACTGAGGTCAGCAGTCCAATGCCCAATCAGCAGGACAGGAAAGGGAAATCGAACCCAGGTCTCTTGCTTTCTGTAAAGTGCTTAATCTACTGAACTTTTCTTTCTAAACAGGCAATTCTCCCTTCCAAAACATCTAATCCAGGTCATAACATTATCTAATGGGTGTCTGCAACAATGTTGTGGGGGCTACATTTGGCCTCCTCTGACTTTACAAGAGAAAAGGAGAATCAAACTATACATCAGCCCAAAGCTGAGTCCTGTGAGGCCAAAGTCAGACATGCCTCCTCTCTCCAATGATCTTGACCAATTACAACACCAATCGTCCCTCCCACAGCACTCTACTTCTCTACTGGGTTCAATAATCTGTTGCACAGAATTTCCAGGCCATACTCACAATTAGGGAGTTTATTAGGGTAAGTCAGGATCAAACATGTTTGTTTAGGGTACAGTTCATTGGTCAGGACAACCTCTTCTCAGCGATGCCCACAAGTACACTTTTCTCTGATGCTCAGTCTCTGTGTCTCCCCAAAATATGTGCCAGATTGACTGGCCCATTAGGGGTTTGACGGTTATGTGGTGGTCCCTGGTGATATGTTCCTGATGTGATAAACCAATAAGAGGATTAAAGGTGATATTGTTGTTAAGTGCTTTTGAGTCTATTCTGACACTGTATAGGGTTTCCAAAGAATGGCTAGTGAGTTGGAACCACTGACCTTGTGATTCAAACTGATCTGGTGGCCCAATGTTTTATCCCACAGTGCCACCACATGATGCATCACCCTTAATCGCATCATGACCCTGATCCAATGTACATATGGAAGATTCCCAAGGGTGTGACATGCAATATCTTTTATCTTACAAGAAATCAAAGGAAAGAGATGTGAGCTGAGAAAGAGGGACCTACTAGATGTGCTGGGGACTTCCTAGATCCAAGGGAAGATGGATGCTAAGACACATGGAGATCTCCAAGGAATGCTGGACCTGAAAGGAGACAAGGGCCTTCCCTAAAGCCGGTGCTGTGAATTTGGACTTAGAGCCTCCTCAAGTGAAAGAATAAATTTTGTGTTTTCAAAGTCACCTACTTGTGCTATTTCTGTTATAGGAGCACATTGACAGTCTCTCAGACACGTGGCTCCCTGACCTCTGCTCTGATTGGGCAACATTTAGCTCTGGTAATAAAGTCCCACAAGGCACTCCACTCTGTCAATGAACTCAGTCTGAAGGCATTGCTAAAGGAAAGAGATGGAAATTCTTATGTTTCTCACAGATATATCAGAAATTACTTTCTATGACCATTTGTACATTGCTGTTGTTGTTAAGTGCTGTCGAGTTGGTTCTGACTCAGAGTAATCCTGAATAGGGTTTCCAAGGAGCGGCTAGTGGGTTTGAGCTGCCGACCTTGAGGTTCACAGTCCAGTGCTGATCCTATAGCACGGCACCAGAAGTCCATTTGTACATTAATTCATGTATAGTTTCGAAAACCTTATTGAGCATATACTATCTACAAGTGAACAATTAGACATTGTGGGAGACTCAATGGTGACACCCATGAAGAGATTCTCTCTCCAGATCTGATGGCTGTGGGAAATGTCACTGGTCCTTGGCTGTTCATCATCGGCAGACCCTTGAGGGGCACTGACAGAGAGCTGGTTGCTGAGCTAGGCAGGATAAAAGTCTAGTGCTATGTTTATGATAATAGATGTAATATATGCCAGCTCACGGCATCGGACGCTTTGTCAGTGGAATAAATGGAAAGTTATTCTGGACTGAGAGGGTAAGGAGATCGGTTATGGAAAAGAGAGCCTTCTTATGCACATATTCCGTAAACTGCAGATCAAAAGCTCAAAGGAAAGTGAAGACTATGAATAATGAAACTGCACGTGCAGCAGTCTGGATGGAGCCAGACATCATCCTGAAGATTTCTTTTTAAGGGAGAACCAAGGCTTTTGCCTAGTGCTTGAATGCTTTGAAGATGGACACTCTGAAAGCAGACTGAGATAGTGATCACATTCAGCAGAGATGGGTGAACTGTCAAAATCAGGTTCATTTCAATAGTGTGCCCCGGAGTGGCCTTCTGATAAGGAGATTTTCACTCATTTGAGGGACCTTTAATCTCCAATAACGCGGTTGCTCCATGATGTAGGCTGCTAGGCATTGAGCTGACCTTACCTAAAGACTTGACTTTGGTATGAAAACCCAAACCCACTTCCTAACCAAGAAAGCAATCCAGTGTGGTGGAATTGTCAGAGAATCATACCACAACCACAAGCTAAGCCACAGTCACACCCTGACTGAACCTCTGCTGGCTCCCCACCCATTCAGCCTCCACTCTGCCTTCTTCCCACCCCTCCCTTCCAATGTAGCTGCCGGTGCTGATTTACGGGCTTGAAAGTCCTATGGAGCAGATTTAGTGTGTCCAATAGGTTCACTATGAGTTGGAATCTACTCAACAGCAAAAGGTTTGCTTTGTTTTACAGCCAAAAAGGGCCATGCTGGCAAAATGGTAAACACTAAACTGTTAACCAAAAGATGGACAGTTCAAACTCACCAGCTGCTCCAAGGAAGAAAACCCCACCATCAGTTCCTGTGAAATTTTCAGGTTAGGGGAGAGTTCTACTCTGTCACATGGCATCACCATGAGCTGGAATCGAGTTAACAGCACACAACAGCATAGCCTAGAGGCACATGACTTCACCACATTATGATTACGAAACAAGGACCTATTTAGCCTTTATAATCCGAAGTATTATGGCCGGAGACCTCATTCTGTTTGTCTATAGGAAACGGATCTTCAAAGTGTCCTCCAGTGTTTCTGGGAGTGCTTAGTGTAATGCCTCCTCTGTATTCACAAATAAAACTGGTAGCTGCTGGCATTCGAAAGTACATTATTAATCAGGGCCCTTTGGACCATGTATGTTACCAGCTCATCATCACAAGCCAGCTTGAGCAATAACTGATTCCCATTGCTGTGAACGATGCTGAGGACCTTCATGTAACTAAAGTACCAGTGGAGTAGAACAGAATCCAAGACTAGAGCTCAGTGTCTCCACCATTCTTCTCCTCTCTGTTTCTCATTTCTGCTTGTCATAGTGCTTCTTCATGCTCTGGTTTTGTGTTATCTTCTCTTGCACTTGGCAGAGAACAGGGGTAGCTAGCAGCAATTGCTTAGCCGCAGCTGACTTAAAGGGACCACTTAGACTTACTCGCACTTGTGGCATGAAATACAACTGCATGTGCTTACGTAATGAGAGAGGCTCTGGGAATAGACGTGTGTGGCTTGACAGAGTGTAATTAGCACATCATCTACACAAAGCCCAGAGATGAACTCAGCAACACCACGGTGATTACTCCCAGGAAACACGCTGTAACTGTCGCATCTCATACAAATGAACTGGGACTTTTATGTGTCTGGATGGAAGTCAAGGAAGATTATGAAAAGCTTATGCCAGAGGCAGCTTTCTGACCATCACAAGGAAGCAAGAGGTGAGGAGGGAAAAACTGAAGAGGCTGAGGAAGCGAATAATTTCACATCCATACAATAGAGTGTCATGCAGAATTAGGATGCTTATGGACTAACTTGGTTCCAATCTGTTGCTGCTGAGCCAATTCTGACTCATAGTGACGCTGTGTAGGGTTTCTGAGGCTTTTAAATCTTATGCGGGAACAGAAAGCCTCATCTCTCCCCCCATGGAGTTGCTGACCTTATGGTTCACAGTCCAGTGCTTACCCTATGGAGCCATGGCACTTCCTTCTGTCAAGATTGTTGTTAAGTGCCATTGAGTCAATTCCAGCCCATAGCGACCCTGTATAGGGTTTCCAAGGAGCAACCGGTGAGCTTGAGCCACCAACTTAAGCCACCAAAGTTCAAATGACTTTGCAGTCTGACGCATTAGTCCACAACACCACACCAGGACTCCATAAATATAAAGATTACATAAAGATTACTCCATAAATGTAAATATTACAGCCTAGGAAATCCTATGGGGCAGGTCTGCTCTGTCCCAAAGGGTCATTGAGTTGAAATCCACTCAACAGCAGGTGATGTGCTCCCTGCGAGCAACTCAGAACCCTCCGGTTAGCAGCCTAGTGCTTTAACCGCAGCACCACTGGGAATTTTCCATTACAATATGGAAAATGTTCAGAATATAAAATCAAATAGGACTGCACCCATGAATGGGATCATGGTGTAGTGCTGTACAGATAAGAACTGGACACCAATCACAAGGTCAGAGGTTCAAACCTACCAGCCACTCCTGGGAAATTCTATACAGGTTTGTTATGAGTCAGAACTGACTCAATGTCTCTTAAAAACAAGATAACCATCAATACATATAGATTTGACAAAGGATATTTCTGCATATATAATGAGATGTGTTGCAAATATGTCCACAAATATAGAAGAACAATTAGGGGGCAAAGTTATGAAAACTTCCTAGACATAAGCAAATACTTTGAGGGAAAGAACCACTGGGCCTGAGGACTCAGGACCATAGTCTCCGGAGACATCAATGTCTCATGCAATAATCCACAAAGACAATGTTTTACATTCAACTTTGGTGACTAGCAACTGGGATTTTAAAAGTTTATGAGCATCTATCTAAGGTGCAGATGTTAGTCTCTCCCTAACATCTAGAGCAAAGAAGAGTGAAGAAAATAAAAGCTGGATGGAAATAATTAGTCCAATAAACTACCAGACCATGAAAACCTCAGCGTCCACAACCCTGAGACCAGAAGAACTACATGGTACCTTGGAACCATTGCCAGTCACTCTGAAAGGGATCACGGTCGGAAGTCCTGTATAGAGTGGAAGGAAAAAGTGGTGCAAAACTCAAAATCATAAAAAGGAAAAGGCTTGCTGGCCAGATAGAGACTGGTGGAACCCCCAAAACTATGACCCTTAGTCACCCTTCTAGCTTAGAAATGAACTCACCCCCATAGCTCAATTTTCAGATACACAATAGACAGGTCTGCAAGATGAACAATAAAAGTAAAGAAATAAACACCCTTTAGAACAATCAGCCAGATGTGATCAAATGGGCAGCGTTAGCCCAAGGAAGGGTGGAAAGGATCGAAAAGAAGGACAAATGAAAACAGTAAACACAGGGAAGAAACAGGAAGGTTGTTGCAAGACTGTGGAGATGTCAATCAATATCACAAAACGTAATGAGAATTGCTGACTGGATATCCAATTTGATCTGTAACGTCCACCCCAATCACAATAAAAAAAATTATTTAAAATATTTTTTTGAATGGGCAGTACAATTCCAAAACAATAAAAACCAAACCTGTTTCTGCCAAGTTAATTCCAACTCATGACAACTTCATGTGGTATAGAATAGAACCATTCTATAGGATTTTCTTGAGTGTAATCTTTCTGGCTGCAGATCATCAGGTCTTTATTCTGCAGCACTGTTGGGTGGGTTTGAACCATCAACTTTCCCATTAGTTGTTGTTGTTGTTGGTAAGCGCCTGTGAGTTGGCCCTGACTCATAGTGACCCTGTATAGGGTTTCCAAGGTTGGTGAGTTTGATCCGCAGCCTTGCAGTTCATTGAACCAACCTTTCATTATCAGTTGAGTCTAAGCCGCTTGCATACCCAGGGACCTAGGACAATTCTAAGACTCCCATATATTCATTACATCAATCTCTTTAGTAGAATTTAGATAATTTTTTTGTGCTTTATGTATGTATATTCCTAAAATTCTTCTTTGAGTCTTGGTTATTTTCATAAGCAGAAAATCTCAGTTAGTGTTTGTTGTTGTTAGGTGCTGTTGAGTCAGCTTCAACTTTGAACGCTGACCTTACAGTTAGCAGTCCAGTGCTTATCCTATAGTGCCACACCAGGACCTAGTAGATGACTTTTCAATCATTCCTGCCCTTCCCTCCCCATTCCTGCCACTGAAAAACAGGAGGCTTTCCCCTGTTTCTGCCTGGTGTGGCTCTGTGGGTTAATGCGCCAGACTGCAAAGCCATTTGAACTGCAAGGTCGGCGGTTCAAGCTCACCAGCTGCTCCTCGGACACCCTACACCAGGTCATTATGGGTCAGAACCAACTCGACAGCACTTAACAACACAACAACAACAATGGACAGCCACCAGGGGGCAGGAAGTCTCAGGGTTTAAGGTGATATGGGACACACATAAAGACAGTTAAGGTAGAGCCATTACCATGGAGGTACAGGCAAGAAACTCATTAATGCTAGTCTACAAACACTCATTACCAAAGAAAAGAAATTGTCACAAAAGGTAACACCACAGAAGACAGCCATCCCCACATGGAGAGTAATTATCTCTAAGTACTCATCCACATCTTAGACACTATGAACTACATTTTCCAGCTGCCATCCAAACCATGATGAGTCCATGCATGTCAGAGTAGAGCTGTGTTCCCTACGGTTTCAACTGCTGATTTTTCAGAAATAGATTGCCAGGATTTTCTTCTGAGGTGCCTCTGGGTAAACAAGAACCCCAAACTTTTCTTTTAGCAGCTGAGCCTAACTTAACCATTTACACAACCCAGGGTTTCTTCAAAAATCTCATATTCTATTAAACAAATAGCCAAAATAGGAAAAAGTACGGGGTTGGGGGTGGCAGGGAAGAGGAAATCCTATCCTCTGCTTAGACCTATATTCTTTGACTCCCAGCATGGTGCAATAGAAAAGAAGCGAACACAGCTCGCCTTTGGGCTATCCTGCTTGTATATTTGAGGTCTATATGTGGCTATATGTATGCAAGGGTGTGAAAAGTTACTTGCCAGATCTAAAATACCTAGTTCCCTTCCTGGTATATAAGGTGTTTATCTGAACTCACCTCACTCTTCCCACACCTACTTTGTAGCTTGAGTCTTCCAGGGATCGATTAGCTTGCCCCGGGCTACCCAGCCAACAGGTAGCAAAGTAAGGTTTAGAGTTGAGTTTGTCCATCTCTCAAGCCTTCTTTTTTTATTTAACCACCTGAAAAATTCAGATTGTGTTAAGTGTTTTTGAGCATTCATCACTTGAACAAACAAAAAATAAACTGTAAATGAGTAGATAAAAAAGGTTGTGTGTGTACCTCCACAATATTTCAGCTGAAAATTCAAGTTATGTATAATTAAATTGTATAATTTAGAATATAATGATGCTGCTGTATTAGCAAGATAGACACACTTAGTGATGCTCACTATTGCTCACAAAAGAGCCATTTAATTTAAACAAGATAATTCAAAAGCTTGCTTTGCCTAAAGCTCATAAAATGCCATTTCATTAAAATCATGTTTTCATTTCTGTAAGATGAGTGTCGTATCAAAGCTATTTTATTGTTAGAGAAGTTGGAATAGTATGGTGTATTGTTATTAAATTATGATCATATAATGAAAAATGCTTTTTAGAATAAGACATACTTGACTATATTCATTTATTTACTCATTTAATAAATGACAACTGAGTATTTTCTAGGTGTCAGGCACGGTTCTAGGCACCTGGTGTGCAGCAGTTTCCCTCCATGGATCCAAGTGAATGGACAGAGAGACATTGCAGTAGGCTGGTTGGTGATCCCCCAAGATCTCAGGTCTTTGAGAATGTCGCCCTACATGGGATTTGTTCAGAAGGTGTTAGCTAAGACTTTCGGCCTTCAGAGTCATAAAAGAATAAACTCATGCTATTGTAAGCCACCAGTTGGTGGTAATTTGTTATAGCAACCTAGGAAACTAATATAAAAACACATTCAGTTATTGTCAAGTTGATTGTGATTCATAGCAACCCTGTGTGTGTCCAAGTAGCATTGAGTTCCATAGGGTTTTGAATGGCTGAGTTTGGGGAAGCAGATGGCCAAGGCATTATTTCAAGCCACCGTTGGATGGATTTGTACCTCCAACCTTTTGATAAGTAGCTGAGCACTTAGTCACCTCAAGGTTCCCAGGAAGTTTGTATAGACATGCACAAGTAAACACGATGACCTCCATGGTAGCTGAGAACCAGGGAGATGGAAGATATGGTGAGGGGGGCCCTCTACTTCTGAGGGTGTGCTGTCTGGGTAGATGTGTCAGTAGGACCGCTGGGCCTGGTGCAGGCAGCAGGGACGTTGATGAAAGATTGTGCCAACAGGCTGGAAGGAGTTGGTGGTGTGGGGGGACAAAGTGTTGCCAGAGACGCTGGACAGAGTGTTGGAAGATGGTGTCAGTGAGATTGGCCAGAAGCAGCTCGTGTAGGGTCTATAGGCCAGAATGAGACACCTGGATTCTAGATTTGTAAGCCATGAAGACATTGAAGGATTTTAGCTGTGAATAAGGAGTCTGGATGGTACTAGAGGTTTCCAACCGGTTTCTAATACAAAGATTAGTGGTTCAAATTCATCCAACAACTAAACAGAAGAAAAGGAACTGGGGATCTTAAAGAGTGTTATGTTGTTATTAAGTGCCACCAAGTCAACTGGGCAAACAGGAATCTCACCTCAGAGTAGTGTTGTGAACATCATTTAAAAAAATAAAGCAAGTTGTCAGGGAGTTACAACTCACGACAAGCCCATGTGTGTCAGGCTACAACTGAGTTTCATAAGGTTGATCTTTTGGAAGGAGATTGCCAGGCATTTCTTCAGAGGTCTGCGCCTCTACCTGGACTGAAACCTATAGTCTTCTGATTCACAACTGAGCCCTTAAGCTTAACCATTTGCACCTCCCAGGGATTCTGTGAACACCATTAATAATAAATATTAGCTGCCATCATTATCTTCATTTTTTAGATTATCATTACCTTCTTCCTCATCATCATATCAGCAGCAGCACCCTAACTTGTGTCCCTCTCCCTGTCTTTCTCTCTGAGGATCTTGCCTGCACACCATTAGGGGATTAATCTCCCTAAGGTGCTGCTTTCATCAGCCCATTCCCTTCAGAGGCTCAGTGACCCTACTCCTGGTGGGTATCCACAGCAGACCCTGGCTTTCTACCCCTGCACTTTTCCAGGCTGCATTGGCTGTCTTACCTGTGGACTCTGCTCCCCAGGTGTCTGCTGCCTCCACAGCCTCATGGTCTGCCTCTGGGCCTGGTGAGGTTTGAGATTCCTAGTCTTTGAATCCCTTTAAAAGTTTCTCTGTACCCCCCATGGGGCACACAAACTTCTCTCCCCTAAGTAAGCTTATTTATCTGCAGGTCTGCCATGAGATGGTCTAAGGGGCTTCCTTTCCCCCTGTTTTCATCAGTGGAAGCCAGGATCAGAGACAGGGCCCAGGACCTGGTTCCCTCTGTACCCAGGGGAGCGCTTCCTGTGGGTCACCTCAGCTAGCTGGGCCTGGAAGGGGCAGGGGAGATGCAAATGCTTCTAGGCCCTGCAATGACTGTCTCCTGTTTGTAAAAGGCCAGTGAAAAGCAAACACGTTAGTGAAATAACCACCATTCTGTGTAGGACTGACTGAGTGGTCCCAGAGGATGTCTGTTCTTGTCCTGCTAGGTGATGCCATAAGGCTAGGAGGCCGACACAGCAGGCATCCTCAGCCCACTCTCCAGCAACTGTGAAGACTCAGCAGGTAACCTCCCTGCAAAGACGAAAAGCTCTGCACAGAGAGATCTGAGGAAGTAAGAGAGGATGGGGGAGGATGACCAAAGGGAAGACAGTCAAATCCAGGGCAAGGAAAGCATGTCTGGGACAACTTCCTTATGTAAGTCCAAGTCTGGTGGGTGTGGAGAAAGGATTGCTACTTAGAATGTCAACTATGAAACCTGCTGGCCCCTGTCAAATTGATGCTGACTCATGGAGATCCCATGTGTGCTAGAGCAGAGCTGTGCTCCGTTGGGTTTCCAATGGCTGATTTTTTCAGATAGATCACCAGATCTTTCTTCTGAAGCACTTCTGGATGAACCCAAATGTCCAACCTTTTTGTTAGCAGCTTGAGCATGTTAACCATTTTCATCAATCCAGGGATTCTGCTGATTTTCCCTATTGTTGTTAGGTGCTATCGAGTCAGTTTTGACTCACAGCGACCCTATGCTTAACAAAACCAAACACTGCCAGAAGCCTGTGTCATTGTCACAATAGTTACGTTTAACTTTGCTGCTGCCACTGTGACAATCCATCTCGTTGGGGGTCTGCTTCATTTACGGGCCTTTCATTTTACCTAGCATGGTGTCCTTCTCCCTAGAGACTTGAAAACACTTTTGGGAGATTTTGCCTGGTGGATGATTGTCTTGCCACTATGCTAGGAACATTCCTGGATGCGTCCTCACTCAATACACACACACACACACACACACACACACACACATTTTCATTAAGGAGAGAGGATTTCCAACCCTAAATCAGACATTGGGATTCCATTTTTGTGCCCTTTTTCATTCTCTCCTCTTTTCCCAAAGAAAGAGGGTCTGACTGATGTGCCTAAAGGTAAACAGAAATTCCTGGGATTCTATCCCACAGACAATGAATGGATCACTTGAACATAAAAATAGGGAACCTGCCTAGCTCCTCTCTTGTTCTCTTGGCTCACCTATACTCAGACATGATAGAAAATGTATCCCTGTGTTTCCAGGCGCCTTGCTTGTCCAGAAACCAGGCAGGCCTGCTATGGAGGGACCCAGACAGCTGTCTGCTCACTCAGTTTCTGATCCAGCCTCTGAGACTCATCAAGGAGATCAGGTATGTACTTTGCAGTGAACAGTTCTGGGGAGGGAGTCTCAAGGCCCCATCTGACCCAGAAGTCCCTGATCTGCCACCCCAGGGCTTCTGGACTCTCCAAGTCACTGATCACTGGCTGAGACCACCATTTTGTTCCCTCACAATGGCAACTTGCATCCAACCCTGGATTGTTTAAAATCCATTAAACTTCCAAACCAATCAATGCATTTGAAAAAGAGTCCCTGGGCTGACTTCACAGTATGAAGTACTCGGTTTGGGAGAACTGTGATGTAGGGAGACCCTGGTGCACCTTTGGGTGGCTTGCATCTGAGATTACCTGCAAAACCAGCTGTAAACAAGAGACTAATGACCCAGAAGACACTAGAAAACATCCTAGATTTGGAGGCGGCATGACTAACCTCTTGATTGCCCTGCATGGATGGTCAAACGTCATCCTAAAAACCAAAGAGGCAGAGGTACTGTAAGCTCCTAGCTATCTGAAGCCTTATCTTGCTCAGCTTTGTTGTTGTTGTTGTTGTGTGCCGTTGAGTCGGTTCCGACCCATAGCGACCCTGTACGGGGTTTCCGAGGGTGTAAATCCTTACGGGAGTAGAAAGCCTCATCTTTCTCCCGTGGAGCGGCTGGTAGTTTCGAACCGCTGACCTTAAGGTTCGCAGCCCGATTCGTAACCACTACGCTACCAGAGCTCAGCTTTGTAGTCAACTGTAAAATAGTGGGACTCACATAGGGTACGAAATTGCTCCCTATTTACTGGACAGAATCAAAGCTGGATTGAATAAAATGTGCTAATGTCGATTAGGAGTCCTGGTATCGTAGAGTAAGCACTGAAATATAAAGTTGGTTTGAACTGTTAAGGTTGGTGATTTAAACTCACCAGCCGCTCCTTGGAAACCCTATACAGGGTCTCTATAAGTTGAAACCAACTTAACACAGCATTTTACAACAACAACAACAATGTAGATTAAATAATGACATTGAAGGGCATGGGTAAAAAAAAAAAAGTCCCCCCAGTAAAGGAATAGGGACGGGACAATACTGGAAATGGTACAACCAGAATGACATGGCCGGAATGAGGACAGGTTGTGGAGAGAGTAACCATTGTCACTGGATAATTTGCATACAATGTTTAAATGGAAGCCTAATTTGCTTTGCAAAATTTCACCTAAATAACAATATAATATTGCAAGGAAACCTGTAAGAGCCGGAATCGATAGCACTGTCTAGTTTTTTGGGGACTCACACATTTTCCACCTTTGACAGGCACAGTATTACCATTTTTCTAGCACTCTCTATTAGTGGAAAATATCTGAGTTGTCCTTCTCTGACAGGTTTCACCCTACATAAAGTCTGTCTTTCACAGCTTTCACTTTTTGCACCCCCACATTGCCATTTCTTATTCCATTTAAGTAAGAAATAGAACCAAATAGAATCAGAGTCTTTAGTATAAAAAACAAATTTCTGTGAAAAGAGAGATGAAATAGCTAAAGGAATTGGAGTTCTTTAATGAGTTAGGTTTTCCTTTCTCTTATAACCCTTATATTTCGTATACATCCTTCTTTATATGTTTGCTGTGTGAGTCTTCTATCTCTCTGGTCATCCTGGTTCATCCACACATATGCGCGCACACGCGCACACACACACATGCACACACAATTTTTCCTCTCAACTGAAAACCTGCTAAATTGCTATTCAGAAAGGAATCTTTGAAGAAATAAAGACCTAGTGAGATTAACATCACAAATCTTCTCCCAGGCGCTGGGACCCTCCTGTTTGGCCTCTTAAGTGTATAGTCACGATCCAGATGCCAGCTATTTCCCAGCGATTAAGAACCCAGGTAGGTTAAATTGATGACCTGAGATTCCGCTTTGGGGCATTAACTTCAGTCAATTATTGAAGTTACTGCTCATTTTGAAATAGCGTTTGCCTTAAATCTCAAATAATGTAAAACTCAGCGGCAGGCAGGGTCCCACGGCAGCCATTCTAGCTCCAGTGAGAAACCAGAAAAGATGCTGATAAGTTATGAGGCTTTTAAAGACCAGGGTCCATCACCTCACCAATACAACACAACGGTCCTCTTTAACATACAGATGAGATGCAGATTGTTGCTTCGTTTCATTCACATTGTGGGAGAGAAGATACTGACTTGGGTTTCCAATTATGGTATAAGAGTTCGTTTATGCCAGCCATAAGTGGAATTATGCAATGTCATTATGAAGAAGCGTGCACACATCCCCCCAATGTAGGCAGGCATTTCTCCCTTGTTAATTCTTACATTTTGTTTGTGTTTAATGTGTCATTAAAATCTATTTGTTCATTCAGTCAACATTTACTGGCAGGCACTGTGTTCTGTGTGAGGCAGTGGGCCCTAGGGAAACTTAGAAACTTCCAGTCTACTGAGAGAGATCAGATATACTCATGATTAGATGCAATGGCACTTCTACAACAATGCCCCTAAGAGGGGTTTTCAAAGCTTGACGCCCCGTTGTGAATGAGAGCAAAGCATAAAGGATTCATTCTTACCTGCATGTGAGACAGCAGGCATGAATATAATCCACATCTGATCAAGAAACCACCAAGACCCAATGGTCCCAGCCAAGCGTCCATCCTATGAATGTCAGGCCAGCCTGACCAAAAACACCCGGAGCCTTTGAGGGTCAACCACTGAGGAATGCAAACCCCTCTTCTTTCTTATCCCAATTGCATCTTATTCTGAGCTCTGATGTTGTTGTTGTTAAATGTCATCAAGCTAATTCCGATGCATGGCAACCCCATGTATGCAGAGTAGACGTTTTCATTGTGTGTTTCATTATTAAATTTATATTTTGTTGTTGTTGTTGAGAATATACACAGCAAAACATACACCAATTCAACAATTTATACACGTACAGTTTAGTGACATTGGTTACATTTGTCAAGTTGAGCAACCATTCTCATCTCCCCCATTAACATAAACTCACTGCCCCTGAGATTCCCCTCTAATCTTTCGAGTTGTAGTCACTTTGATCCTATATAGATAGTTCTTTAAAAAGCACAATGCAGACAGTTTTTACTAGTTAAGCTAAACTACTGTTCAGTTTTAAGATGACCTCAGGGCATAATTTTGGTTTAAGGTTTTCAGATGATCTTGGGGTGATAGTTTCAGGGACTCTTGCAGGCTCTGTGGCTCCAGAAAAGTCTGGAGTTCTGAGCATCTGCAATTATGTTCTGCATTTCCTTCTTTTTGCTCCATAAAGTTTCCAAGGCTATGACCTTTTAGAAGCAGATTACCAGGCTTGTCTTCTGAGGTGCTTCTAGATGGGTTTGAACCACCAACCTTTTGGTGAGTAGTTTAGAATTTAACCACTTGTGATACCCAGGGACTTTTTCTGAGCCTTAGAATGCATTTTTTTTTAGACATTATCCAACCACTTCTTACCAAGAAGCCATGTCTCATAGTTTCAGTTGTTTAGCATCATTAGTGTCATTTCCAACATCTGCCCAGAATACTTCTTGATTAATTTCATTTCCCAGAGCTCTAGGTCAGAGCTGTGGTGGTACGCTCTTGAGTCAGTACCTACTCATAGCACCCTGTATAGGGTTTCTGAGACTGTAAATCTTTACAGGAGCAAAAAATCAAACCTCATCTTTCTTCCTCAGAAAAGCTGGTAGAGTTGAACTGCCAACCTTGTGGTTAGCAGCTAAACATGTAACCTACTATTCCAACCGGGTTCCTAGAATAGTTCTGTAGTCATTACTTAACCAGTAGCTAAACTAGAATGCTAGCCCAGAGAAGTCCCTAATGGCAGATTTCAACAGCTCTGGGGAAGAAGGAGGTGATGCAGTGGTTCAAGCACTTGGCTGTTAACTACAGTTCAAATCTACCTACCTCTCCAGGGGCGAAAGGCACAACAATCTGCTTTGGATAAGATTTCCAGTCTCACAAGCCCTGTGGGGCAGTTCTGCTCCAACCTACAGGGTTGTCATGCGTCGGAACCAACGTCACAGCAATGGGCTTGGTTGAGGAGGAGCTCTCCACATCCTGTGATGGTTAAAATTCCATGTCAGCTTGACAAGTCTGTAATTCTCAGCGGTTTGGCGAGCTCTGTGGTCTTCTGTATTACCTTCCATTTATGATCTGATGTGAGTACCTACCTAGTAGGGTGGAAGATGAGTTTCCTTGGGTGTGGCCTACGTCCATGATATGAAAAAAATGTCCTGGCAAACCTTGCTCTGAGTCCAGTAGAGACTTCAGCTGACATCTGACTTGCAGAATTTGGATGTGCAAACTCCCACCACCCTGTGAGCCAGCAAAGGTCCTCAGCCTGTTATCTGACCCAGGGTTTGGGGGACTTACCAGCCCCCACAGTGACCCCATGTGTTACAAAAGCAGAACTGTGCTCCATAGGGTTTCCAATGGCTGATTTACTTACTTACTATTTTTTTGTTTACTTATTTTTGAAATCTATGTGTTCTGCTCTAGTGCTTTTCCAGGGGCAGGGAAAATGGGATTGAAAGACAAAGGGCAGGTCTTTCTTCTGAGTCCCCTCTGGGTGGACTGGAGCCTCCAAGCTCTGGGTTACTAGCCAAGCGTGTTAACTGCTTGCATCACCAAGGACTCCAGCCTCGGGTGTAAATCAGAGAGACGCTGCCGTCCAGCTTGAAGTGATTGGTGTCCACACCATCAGGAGAACAGCACCAGCCAGGTATCACTACCTGCAGCCAGCATGCTGCAAGAGAGTCTGTGGGTCAGAACAGCCTGCCTCTCTGTGATGTATACACTCTGAAAGGGAAAAAATAACCTGGCGCCGCTAATCAACCACACCGCACACCAGATGGCCCATTTAGAGACTTTTATTCAGGGTAAGGAAGAGGAAGGTGACCTCAGCCAGAGAGAGAAGGCAGGAGGCAGAAGAGAAGAGAGAGTCAATGGGAAGGGAGTGGTCTTATATAGGTTCAACAGGAAAGGAGTGGTCATTGCTGGGGTGATTTAGCTCTGGTCTATCAAAAGCCATGTTGCCCTTTAAACTACGTGCAGTGCCTTGTAGCTTAGGGCGGGGAAACAGAAACCTAAGATTACAAAATGGAGTTGAAGGGAGGGAAGAGGGAAGAACCCGGAAGGTACAGCCTAAAATACCTGATATTGTAACACACTCAATGTCAAGTTCTCAAACACCATCTAATGAGAGGACTCCTGAGGTGGCGCTGCAGGATAAACACTGGACTATTAACTGTAAGATCGGCAGTTCAAACCCCTTCAACAGCTCCTCGGAACCCCTATACAGGGTTGCTATGAACCGAAACTGACTCCATGGCACTTAACAGCAACAGTCTTACTATGGGTTCTGGTGTGGCACTGTAGGATCACCACTGGACTGCTAACCATAAGGTGGACAGTTCAAACCCACCAGCTGTCCCTCAGAAATGCTAAACAGAATCAATATGAATCAGAAGCAACTCAATGGCACTTAACAACAACAACATCTGGTGATAAATTTTCAAGAATTTCTTAAGTTTTTGCAGAGTCCTGGTGTGGTGCTGTACGATAATCACTGGAATGCTAACCACAAGATCAGCAGTTCAAACCCACCAGCCACTCCTTGGAAAGCCTATATGGATCGCTATGAGTTGGAACCGACTCTACAGCACTTAACAGCAAGGTTTCTGCATTCACACTCCGTCATCAATCACTGGCAAAGTGTTTGACTGTAACAGATGCATAGCCAAGTACCCTCAGAGCCCACAGCCCACATCACCTCAGAGGGGCTACTGAAAGCCATTCTCCAGTGAGGTCCTCAAATGCCACTCAGTCAGCAGGTCAGGAGGAAGAAAAAGACTGGCATATTTGGTGGCTGAAATCTCAGTTTAAAACTTCTTCAACATTCCTTAGAGTGCATGTTCCCCAGAACCAGTAGCAGTAAATCTTTATGGGAGCAGTAAGTCTCACATTGCCCCCTCGGAGTGACTGGTAGATTCAAACTGCGGAACTTACCATTAGCAGCCCAATTCATAACACACTACACCACTAGGGCTCTTTATTAGCTGAGTGGAAACCTCTTAACTATTTTTCCTCCTTTGTTTCCTTTAATTGCTACTTCCTTCTCAAAACAGTTATTGGTATAGGTTCACAAATACTAGCTACTACAATGTTGTAGTTAAAGCACCACAAAATTTCACAACACCGGCAGCATCCCAAACAAAAGCAGGTGCAGATGAAACCATGTGATGTGTAGCGTCCATGTAATTGGGTATAAGGACAGCTCTGATCAGAGCCCATTAGAAAGTTCAAACAGTAAATAAGCACAATTTTAGCATTGGACGTGTATCGGTGCATGTAAGCAGGACAAAAACTGTTTTTGTTGTTAAAACTAACTACAGGAAGATTTTTTTTTTTCATGTCCTCATCCCAGCTGACCTCAGATTCAGCAGAAAGGGTGTTGAGTGATATGATTTCTGTGGGTTGGTCCACTGTCAGCCTGGGTGTATGTGGGTCTGTATCTCTCTGTATGTGAGAGAGAGACCCTCTTTATCTGTGCATCTGTGTGCCTCTATCTATACTTGGAGTGGGTGTCTCTCTCTGGATCTACGTCTGTGTATCTACTTCTGTGTGTCTCTGTCTGTCTATTTGTGTGTCAGTTACAGGAAGACTTTTATAAAAAAAATAATAAATTTCTACTGAAACACTGCACAGAATTTTAGAGTCATTTTGGAATCACCCCTTCTGACAATGATGACATGGTACAGTTTGTACCCACAGCATACTCCTAGTGACGCCCCAGCATCAGCATAGAGTCAGGCTTGCTTAACAGACAAAATAAACTTGGGAAGAAAATGGAACCTTCTCCCTCATTTAAAATGTATGCAAAGTGTAAATCTGTGACTTTAAGTTTCGGGAGTTTTTTGTGTTCAGTAATTATCCATAAAGCTTTCAATATGGGAATTGAAGACTGTTGTGCATTTCCTTATAGCATATTTTAACACTGTATTTTAAAATTCCAAACTTTGCTGGGGCTTTCTTTCTAGTAACATATAGCATTCAGTGAGTAGTATCAGCTCTCCCTGGTTCAAGCCCCTCATATGGAATGTGGAGCAAGAGTTAGAAAACACATAGTTATTCAAGAATCCTGTGATAATTTGGAGAAGGGTAGGACTGTGCACCTCGAGGTTTTGAATGGCAGTGTGTGACCATGTGACACTATCATCATCATCATTGATATATACTTGTAAATATTGCTGAATTGTTTTATTATAAATATTTTTACCACCAAAAAGAAAAAAATAAAATCAAACTCTTATTCTCAAATGACCTTGAAGAAAATGCATGCCAAGACATAACAAGCTCATTTTTTCCCTGATACCAATTACAATTCAACACCAATGAATATATTCATTTGCATTAAATATTCTTTCCAAGAAATTCCTCCCAGGTCCAGGTGAGGAATTTCCAATGTGCTTCTTTAAACAGGGAAGGCAGACAAATAGCTTTGGCTGGTCAAGGCTTGTATTTCTCACAGCCAGAATCTTCCAGCTGGTTTCTCATTCCACAGGATCAATAAATAGCCAGGCTTTATATGCATAAAACTGTCACAGCCTCACTGGTGCTCATCCACACTGCTAACTGAGTGGCCCCCAAGGTGGAGTCTTAAAAAATCCTGCCATCACTAAGATTGGTCCGGTAACTAAAGTAAGAACAGGATGAACACGAGAGAGAGATGCTTGGCTCTGGATGTGCCCTCTAGACATTGTGCAGTGCTGAGCAGAGACTTTCTTCTTGTGCCGTGGAAACAGGGACCAAATGGATGTCTCTCAGGTTTCCACCACACTCATCGTCACCCTAGAAGAAAAACAACACATATGAGATGAATTAATGTGGCAGGAAATCACTGTTAGACACAAAACTACTGAAATGGCCTCAGACCTGCAGGAGGACACAGATTGAATCTGGTTAAATGCTATAATCTTCCATGTATAGACTTCCAAAGGGCTTTGAGTGGGCAGGCTCAGAACACATCCAGTCATCTCACCCAGTGCCTATCCCTGGACTCACACAGCGGTCAGCCCTGAAGGCCCAGAGAGCAAAAGGGTCAAAACATTTCCTCCTGGAAGCAGGAGCGTATGGAAAGTTACCTATCTACTTCCTCGATGGAGGTTTGAGTTTGAATGCTCTTCTTTGGAGTCCCAGGGTAGGACAAAAGGTTAAGCAAATGACTGCTCAGTAAAAAGTTTATCCACCCAGAGGCACCTTGGAAGAAAGGCCTGGCAGTCTGCTTCTGGAAAATCAGCGTGTGAAGCACAGTTCTGCTCTGACACACTCCACGGTCACCATGAGTTGGAGCTGACTCAATGGAAACTGGGTTTCTTTTCTTTTCTTTTTTTTGGTGCTCTTTGTTGTTGTTGTTGTTAGGTGTCTTCGAGTCAGTACTGACTCATAGCGACCTTATGCACAGCAAACGAAACACTGCCCGATCCTGGGCCAACCTCAATTGTTGCCACGCTTGAGTCCATCAATGCTGCCACTTGGCCAATTCATCTCATTGGGGGTCTTCTTTCTGACCCTCCACCCTACCAAACATGATATCCTTCTCCAGTGACTGGTCCTTCCTGTCAGTATGTCCAAAGTATGAGAGACAAAGTCTGGCCATCTTGGCCTCCAAGGAGCACTCTGGCTGTACTTCTTCCAAAACAGATCTATTGGTTCTTTTGGCAGCCCATGGCACTCCTTCAACACAATAACTCAAGTGCATCAATTCTTCTACAGTCTTTCTTATTCACTGTCCAGCTTTCGCATCCATATGAGGTTACTGAAAATACCATGGCTTGGGTCAGGCGCACCTTAGTCCTCAAGCTGACATCCTTGCTCTTCAACACTGCTCTTAGAAAAGTCCAAAATAGGATGACTTTTCTAAGTGTTAGGCTACTAGCCAAAAGGTTGGTGGTATGCACCCACCAGTGGCTCTGTGAGAGGAAGATGAGGCGGTCTTCTTCCATAAAGGACCGTGGTAACCTAGTAGGTTACTTGTTGGGCTGCTAACCACAAGGTCAGCAGTTAGAATCTACCAGCCATTCTGTGGGAAACAGATGAGACTTTTTGCCCCTGTAAAGATTTACATCCTCGGAAACTCTAGACAGAGCTGCTATGAATTGGGACCAATACCACGGCACACCACCACCACTCCCATAAAGATTTACCGTCTCAGAAACTCTATGGCGCAGTTTTACTCTGCCCTATGGGGGTGGGTTTTTCTGATAGCATACTGGTTACAAATCAGGCTGCCAACCCCAAGGTCAGCAGTTCAAAACTATCAGCCATAATCATGCAGGAGAAAGATGAGGCTTTCTGCTCCCATAAAGATTTACAGCCTCAGAAACACCGTGCAGGGTCACTATGAGTCAGAACCGACTCCACAGTACTTAACAACAACATGGGGTGGGTTTTCCAAAAAGTTTTTGTGAGAAAGTAAGGCCAGAAACAACTTGTCATGTCCTATGCGCTTTCATTGACTTCACCTTTCTCCTCCTCCTCAGGCTCCACCCATACGTCCACAATCACCAACAGTCACCATCAAGTGGGCTCTGACTCTTGACAACCCCATGGGTGTCAGAATAGAACTGGGCTCCACAGGGTTTTTAATGGTTGCTTTGTTTTGTCTTTTCCCAGAAGCAAAACTCCAGGTCTCTCTTCCAAGGTGCGTCTGGGTAAACGGAAACTTTTCACTGAACAATCGAGGGCAATGTCAATGGCTGAGGTTTGGGAGCTAGATTTCCAGGCCTTTGTTCCAAAGCAACCAGGAGTGGACGTTCAGTTAGCAGCTGAACATGTACTGACTGTTTGCAGCACTCAGAACTCTGTCGCACACGTGCAATTCAGTCTCCACCCTCACGCAGCACATTTTTTGGACTTTCAGTACAAAACAATTTTTTAGTTTTCATTTTTTTAAAAATATTTTGTGCTTTGGTTCTTAAACTGAATAATGGACCACATTTAGGAGAGAGACCCAAAGGAGGCCAAACAGCTATGGTCTTTTTCTTCTCAAGCTTTGCATTTAAAATAAGAATAGAATGCAGCTCCCCAAGGCACAGCATTACTGTTGTTAAGAGCAATCCAGTCGACTTGTCAGTTCCAACTCATAGTGACTCTGTATAGGGTTTCTGTGGAACAGCTGGTGGGTTTGAACCACCTACCTTGTGGTTCTTATCCTCCAGCACCAGACCAGGACTGTAGGCACGGCATTAGTAAAAGGAAAGAACATTAGTGAAAGGCTTTCCCTTTGAGCTCGCTGGCTTTGGGGAAAATCTGAAGAGTCATCCCCATGAAAGGCAAGGCTGCTGACAGCATCCTATTTCCGCTGCCTTCTGGGTTTACTGACAGCCTGCCTGCACGATCAATACTGGCTCCAGCCCACCTCACGCATAGTACTGCCTATCGATTCCTATTTCCAAAGAGGGTCACATCCACAAGTACAAGGGCTGGGAATTCAGCACATATTGTGGTGGGGATGCAATTTAATCCCCAACATGTACAAAGGAACCAGACATGGCTCTGTCTGCTATAGCCTTGTTCAAAGAAGAAAATTGCCTGAATTTCAAACTTCCCTGCCTGGCCTTCAAAAACTTCCCCAGTCTGTCCCAGAGTTGGTCAGCCCTTTTCCTACTCATTTCCAACACAGCTATTTCATTCTGGCCTAGACAGGCCATTTTCTGACCTTGAACACCTCCAGGAATTCCTACTGTTTCTCACATAGACAGGATTCCTGGTTCTCTTTTTTCTCAGGCCCAAACTCTGCTATGCTCAAATATGGCCTCCTTCTCATCCAAGTACAATGGACTTCACCTCCTCCTCCTCCAAGTACAATGTACAATGGGCTTCACCTCCTCCTTCTCCAAATACAACGTACCACAGACTTCACCTCCTCCTCCAAGTACAACGTACCATAGACTTCATCTCCTCCTCCAAGTACAACATACCATAGACTTCATCTCCTCCTCCAAGTACAATGTACAATGGACTTCACCTCCTCCTCTAAGTACAACATACCATAGACTTCACCTCCTCCTCTACGTACAATGTACCATGGATGTCACCTCCTCCTCTACGTACAATGTACCATAGACTTCACCTCCTCCTCTAAGTACAACGTACCATAGACTTCACCTCTCCTCCAAGTACAACGTACAATGGACTTCACCTCCTCCAAGTACAATGTATCATAGACTTCACCTCCTCCTCTATGTACAACGTACCATGGACT
>NW_006408540.1:16616197-16636790 GCF_000296735.1 Chrysochloris asiatica | reverse complement strand
CGTACAATGGACTTCACCTCCTCCAAGTACAATGTATCATAGACTTCACCTCCTCCTCTATGTACAACGTACCATGGACTTCACCTCCTCCTCTATGTACAATGTACCATAGACTTCACCTCCTCCTCTATGTACAACGGACCATAGACTTCACTTCCTCCTCCAAGTACAATGTACCATAGACTTCACCTCCTCCTCTAAGTACAACATACCATGGACTGCCAGAAGAAAGAACAAATCTGTCCTTGGAGAAGGAAAGCCAGAATGCTCCTTAGAAGCAAGAGTGATGAGACTTCATCTCACATACTTTAGGCATGCACTCAGGAGTGACACACCCCTGGAGAAGGACATCATGCTTGGTAAACAAAGAAGCAAAGAGGAAGACCCTCAATGAGATTGATGGGCATTGTGGCGACAACAGTGGCTTCAAATAAACCTACCACTGTGAAGAAGTCACATGACTGGGCAACATTTCATAACATCACTGTGCGTAGGAGTGGAATCAACGGCGACCAATAAAACAAGTACTCCGTAATTACCTTTTACCAATGACCCCATTAACGCCCTTCCTGCTTGGAACCCCGGACAAGTTTATTTCCTGTGTCTCTCATCTGGCCTTGTATTGATTTTTTAAATAATTGTGTGTCTTCCTGGGGAGGCCTGAACTGATGTCTGTAGCTCCAGGGCACAAAAGGTGACACCTTTCTACATTTTTCTCTGTCTACTCTGAGCCTGTAACCTGCCTGGCTGGAGGACAATGTGACTGCCATCATTGTGTGGGCTCCCACCATGGAGTCATCTGACTCCCACACTTGTAGAGTGGTTGTGTGTTTGTGTGTGAGGGTGGCAGCAAGTAGATGTTCACACACCCTGTCTTCATGTCTTAAAATCCAACCCAGGACATGAGAACTTTGTTTCCCAAGTCACACCTTCAGCCTGGCAACGTTGGCTTCGATGGAAGAGAGATGAGTGTGTTAATGCTACCTGTTACCAGTTACCTCAACTCACAGAGACCCTATGTGTATCAAAGTAGGACTGTGCTCCATTTAGAAAAAAATAGATTGCCAGGCATTTCTTCTGAGGTACCTCAGTAGACTCAAACAACTAATCTTTTAATTAGCAGCTGAACTCGTTAACCATCCTGGGGCAAGACATGATTGGCACTTGATAAATATCTGCTGAGTGAATAAATGCATGAATAATATTTTCTTGTTTATTTTTGTAAAACTTTATCCAAAGATTTATAACCCCACCTGGTTGATATTCTGGTATTCGCATCTCTGACTCACCAGCAAACTGTGTTCTAGAGAATGAAGACCACACACGTGAGGGAAACCGGGACAAGAATGTGTCCTATGCCTCTTTGCATTTTCCAGGACAGTCTACATACAACTGGTGCTTCATCAATACTTGTTGATTGATTGAAAAGGAAAAATAAAATGAAATGCACTGTCTTTGTTGGGGCTGCTGTAAAAGAAATAGCACAAGGGGGTGGTTTTTAAAGGATTGGAATTGATTTCCTTGAAATTCAAATATCTAAGAAGCCTGAATTTAGAGTGTGGTTCTCAGGGGAGTTCTTTTCTTGTCTACTTCATCTTCTGTTGTAGTTGTTGTTGTTAAGTACCGTTGAGTCGGTTCTGATCCATAGCGACCCTGTAAAGGATTTCTGAGGAGCAGCTGGTGAGTTTGAACCGCCGACCTTGCAGTTCAAACAGCTTTGCAGTCTGGTTCATTAACCCATAGTGCCACACCTTAGGTGCCTTCAAGTCTATTCTGATTCACAATGGCCTCAGGTGACAACGTGGAACGGCCTTATTGGGTTTTCCAGGCTGTCATCTTTATGAGAGCTACTGGGTAGGTGTGAACTGCCAGTTTCTTCTTTAGTAGCCAAGAGCTTGACCACGGTCCAATCCTACTTCAGCTTCTAGTTGCCAGAAGTATTTGGGATCCCTGTGCTTGTAGATGCATGGGCCTCCTATCCTCCAATCCTGTCTGTCTTCCCCCACATGTGACAAACTGCATCTCTGCTTTTCTCTATGCCTAATCTGCTCTTTTTTTAATCTCAAGAGTGATTAAATTTAAGACACACATTATATGAAGTCATACTATGGGGCAAGCACTTGACAGGGAATAACAAGATCAGCAGTTCAAGCCCACCAGCCGCTCCTCGGAAACCCTATACAGGATCACTATGAGTCAGATGTGACTCCCTGGCACTTGACAACAACAATACATGGTATGCCCTTATTAACATATCAAAGAAAACCCCATTCACAAACTCTTATGTTGGAAGGACACAATTCAATCTGCATCATAGACTCCACGGAGGATAAACTAGGTAGAGGTGGGTGTTATATGCCCTGGAGTTGATTATAACTCAGCAATCTCATGTGACAGAATTGATTTTCTAGGCTGCAATCTTTACTGGGAGTTCTGGTGTGGCACTGTACAATAAGCACTGGACTGCTAACCACAAGGTCAGCAGTTCAAACCCACCCGCCGCTGAGTTGGAATTGACTGGACACCACACCACAACAACAATCTTAATAGGAGCAGATTGCCAGGTCTTTCTCCTGCAGAACCCCTGGGTGAGTGCAAACTGCCAACCTTCAGATCAGCAGCATTAAGTTACCAGAGTTCCTTTGATAAAATTCATAATCATGGGAGAAACCAAATAAACCAGCATTGCCCTTTGCAGAGAATGAAGGCATTGCTGAGAGTCACTGCTTCTCCAGGCGTGATGGGAACTTGGGGTGAATTGGCATCCCCTCTCCCCACAGAGTGTCCTTCCTGCAGTGGGATCCATGTGGTTACAGCCAGAGTAGGTGGGTGGGCCCTCAGGCTGTGGAACACAGTGAAGTTAACTGGCCCTCTTGGGGACCTTAGTCCGACTGGCCTCATTAGCAATCACTGCAACCAACACAGACTCCACACAGACAGAGATCACAGGGATGCTGGGGCAGGAGCCATGAATAAAGCAACACACTGGCAAACAATGAATTATTGACATGAGGTAGACGCCGGGCCAAAGCTTCATGAGGTGGGCATTAGGGGGAAGGAAGAGCATCAGCCAGGGACGCAAGGCCGCCTCTGTGTGCTTTTATGGTAACACTGTTGTTGCTATTGTTAAGTAAGTAACTGCCATTGAGCTCATGTGCCATCCCTGGACTGGTTGCAGATCCACAACCATTGTGGTCCATGTGGGCACCATTGCAGGGGTTTCATGAGCTGATTTTCAGAAGTAGACATCAAGGCCTTCCTTCTTAGTCTGTCGGAGTCTGGAAGCACTGCGGAAACCTGTCCACCACCATGTCAGCGTGGGTCTCCACTGACAGATGAGTGGAGGCCCTGCATGAGGTTGCATTGGCTAGGATTCAAACCCAGATCGTCCACATGGAGGGTGAGAACTGTACCACCCACCAAACCACTACTGCCCCCTTGTGGGCATTACTCACTGCCATGGAGTCAATTGTAACTCATAGCTACCCTGTAGGTATTAAACCCACCTGGTTACCAGTCAGGTTGCTAACCATAAAGTCAGCAGTTCGAAACTATCAGCTGTTCTGCAGGAGAAAGATGAGGTTTATAACTTCAGAAACCCTATACAGGTTCACTATAAGTTGGAACCGACTCCGCAGGCACACCACCACTTCTGTCTAGTTGCTTCTAAGACAGACTCATCTTTCTCCCTCACAGCAGCTGATAGATTTGAACTGTTCACCTTCCAGTGAGCCATCCATTGCGTAACCTACGCCACCACCATTAGGCGTTGTTGTTGTTAAGTGCTGTTGAGTCAAGTCAGTTCCTACTCATAGTGACCCTGTATAGGGTTTCCAAGGAGTGGCTGGTGAGGTTGAACTGGCGACCTTGCGGTTCAAACTGAGTTTGTAATCCAGCGCACTAAGCCACAGCACCACACCAGGACTTCAGGACGACAGCATGAGCCATTTGTGACTTGGGGTTTTGCTGTTGTTGCTATTGTTCTGGTAATGGTTTTGTTTGCTTATTTGTTTTTACTATTAAAAGAAGTTTCTTTCCTGTTTTAAGAGAACTCATTGCAAATACCCTGGAAGCCAGGAGACTTAATTTTCTACCTGTTCAAGTTCTTTGTCGATTAAGGAAAAAAGGCCCATTACACCAGTTTTTAAAAGCAATTAAACAACCCTTCCTCAAACCTCAGACTTTAGGAAACTTGCATCTTCAAGATGTGGCTGTAAAGTCAGGGATCATTTAGCAAGACAAAGGGAGAGTCTTCGGAAGGGCCTTGCTTTCCACCACCCACTCCTTTGTCTGAAACACAGTTTAGAGGAAGTTGCCACAGGAAGCAGCAGGGAGAAGATTTAGGTGTGGTTCATAGGGATAATTTTCTTAAACCCAGGCCCTAAAGCAAGGATTAAAACTGGGCCACCACTCATCTGTCACTTGGTCATTCTGTGGTAACTTGCATGTTGCTATGATGCGGGAAGCTATGCCACTGATATTTCAAATACCTGCAGGGTCTCTTAAGGAGGACAGGTTTCAGTGGAGTTTACAGACTGCAAAGGACTAGGAAGAAAAGCCTGGCCAGCTCTTTCCCAAAGTTAGCTAAGGAAAGCTCTGTGGCTCACAAAGACACTATGGAAGATGAACACCCAGCTTGGAAGGCGCTCAGAATACACAGTGGGTACAACAGTGAACTCACATGTCCCCGTGATGGTGGACCGGAACATTTCGTTCTGTTTCATATGGTGAGCTGACTTGATGACAGCTAACATCAACAAGTGACTTTATTTGAGAGGTGTAGAACCTTAGAGAGATGAGGAGAAGGAGGAAGGGAAAAACAAGGGCGGCAGGGAAAGATGAGAAGCAGTGTTGCACTTCCTGGTGAGTAACCAAGACACTCAGCCCCTGATCCCACTGCAGAATTTTGCAAGGAGAAATCGTACCTCACAGCAGAGAGAGCAGGGACTCCCCATTTCCAGTACCTGTATCCAGGTACATCACCAAAGAAGGCAACACCCTGTTCTTCTGGGTGTTATCTAGTCCCTTGGGAGCTGCTTAGACATCTTACACTCCTGGCTGGGGCATTTTATCCAAATCCTGGCATGGAGAGATGACTTGAAGTAAGTGCTTATGCTTGGCATGTGGAGCTGTGGGTCACACAGGTTCAAAAATGCCCCTTGAATTCCAGGTAGACTTGGTGGCTTGTTTCTGTGATGCTGGAAGCTATGCCACGGGTATTTTAAATACCAACAGGGTCACCCATTGAGATTACAGACTAAGATAGACTAGGAAGAAGATGCTAATGACTAACCCCTGAAAACTGTATGAGTAGCAGTGAAGCATTGTCTGATACAGTGCTTGTCAAGTTGGAAGATACCTAAAATATGACTGGGGAAGAGCTGCCTCCTCAAAGTAGAGTTGACCTTATTGATGTGAATGGAACAAACATTTCAAGACCTTCATATGCTGATGGGGCAAACTCAGAACAGTTGCAAATATCCATTAATAATTGGAAGCTGTAATGTCCAAAGTATGAATCTGGGAAAATTGGGAGCCATCAGAAATGGAATGCATGAAGATCGATATCCTAAACATTAGTGAGCTGAAATAGACTAGTATTGGCTATTTGGGAGCAGACAGTCATATGGTTTACTATGTCAGGAACATCACATTGAAGAGGAATGGCAACACACTCATCCACAAAAGGCCATTTCAAGATCTATCATGAAATACAATACTATCTGATAATATCCACATACCTACAAGAAAAGACCAGCTAATACATCTACTATTCAAAATTACGCACCAAACCAATGATGATGACATTGAAGAATTCTACCAACTTAAGTCTGGGATTGACCAAACATGCAAATCAAGATGCATTGATGATTACTAGTGACTGAAATATGAAAGTTGGAAACAAAGAGGAAGTATCGGTAGTTGGAAAATATGAAAAATAATTTATGATAGAAATGATGCTTGAGATCACATAATAGAATTTTGCAAGACCAATGGCTTATTCACTACAAATACCTTTTATCAACATAAACAACAACTATACATGCACAGGAATCAAATTCACTACATCTGTGAGAAAACACAATAAAGAAGCTCAGTATCATTAGCAAAAACAAGACCAGGGACTGACTGTGGAACAGGCCATCAAGAGCTCATATACAAATTCAGGCTGAAGCTAAAGAAAATTTAAGCAAAGCCACAAGAGACAAAACATGACTTTGAATATACCCCACCTGAATTTAGAGCCCATCTAAGGATAGAAATGACATATTAAATTAAGCAAATCTGCTGCATAAGACCTCTGTAAGTGTTCAAGAGCAAATATATCAATTTGAGGACTAAGATGCATTTGACCCAATCCTTGATATTTTCAACTATCTCATATGCATATGAAAGTTGGACAATGAATAAGGAAGACTGTAAAAGAATGTATGCATTTGAGTTATGGGGTGGGAGAAGAATATTGAAAGTACCAGGGACTGCCAGAAGATGTACAGCCAGAATGCACCTTAGAAGCCAAGACAGTGAGATGTTTGTCTGTCATATTTCAGATGTGTTATCAGAAAGGACCAGTCCCTGGAAAAGGACATCATGCTTGGTAAAGTAGTTGTTGTAGTTAAGTGCTGTCGAGTTGGTTTTGATTCATGGTGACCCTGTATAGGGTTTCCAAGGAGTGGCTGGTGGATTTGAACCACCAACCTTGCAGTTCAAACTAACCTTGCAGTTTAGTGCTCATCCTACAGCACAACACCAGGACTCCCGGTAAAGCTAAGGGTCAGTGACAAAGAGAATGACCCCCCAAATGAGATGGGTTGTCACAGCGGCCGCAGCAATGGGCTCAAGTGTTAATAATTGTAGGATGGAGCAGAACCGGGCAGTGTTTCATTCTGTTGTGCACAGGGTTGCTATGAGTCAGAACAGACTTGACACTTAACAACAACTCAGGAACAGATCTGATGCATTAAACATGAAATCAAGATATACTAATAATTACTAGCGATTGGAACACAAAGACTGAAAACAGAGAGGAAGATCAGTAATTGGAAAATATGGCCTTGGTGATAGAAACATTTCTAGGATCACATGATAGAATTTTGCCAGACCAGTGACTTATTCATTGCAAATATCTTTTTTAAACAACATAGAAGATGACTATACACATGGGCCTCACCAGACAGAATGCACAGAAATCAAACTGGTTACATCCATGGAGAGAGATGGTGGAGAAGCTCCAAATCATCAGCCAAAACAAGGCCAGGGGCAGACTGTGGAAATGCTCATATACAAATTCAGGCTGAAGCTGAAGAAAATGAAAACAAGTCCACAAGAGCCAAAGTATAAACTTGGACATATCCCACCTGAATTTAGAAAGCATCGCAAGAACAGATTTGATGAATTAGACTGAAGACCAAAAGACATGTGAGATGACATCAAGAACATCATTGGAAAGAAAGCAAAAGGTCATTTAAAAGACAATAAAGAAGAAAAAAACTAAAATAGATGTCAGAAGAGACTCTGAATCTTGCTCTCCAGCATAGAGATACTAAAGAAAATGGAGGAAATTAGGAGGTAAAAGTGCTAAACAGGAAATGTCAAAGGTCAGCTCGAGAAGACAAAGTCAAATATTTTAATGAAATGGTCAATGAATGACCTGGAGTTAGAAAACCACATGGGAAGAACACACTCAGCATTTCTCAAGCCAAAGAAAAAATTCAAACCTTGACTTGAAATATCGAATGATGCAGAAAGCATTAAAAAAAAAAAAAAGAAGGAAGAAATAAACAGAGTCACTGCACCAAAAAGAAATGGATGATGTTCAACCATTTCAAGACATAGCATGTGATCAAGAGCCAATAGTACTAAAGGAAGAAAGAAGTCCAAGGTGCACTGAAGGCACTGGCAAAGACCAAGGCTCTGGGAACTGATGGAATACAAATTGAAGTCTTTCAACAAACTGTTGGAACACTAGAGGTTCTCATTCATCTATGCCAAGAAATTTGGAAGACAACTACTTGGCCAACTGACTGGAAGAGATCCCTATAACATTAGATGGATCGTGGCTAAAAGCAGTGTTTAGCAAATGCATTCAATTGTATGGCTCATTAACAAAATTTGGATAACATTTCCAGAATACTTAACTGTGCTCATGAGGAGGAACCTATAGGCCAAGAGGCAGTTGTTCTAACAAGTAGAACACAGGGATACTGAATGGTTTATCATAGGAAAGGTGTGCTCCAGGGTTGTATTTTTTCACCAAATTTATCCAATATGTATGCTGAGCAAATAATCCCAGAAACTGGATTATATGAAGAAGAATGTGGCATCAGGATTCAAGGAAAACTCAGATGATACAACCTTGCTTGCTGAAAGAAAAGAGGACTTAAAATACTTCCTGATGAAGATCAGAGACTATAACCTTCGTTATGGGTTGCACCTCAGTGTAAAGAAAATAATGCTCACAAGTGGATCAATAAATAACATCATGATAAAAGGAGAAAAGATTGAAGTTGTCAAAGACGTCATTTTGTTTGGATCCACGATCAATATTTATGGAAGCAGCAGTCAAGAAATGAAATGACTTATTGCATTAGGCAAATCTGCTGCAAAATGGCCTCTTTAGAGTGTTCAAGAGCAAAGACATCAGCTTGAGGACTAAGGTGTGCCTCACCCAAGCCATGGTATTTCCAATAACCTCATATGCATGCAAAAGCTGGACAGTGAATAAGGAAGACCGTAGAAGAATTGATGCATTTGAGTTGATGGTGTTGGAGGAGAATATTGAAAGTACCATGGGCTGCCAAAAGAACAAATAGATCTGTGTTGGAAGAACTACAGTCAGAATTCTCCTTAGAAGCCAAAGTGGTGAGACTTTACCTTTCAAACTTCAGACATCATGCTTGGTAGGACATCATGCTTGGTAAAGTGTAGGGTCAGCGAGAAGAGAGGAATATACCTAAAGATATAGATTTGCACGGTGGCAGGAGCAATGGACTGTTATGCATATCATTACTGAGTCTGAACTAACTCAACAACATCTAACAATAACATAGCTTGTCAGAGGCAATTCTATGAGAGGTGTGAGAGGTGGGCAGCTCCTCTGGAGGTAAGGTGACCTTCAAGGAACTGACATGGCATGGTGCAACAGGGGTCTGGCTTGACTGCAGTCTGTCCCTCCCTGTCACAGTTTCCATTCACTTGCAGACCCTGAGCATCAGCACAGCATCTCTGTGAGGCAGTGTTGAGGTGCCTCAGCAACAGACAGTCCCAGACACAGAACCCTAGAGGTAAAACTGGGGAGGTGGTTTGGCAGCCACATAGCAATTTCTTTCAGAACTGTGATTGAATATACATGTTTTTCTACTAACACTATCCTTTGCTTTGCACCCGAGTTCAACTAAGAGGTGTGTGTGTGTTTGTGTGTGGTCAAAGAATGAGGCAAAAATAAATTCTGAAAAAAAATTCACCGCCCTCCCCGCGCCCCCGCCAGCACAAAGCAAATCAGTGCAGGAGGTCATTACAAAGGCCGCAGATGAATAGAAATCTCTCTGCCATCCTTCTGCGCTCATAAGAGAAAGGGACCCTCTCTGCCCTTTAACTGCTTTGCTGACAAGATTCATTGTAATGCTTTTTTTTTATTTCAGGAGGAATTCGAAATTAATTTGGTTTTCCTGCATCTTGTCCTATTTTTATAGAAGTGCTAAATGTTCATTCAAAAACAAAAATAAAGGATCAGACAGGATGCATGCAACTGCCTTTGAGACTTAAGGATGAAAAATTGGTTATGAAGGAGGTTAATGTTGTTATTCCAGAGAGATAACCTTGGTTGCTATGGTGAGGAATCTTCTGTCAATCACCCGGATGAAGTTGGCTCCTTGTGGGAGAACAGCCTCTCTTAGAACTGCAGTTTGGATATATTTGCCACTGAGCTTTGACTCAGATGTTTAACTTGGTGGACACGTCGGTTTTTTTTAGCAATCAAAATCCTGGTATACTTTAAATGTGGTACCTATACAATGCAACTGAGTGAAACTTAGACAGGGATGGTTTTACCATCTAGCTAAAGTGGAGAAGAGAAACAAAAACCAAACTAGTTGCAGTCAAGTCAATTTCAACTCCTGGGTGTCCCATGTGCTGCACAGTAGAACTGAACTCCATAGGATTTTCTTTGCTGTAGTTTTGACAGAAGCAAATTGCCAGACCTTTCTTCTGCAGCACGGGTGGGTGGATTTGAAATGCCAACTCACCAAACCATTTGCGCCACCAAGGATCTTTATCACCATGCTAGGTTTTCTTTTCTTCTCTAAAAAAGTCTGAGGATATTTTGTCAAGAATAGAGCTCACCGTGTCCCACAAAGAAAAAATACCCTAGAGAATGGGTAGAAATATGTAGTATAATTTGGTTTGTGAAATGGGAATTCCTTTTGATGGATTACTTGATTGATGTTTTAAAGATTTCAGTGGTCTTGATCTATGCCTTTCACAGCTTAATGATCTGCAGTTCCTGCTGAAATTTATTCAGGCAATAATCCACAAGAAATTGGTTGTTTTCAGCAGTTTATGACTGTTATTTAACATTTAACAGAATGGCTATTTATTTTGGAAACAACCAATTCTGAGAGGTTTATTGCTATTGTAAACCATAATCAACTGCTTGTATCATTACTAGTTTTGCAAGAGATAAAATGGGCAGCTGCAAGGAGAAAATTGTTGAGTAGCTTTAACATTTGCATTTGGGATTGTACAGGGATGTTACTTTACCTTGAAGCTCATCTGCAGCGGTTTACAGCAACAATGCACTTGCCTTCCGTATGAATATATTCTGCATTCTGGTTAAAATCAGGCCCAAACAAGAGATTGCTCTCTGCTTTGTTTTGTTTTCAATTACTTACATGGAAAAAGTAGATTAGAGGTTTCTGGACAATGCTGCAGGTTACATTCTGTTGATCCCAGTATCATACAAGGAATTAAGTTTTGTGTGATTTTGTATAAACCAAAGTATCTGAGTAATTTATTCCAGTTCATTCTGTTACAGGGGTTGCTTCTTGGTCATGAGATGTGCTGTTTTGGACTAAGACGGAGAATATAATTAGATCTCTGAATGGCTGTGTGTGTGTAAGAAAGAGTGTATATGTGAGTGTGAACATGTGTGCACACGGCTGGGTATGAGGATTTAACTAGGACATGTATGTGCTCTACAAAGCCACAGGGATTCCCTTTGGCACATGTGGGATCCTTTGGGAGTCACAGAGTCTTAGAGCAGACAGGGGGTATGGCAGGGCCTATAGGAGGCTTATGGTCTAGAAGAAGTCTGCAATCAAGCCCACATTGCCTCATGGTGACCCTGTGTGAACCACCAAGCTGTCAGCAGTTCAGTGTGTTAATGGTGCGCTACCAAAGGGTCCTGGCAGTCTAGAAAGCATGAGCATTCTGGTCTCTGGTGCTTGTTCTGAAGCAATGGGCAGATGGTTTCATCTTTCTGAATCTCAGTTCCCATTTTTAACAGAGATGACTGAAGTGCTGCCCCTCCTATAGAAGTGTATCCTGAGAAATGAAAAGAGTGAGGCAAAAGGGTAAAATAAATAAATAAAATTACAAAATGAGTAAAATGAAATGCCATACTTTAATCCCAATACGTTATTATCAGTTGCTCCATTCTTGTGAACAGCAGACCAAATCAACTAGACAACCACAAAGTTTTTGTTTCAGGGCATTTGTATTTGAAAGTTTGTTTTGTAAGCAAGCATTGGAGCATGGCTTTTTCTCCTTATAGGCTGAGTCCCATATGTGGTATTTAGGTAGGAAGGTTAAAGAAGGAAAGTGAATTTTTGTCTGAAGCCTAGGGAAAAAGAATCCAGTTCCTGACCTGTGGCCCCCTCTCTGCTCCACCAACTAACTGTTGTGGAGATTAAGGAGCAAGTCCCTTACTGTGACTGTTATGTGCACTTTTAGTCCACAGACCCCCAGGGTGCTGAGAAAACCTAAGGGACAAAAAGAGCAAAAGACGACCAATTGAAGGAAGGAGAGGGAACCAAACAGAACAAAGAAAGATGAAGTCAGAGAAATGCACATGATCCAGTGAAAGGCAGAAATAGTTTTCACAAGAGAGGAAAAAAATCACAAAAATAGACACAGGAAGATCTTAATAAGAGCAAACACTTCCTATGAGAGAGAGCTTAACTGAAAGGTTGGCGGTTCAAACCCACCCAGAGGCTCTGCGGAAGAAAGACCCACCAGGAAAAAGATTTACATCCGTAAAGAATACAGCCAAAAAAAAAAACAAGGGGGCAATTACATTCCATCACATCGGGTTACTGTAAACTGGAGTCAATGCTCCCAAACATCCTAATCCAATGCCAGTGAGTTGGTACGGACTCAAAACTGTGTAGGTTTTCTGAGGTTATAAATCTTTACAGGTGCAGAAAGCACCTTTTTCCTGAAAATCTTTTTCCTGAAAAACAGCTGGTGGGTGTTGAACTGCCAACCTTGCCATTAACAGTCCAGTGCTTATCCTACAGCACCACCGGCAATCCTCTAGAGTATCTAATAATAACCATGAAAGAGACAAAAAAGATGATGGAATTCAAAGAAAAAGATAGTCACCAAGGGAGATAGGGCAGGAGAGATGACAGCAAGATATAGAGTGAAGGGAGAGGGAAGACAAGTACAGAGGAAGCCAGTGGTCTCCGGGGTGAGCTTGTTAGGACAGGGGAGCAGCTCTGACTGTCCTTCCAGGGCCTGCAATAACCACAAGACTTGAGCAGAGGGAGGAGAGGGGGCAATGGAAAGAAGACAGAAGAGTGTTCCTGTTTGAAGTGGATTTTGCTGCAAAGTACAAAATCATTTTGCAAAGACAACAGATGTGGAATAAAAAAAAAAGAATCCTTTCAACCCTTCTATGACCTAAATTCATATGAATAAAAATATCTGAGGGTGATCATCCTGGGAGCACAGGATGGAGATTGGGCACAACACATCACCCCAGGGACTGAGGGGCTGGATCTGTCAGGACCCAGAGACTGTCCCAGCTGCATCTTAAGCCCTGTGTGGGGTTTCCTGTTGCTTTTGTAAAGACAAGAGTGCACAGGATACAAGCAAGACAAAGATGCAAGAGGGTAACTGACCCCTCACTCCTCCACATTTCTCACAGGTCCAGTGATTAGTGGCCCACCCCTCACTGTGCTCATATTTTGGCCTTGTCAGTCACCAACCACAAAACCCAAACCAGTCATCACGAAGTTGACTTCAACTCATGATAGCCCATGTATGCCACAGTGAAATTATGATCCATAGAGTTTTCAAAGACTGATTGTTTGGGAAATAGATCATCAGGTCTTTCTTCTGAGGTACCTCTGGGTGGGAGCAAACCAACAAGCTTTTGGCTAGTACTCCAGTACTTAATGGTCTATACAACCCAGGGACTCCTTTGTTGGCCACCAGAAACACATTACACTGCCACATATTGCAATGATTTCAGCCTGGAATTTCAGAGTTATAGGTATGCATGCGAAAGCTGGATAGTGAATAAGGAAGACCATAGAAGAATTGATGTTTTTGAGTTATGGTGTTGGAGGAGAATACTGGAAGTGTCATGGGCTGCCAAAAGAACCAACGGATCTGTGTTGGAAGAAGTGCAGCCAGAGTGCTTGTTGGAGGTCAGGATGGCCAAACTTCATCTCTCATACTTCATACATATTGTCAGGAGGGACCAGTCACTGGAGAAGGATATCATGTTTGGTAAGGTGGAGGGTCAGAGAAAAAGCGGAAGACCCCCAGTGAGATGGATTGGCAAAGTGGCAGCATCAACGGGCTCAAGCATGGCAACAATTGTGAGGTTGGCCCAGGACCAGGCAGTGTTTCATTTTGTTTTGCATAGTGTAACTATGCACCTAACAACAACAAAAAGGTCCACCCATCAAACGCACTACCATTGAGTGGATTCAGACCCACAGCAACCTTTTGTAGGATTTCCAAGACTATAAACCTTTATGGGAGCAGAAAGCCTCCTGTTTCCTCCTCCGGGTGGCTGGTGAGTTTGAACCGCTGACATTGTGGTTAACAGCAGCAGCGATGCCAGGCAGAGCTTTCTGCAAAGATGGAAATGTTTCCCTTCAGCATGGCCCAACATGGCAGCCAGGAGGCTCTCTGCCTACTGAGCACTTGAAATGCTGCTAGTGGGACTAAGGAAAAGGGCTTTTCATTGCATTTACTTAATTAAGTAAAATGCAAATTTAAACAGTCAAATGTGGCTACTGACTACCATACTGAAGAGCACAGCGCTAACCTTTGGGATTCCCTTTGGGTGAGCATTGTTCTGCAGGGCCTAGGCGTTTTCTAACCATGTCGTCTTACGATTCTTGTGCACAGACCCTTCTGCATCCTGGATGTTCACATCAGCTTGACTTTCCTGTGCTCAGCATGTCAGTGGGAGGTGGAGTGGGCAGACTAGAACAGCTGCAGGCACCAGGAAGATTATTTCTTGCAAGCAACCAAAACCGACTAGGGCTGATTGACAAGAAAATGAATATGTTGCAAAAAACGTTAAGATGCGCGTGGAATCACCAAGAAGCCCGAAGAACCAGACTCAGGGCTCCAACACTTAAAAAGTGTCTGGGTTGAGAGGAAGGTCAGTGATACCACAAGCTCTGGCCACTGGTTGTCACTGGTCAGTGTGGCTGCCATTGCTGCCCTAAAAACGCCATCCTTACTGGAGGCAGAGACCAAGGGGGATTCATTACTTAGCAGACACCTGCTTCTGTTAAGGGTATTGGAAATAGATGATGAAGGTTTCACATCATACTGAACACAATGAATGGGATTGTACACATGAAGACTATTGAAGTGACAAATGTTTTGTTACATATATTTATTGTTGTTGCTAAGTGCTATCGAGCCAGTTCTGACTCAGAACAACCCTGTATAGGGTTTCTGAGGAATGGCTTGTGGGTTTGAACCATCCTCCTTGTGCTTAGCTATCCAGTGTTTATCCTACAGTGCCTTATTGCTATTCTGAAGTGCTGTCGAGTTGGTTCTGACCTATAGCGACCCTGTATAGGGTTTCCAATGAGTAGCTGGTGAGCTTGAACTTCCAACCTTGCAATTCAAATGGCTTTGCAGTCTGGCACATTAACCCACAGCGCCACACTTACCAGGACTCTATTACGTATATGTTGTTGTTGTTATTGCTAAGTGCTGTCAAGTCAGTTCTGACTCATAGCAACCAAGGAGGGGCTGGTAGATTTGAACTGCCAACAGATCTTGTGATCCGGTGCTTATCCTACAGCGCCACACCATGTATACTTAATATAAATAAAAAGGTAGGTAAATTCATAAATAGAACTTAGTCCAGGAAGGGCCATATTTCAGCATCCCTGCCATCTTCATAAATCAGAGCAAGTGTCTGTTGCTGGGTGCTTATGACACCTGTCCACCCGCTGCCTGCAAAGGGAGACTGGTAAAGCAAGTAACTACCCTGTTAGATTTATAACGGAAGGCAGGATCTGCCTTAGGTCCGGGAATTCTACAAACTGTGGAAGTTGGTTCAGATGCTAGGTGACAAACGAATTCATCTTTAGTTATGATTGTTGTTGTTGTTAAGTGCCGTCAAATTGGATCTGACTCATAGCGACCCTGTACAAGGCTTCCAAGGAGCAGCCAGCTGGTGGGTTTGAACTGCTAACTTTGTGGTTTGCAGTTCAGTGTTTATCCTACAGTGCCACACCAGGAGTCTTTATTTATGATTACCACACAATATTTACCCAACTCTACAAGGAGAACAGCGACATCTGCAGCTAGGAAACCCTATTCTGGAATGGAACCAGCCTAATAGAAAAGTGCGGGTGTGGTGCGGAAGGATAAGCACTGGACCACCGCCCCCAGGAACAGCTTTCCTCGAGGTGCACTTTGATGTTGGGTGATATGGCCCCTTGGATCATGCTATGTCCACTCTCTCATGACCCCTCAGAGAATCCTAGTTAAATCATGAGTAAGTTTCCTCTTTGTTGTTGGTGTTGTTAAGTGCCAATCGAGTAGGTTCTGACTCATAGAAACCCTGTAAAGGGTTTCCAAGGAGCAGCTGATAGACTCAAACCACCGACCTTGTGGTTGGCAGTTCAGTGCTTACCCTGCAGTGCCACTTAGGATTCCTCCTAGGCCTCAGTTAACTGGAAAATGCTGAGCCTTCCCTGAGCCAGTATGAACAACAGGAATCAAGATCTGTTTGGCTCGGCTTTGCGCTGGCTGCTGGAAATTTTAGTGCCAAAGCCAAGGCCAACCTAAATCCCAGACAGAAGACTCCAGAGAAACCAGCGGACATCACGTTGATTCTGACTCACAGTCATCCCACGGGCATCAGAGTCAAAGGGTTTTTAATGGTTGTTTTTTCAGAAGTTGATTGCCAGACCTTTCTTTTGAGGTGTTTCTGGGTGAATGTCAACCTCCAAATTTAGTTAGCAGGTATGTGTGATAACCACTTGTATTACCCAGGAACAACAGAAAACCCTAGAGTGTGTATCTTCTCATAAACCTCATTCTTTGTTTGTTTTTTTCTTACCTGCCTTGCTCTTAGTTTTCTTTGCTCTGAACTTGATACCTACTTTAAAGAAAGTAGTATATTTTACATTTTAATTATATGTTTGTAATCCACCTTAACTCTTTATTGCTACAAGACAAAAATGCAATCATTTCAGCCAGTAACTATACCATGAAGTAGTTTCAAAGTGTCTAGAATGTGAAAAGATGGGATTGGTGAGCTCTGCTTAGAAAGACCCCAGGTGGGCCCAGCAGCACAAAGCTCCTGAGAGGAGGTGACCTTCAAGGGACAAAGAGGGGACAGGCCAGAAAAGGCCTTCCAGGCACTGTGAGCAAAACCAATATTTCATTTCAGCTTGCACGCAGCTCTGTTTCAAAAACAGTCGCTTCTGCAACCTGAAGGTGAGCTTTAGACCAAGAGCCTCCTGAGTTGTTCCCCCCAGTTTTCCTATTTCAAGGCCGCCCCCATCCTCGGGTAGAATGGGTGAGGACCAGGGGACTGAATTAAGTGGCTCTGCAGACCCGACTTAGATCCCATCTGCACACTTGGCTCCTGTCCTCTAGACAGGTGAACCTGGCATGGTGGTAGGAGCTTCCCAGTCACCATGTGAGGCTCAGAAAGACCTGCTCACTAGCTGCTCAGAGGTATATCCAAACATACCCACCCTATGGAGTGGATTTAGCAGCCAAAGTTGCTTTCTGGAGAGCAAATGGTGCCAGATCAATTTCATCCCCTTGTCTGATAGAGTGAAAGACCACAGAGATAAGGAAGAAAGCATTAGATGTGATCTCCCGGGTTGTATGTAAGCATCTAATGCTGTCTCATATGATATCTCATCATCTGAGCAAATCGGCCAGGTCACAGGGATGTGAAATACTGAGGAGTTCAAGTGGGACTTGATGGTCTACAAGCCTGAGAACCCTGGGTGAGAGTGGAGGCAGAATGTTTCAAATTCCCTATGTGGCACTGTGGGTTAATACGCTGGATTACAAAGTCGGTTTGAACCAAAAGGTTGGTGGTTCAAGCTCACCAATTGCTCCTTGGAAACCCTATAGAGGGTCAATATGGGTCAGAACCGATTCAACAGCACTTAACTGCAACAACAAGGAGCTCTGGTAGTGTAGTGGTTATGAGTCCGGCTGCTAATCTCAAGGTCCACAGTTCGAAACTACCAGCTGTTCCACGGGAGACAGATGAGGCTTTCTGATCCCATAAAGATTTATAGCCTCGGAAACCCTATGCAGGGTCGCTGTGAGTCAGAACACCATGACTCCAAGGCACACCACCACCATCACTGAGATTGAACAAATCAAGAAAACAAATCACTAGCTACTGAGCTAATTCCAATGAACAACAAATACTCCTACGTGTGTCAGAGTCAAACTGCAAGGTGCCTACGGGTGGATTCAAACCATCATCTTTTTCGTTGGTTGTCAGGTAGTTAATTGCTTGTGCCACCCATCAGTTTCATGATTTGGCCATCTTCCTGAAGGGCTTCATGGGGAGGGGTGGTGTGGTTGTGGGGCCCGTTGGGGTTGTAAGTTCCCCAGGTACTACAGAGCCGGGGCTCCTCTTTCCTGAGCCTTCTGCTGGGGGTGACAGACTGTATTTTAAAGAGCTTGAGGTCCAGGTATGAATGCCAAACCCGGTCCCCTTTATTAGCAAGATGATCTCAGGCAAGCCACATAACCTCCCCATGGCTCAGTTTCCTTGTCTGCAATGTACGCCATTCCATTGACCTCCATGAGTACTAGGAATCCAATGCTGAAATGTACGTAAAATGCATAGGACCTGGCATTCAGTCTGGACCCATGGTGACTGCGTGCACAGAAGGAAACTCTCCCTGGCCCCTGCTATCCCCCTGATCTGCTAAGGATCAGACCATTGTAGTCCAGAGAATTTTCACTGGCTGGTTTTTCAAAAGTAGATCACCACATTAATGCCTCAGATATACTCAATTAATGTTAATAATTCTTTTGTTAGTCATTTGAGATGTTTTCAAATTCTGTCACTATAAACATTTGTTTGATTTTTCCACCCTTAGGAAAAATTCCTAGAAGGAATCAAATAGTATAAGCATTTATGGTTTTTGATGTACATTTTCAAATTTCTTACCAAAATGTTTATAACAATGTATATTCTCACCAATCAGTTTACAGAACTAACATGTAACCATTTGTACCTTGTTGTTAAGTGCCCTGGAATCAGTTCCGACTCGTAGACACCCTGTGTGGGGTTTCAGAGGAGCGGCTGGTGGGTTGATCCGCCAAGCTTGAGGTTGGTGTGCTTATCCTACAGCACCACACCAGGACTTAAGTAAGTGCTTAATACATGCTTATCTACTGTAGCTCTGGTAGCAGCGTAGTGGTTACGAATCGGGCTGTGAACCTTAAGGCCAACAGTTTGAAACTACCAGCTGTTCCATGGGAGAAAGATGAGGCGTTCTGCTCCCGTAAAGATTTACAGCCTCGGAAACCCTGTACAGGGTCGCTATGGGTCGGAGCCGACTGGACGGCACTTAACAACAACAACATCATTTACTGTAGAAGAATTGAGATTGTAGTGCAGGATCCTGGTGTGGTGCTGTGGGTTAATGAGCTGAACTGCAAGGTTGGTTTGAATTGAAAGGTCAGTGGTTCAAGCTCACTAGCTGCTCCTTGGAAACCTTACACAGGGTCACTGTGGGTCGGAATCTACTCGACGGTACTGAACAACAACAGAAACAGTGCAGGATCTCAGCAGCCATCGCTTCTGTCACTTCTCAAACCACGAGGATGCAGAGCCCTTTGTCTATACCAGCTGGGAGGCTGAACACTGGTATTCCATTTACAAGCTGTGTGATTCTGGGCAACTTAGTTCATCATTTCAGCATAGAGTGAGCACGAAATAAAGATAATTCATTCAATAAAGCTAAGACTGTTGTTATGCTGTTGTTACATGATGTTGAGTCAGTCCCAATCCATAGCAACCTGGTGGATTTGAACCACCAACCTTGCAGTAAACAATCTAGTGCTTATCCTACTGTGCAAAGCTAAGATCAGCACACACACAAAGAAAAAAAAAAGGAAAGCCATAATGTCTACAGGGAAAGTTGATTAGATACAGTGTGCATTCTGATACATGCCCAGAAAGGTCTAGAACAGGGGTGGGGAATGTCTCGTCTACAAGCAATATAAAGCCTGCAAAGTCTTTTGGTCTGGCCTGGCCGAGACAATCGCTGTTTCAGCCTTCACATTAGGGCTTAGGTAGAGCAACGATTGTGAGGTTGGCGCAGGACTGGGCAGAGTTTCATTCTGTTGTGCATAGGGTCACTATGAGTTGGTACCAACTCCATGGCACCTAACAACAATTAAATGTTTGACCAAATATAGCAGACTAATTTTTAAGTTAATGATTTTGTATTGCCTTCGAATTGACGAGGTTGAGGACAATCAAGGCATGTTGTTAGACACGTTTGTTTCTGTCATTTAATCATCACAACTTATAAGCAGGAGGGGTGTCTGAGTTATCTAGTGCTGTTATAACAGAGACATCAAAAATGAGTGGCTTCAACAAACAGGATTGTATTTCTCACAGTTTAGGAGACTAGGAGTCTGAATCCAGGGCACTGAATCTAAAGAAAGTCTCTCTGTTGGCTCTGGGGACAGTCCTGGCCTCTTTTCCGTTTCTGGTTTGGGGTTCCTTGGAGAGATCATTTATCTTTCCCCATCTGCTCACTTGTTTGGTTGCTAGCTCAGTCTGATCTTTTTAATGCTCATATCTCAAAGGAGATTGACACACTCAGTATTAATATTACTTCATTAACATAACAGAGAAAGCCCATTCTCAAATGGGATTGTAACCACAGGTGGTGGTGGTGCTGTTGATAAGTGCTGCTGAGTCCGATCCTACTCATAGTGACCCTATATAGGACTTTCAAGGAGCAGCTGGTGGGTTTGAACTGCAGCCTTGCAGTTAGCAGTCCAGTGCTTATCCTATAGTGCCACATCAGGAGTCCAAACCATAGTCACAGGAACGTATTTTGGAGCGATATTCAATTCAATCCACAACAAGGGGTTTCTTAAA
>NW_006408540.1:16608765-16615682 GCF_000296735.1 Chrysochloris asiatica | reverse complement strand
TTAAAACAATTCCTTGTGATAGAATATTGTGTGTGCTTCATCATTCATTCATTAAATATCAAGTTTAGCACCATTTCTAAAACAATTGCTTTAATTTTGAAGATGGGTATGTTGGAAGTCATTGAGTTGATTCTCATAGCACTCTATAAAAACATAGATCTGCCCTGTATGGTTTCTGGGGAGATCATCTTCACGGGAGCAAATTCCAGATCTTTCTCCTACGGAGTTAGTGGGTTCAAACCACTGACCTTTCAGTTAACAGTCCAGTGCTTAACCACTGCACCACCAGTTCCACTTAATTTTAAAAATGTGATTTTATTTATTTTGTTGTTTTGTTGAGAGCATACACAAGGCATATGCCCATTTGACCATTTCTACACATACCATTTACTGACATTGCTTAGCTTAGCTTCTCAGAGCTGTGCCGTCATTATTCCTCCCCCATTCACAAAAATATCCTGCTTCATGAGGTACCAACCTTATCTTTCCAGTTACTATAATCAATTTGATCTCAATTAAAAATCCCTTCTGAAAGAATACTGTGTGTTCTTAAAAGAGCATCATGCTCAAGGCAGACATTTTTTTGACTAGTTACGTTTAACTATCGCTTGGTTTTAAGAAGACTTCAGGTGATATATTTGGCTGAAGATTTAAAGATGATCTCAAGGAAATCATTCCGGGGGTTATCAAATCTTCATGGCTCCATGAAGTTTGGAGTTGATGAGAATCTGAGATTCCGTTCTGCATTTTCCCTCTTTTGATCAGGATTCTTCTAAGGAATCTTTGATCAAAATGTTTAGTAATGGTAGCTGTGCACCATCCATTCCTTCTGGTCTCAGAGCATGGAGGCAAATTTCATTCCCCTTTGCCATGTAGCAACAAGTGAACAGATTCTGAGGATTCAAATGTTGCCATCTTTAGAGTTGTTGTTAGGTGTTGCTGAGTTGGCTGACTCATTGCGAACCTGGTCCTGAGGCATCCTCACAATTGATGTTATACCTGACCCCACTTTGCAGTCACTGTGTCAGATCATCTAGTTGAGGATCGTTTTCTTTTTTGCTGACCCTATATTTTGCCAAGCATGATGTCCTTCTCCAGGGACTGGTCCTACCAGATAACAAACCCGAAACACGTAAGACGAGGTGCATTCTGGCTGTGCTTCTTTCAAGACAGATTTGTTTCTTCTTTTGGCAGTCCATGGTGTATTCAGTATTCTTCACCAACATCTTGATTCAAAGGCATCAATTTTTCTTTGGGTTTCCTTATTCATTGTCTACCTTTCATCCATAGACCCACAGGATTCTATCCACAGATCCCTGGGTGATTCAGTATTAAGGCAAATGTTTTTATCCCCAATTTATACCCAAGGAAATAGAATTCCAGAGACATTAAGTAACTTTCCAAATATCATACAGTTAGGAAGTAATAGAGTCGGGGCTCAATTTAGAAGAGTTGTTTGCTTCTAGAGCATCTTCTATTCACTATAGCACTGCTCCTTTGTGGTAGATGAGCAGGCTAATGACTTGAGAATCTTACTAAAGTCACATCCTTAGGCTCCACCCCTAGATAGTCTGATTCAGTAGGTCAGGAGTGGGACCTCGGAGTCTGCATTTCTGACCCATACAGATGATAAGGATGCTGGACCTTATTGTACTTACTAAAGATTTGAGAAATGCTCTCAAAGTGATGACTTGGTTGGTCTTCACCTCCTGGAGGGAGAAAGAGAAGCTAGCTGCAGGCATCTTGTACTGAAAATCAGAGTGTCTTTGTGGTGAGGGCCTGTAGGTGCAGACTTGCTCTCACCATCTCCCTTTGCTGTACTCTCCTTAGTTACCTATGTTGGACAAGCCTCCTTGCTGAGTTAGAACCAACTCCACAGCACATAATAATAACAACTTCTTCAGAAAATCCAAACCTTCTGTCATCTGTCAATCCCAACTCATAGTGTTATTAGGGGATGCAGTCTATACTGGGTGACACTGTCAGAGTGGCTGATGCCAAATATAAAATTTTGCATAGTGTTTCAGCAAAAATCTAATCTTTTTAATAAAAATATCCCTATAGACAATTATGACAACAAATTATTTTTAGTAAGCCTAACTTACAAATATACCTATAACTCTAAAGCTCTATACTAGCAGTTCGAAACTACTAGTCACTCCGTAGGAGAAAGATGAGGCTTTCTGCTCCCGTCAAGATTGACAGCCTTGGAAACCTTATGCAGGGTTGCTATGAGTCAGAATCAACCCATAGAATATAACCACCACCAACACCACCAAACTGTGAGAGGAGTCCTGGTGTGGTTGTTGTTGTTGTTGGTAGGTGCCATCGAATCAGTACCGACTCATAGCCACCCTATGGACAACAGAATGAAACACTGCCCAGTCCTGGGCCAACACCACTATTGTTGCCACACTTGAGCCCATTGATGCTGACACTTTGCCAATCCATCTCTCTGGGGTCTTCTTCTTTTGCTCTGACCCTCCACCTTACCAAACATGATATCTTTCTCCAGCGACTGGTCCCTCCTGACAATATGTCCGAAGTATGAGAGATGAAGTCTGGCCATCCTGGTCTTTAAGGAACACTCTGGCTGCACTTCTTCCAACACAGATTTGTTGGTTCTTTTGGCAGTCCATGGCACTTTCAATATTCTCCTCCAACACCACAACTCAAAAGCAGGTGTGGTGCTTCGAGCAAATGCACTGGACTGCAATGTCGGTTTGAAGCTCAAGGCTGGCGGTTCAAGCTCACCAGTCACTCCTCAGAAACCCTACACAGGGTCACTATGGATTGGAACTGACTTCACAGTACTTAACAACAAGACCAACACATCCATCAGAGCTGTTTCTATTACCAGTTACAATGATGCTTCATATCACGTGGTTTTGTCTTCACATGCAAGAACCACTTGCTGGTGGTTGTTTCATTGCAGTTAGTGTTTTTATAGTTTCTGATTTTGTCAAACTTTCTAGTGTAAAACCACAATATTGTGATAATTTGTATTTGTTAATATACACCAATAACATTTTAACCCTGTACAGGGTTTCCGAGGCTGTAAATCTTTACGGGAGCAGAAAGCCTCATCTTTCTCACGCAGAACAGCTGGTAGTTTTGAACTCCTGACCTTAAGGAAAAGAAGGCAAAAAAAGCATTTTAATCTTTTTTTAGGGTTGCTATGGGTTGGAACCGACTCAACAACACTTAAGAACAACAATAACTTTATGGATACCTGGTGTAGCATTGTAGGATCAGCACTGGACTGAAAACCACAAGGTCAGCAGTTCAAACCCACAAGCCACTCCTCAGAAACCCTATACAGGGTTGTTATGGGTCAGAACCAACTTGACAGCACTTTACAACAAGAGGAATGTTATAGCTAATAATATTGTAATTCAATGTAGAAGGATTTTACAAAACAGTTTTGTTGTTAATATTCATGTAATCTAAGAAATATTCCACTTTAGCAATTTACAAGTATACTTATCACATGTTATTCTATGATTAGAACTGACACTTTTACCCATGACTGAGGATTCTGTAAGGCCTGGTATAGGAGGAAGTCCATGTGACACTACAGGTTGGTTCATTAGGTGAAACCACACCAAGACTACAGCCCCCATTGACAGCAGCCCCATGTATCACAGGGCAGAACTCCTCCACGGGGCTGCCTTGGCCTCAGTCTTTACAGAGGCACATCACCAGGGTGATGTTCCTGGTGGAACCCCTAGGTGGGCTTCAATCACCAACCTTGAGGCTAATTGTTATTGTTGTTAAGTGTCATGGAGTTGGTCCCAACTCATAGCGACTCTTTACAGGGTTTCTGAGGAGCTGCTGGTGGGTTTGAATGACGACCTTGTGGTTGGCAGTCTAGGGTTGATCCTACAGCGCTACACCGAGTCTAATAGTCTACTGTCAACCTCTACAGGCTGTCCTCCAAAGCTGTTAAAAAAACGTTGAAAAAATCTTGGTGGTGGTATACATGGCCAAAGATGCAGCATTCCAACAATAGCTCCAGGTACAATTCTGCCACAATTACATTCTTCAACTTGTGCTGCTACCACTCTTACTATCCTTTTCCAAGTTATTCTCCCACCATTATCATAAACTCACTGGCTCATTTCCATTGGATGAAAATGCCCCTCCCACACTGCCTTGCAGAGTGGGACGTTCCTGCAGCAGAGAAGACTCGCTGGTCCGTGCCTGTGAGGAGAGACTCAGCCTATATCCAGTCCAGGGATGCTCAGTGTTGGCTGAACATGGTAGTCACCAGAGGAACTTTCAAAATGAAGTTAAGTAGGTACAACTGCTGTGGAAAAGAGCTGGGTGGGTCCTCAGAAGGTTAAACATAGAACAAGCATATGCTCCGTAATCCCAATCCTAGGCAGACACTCGCAGAGACAGACGGCAGAAGGCTGCTTACTGATGGTCATTGCAGCACTAGCCAAGGTGGGGAATGAATGTAAATGTCCACCAACAGATGAGTGGATAAGCCAAGTGTGACCGATACACACAGAATACAACTCAGCCAGAAAGACAAGTCCTGATGCATGCCTTGAAACCATCATGTTCAATGAAATCAATCAATCCCCAAAGGACACATCCTGTATCATCTGACATATCTGAAACAGGCATATCTATAGAAACCAATGATCATTAGTAGTTATCAGAGGTGGGAGAGAGGGGAAGGGGGGAAATTTCCCTTAGGGAGCATTGTGTTTGTCAATGGTGGTACAATGAATTGGAGAAAGAGAGCAAGAAAAGTTGCACACCACGAAAACTGCAATCACTGGCAATGAATTAATTACACATGTAAAAATTGTTACATTGGCAAATGCTTTTCTGTGTATATCTTCACCACACACACACACTCCTGTTGACAAGTCCCACTCCAGAAAGTCAGATGTTGATGGTTGTAGTGCTGAATACTGCCTTAAAACTTGTGAAAGATCCACAGATGATTCTCAGTTTCAGCTGCAATACAGGCCCACTGAAGAAAATCAATCAGTTATGATGTACCAGCGAGGCTCCAGGTATTGTACAAGGGGGCTTTCGGAAGGTTTGTGGGGAAAACGTAATGAAAAAGTAATGGATTTTCCCATGATTTTTTGAAGCCCATGATTATTTTTCATACAAAGTCCTATGAAGTGGGTGATGTTATCCCCATTTTACAGATAATGAAATTGAGGGTCATAGAGTTTAGGTCACTTGTACAAAATCACATTTAAGCATATGAACTAGAATTTAAACCAATATTAGGTCTTGAATTCTTGCTGTTTCCCAGTGGAGGTGACATAACATTGGTCAGATATTCTCTGACGTTTTCCTTTTTAACTCACAGGGATTAACCTCTTCGCTGCCATCAAATGCTTAAAACATGTCAGTGATCTGGAAGTCCACCTCTGGAAGGAGGTCTGAACTCTGCAAGATCTTTTCCAGTCCCGACTCCATCTTCTAAGTTGATTTGTCACAAAAGTGGCTCCTTACTGTTCTCTTTCTCTGGATTTCTAAATGAAATATGACTAGTGACAAATGTTCTGAAAGGTAGGGAGGTCCTTGGACTATAAACATAAGGGGATGATTAACGACCTGGAGGAGACTTAATCGATTACCCCACATCCACTTTAAGCCCTGAGTGAAGTTTTCAAGCTTTCAGAATAGGAATTCCAAGAGAGGAAGTTTTGTAGTCACCTGGGACTCCACCTGAGGAGGTAGCAGAATCAGGGAGAAGAAGGCTGATTTTGAGGTTAGGTGGCCTGGGAGCAGATCCAAATCTATACCATTTTGATTGTGTGTTCCTGTGAAAGGGAGTAACCTCTGGAGCCCCCTCTTTATGAGTGAGGAACCAAACCCAACCTCCGCCATCGAGTCGATTCTGACTCATTGCAACCCTATATGGAGTTTCCAAGATCGTAATTCTTTGTGGGACCAGATAGCCATCTTTATCCTGAGAAGTGACTAGTGGGTTTGAACCACCAATCTTACGGTTTGCAGCCCAATGCCTAAACCACAAGGCTCCCTCGGTTCCCTATTCATGAGTGAAATGGGCATAAAAATAATAGCTAATAGATCACTGCAGGGATTAAATAGATAATATGCAAAAGTGTTGGCCATAAAGTTCAATTATTGATTTGAATAGCAAGATTGGTGGTTCAAACCCACCAGCCACTCCACAGAAATCCTATACAGGGTTGCTATGAGTCAGAGCCAACTCGAAGGCACTTACCAACAAAACCCAACAATATTATTGAGGAGTCCTGGTGTGGGGCTGTAGGATTATCTACTAACCACAGGTAGCAGCTCAAACCCATCTGCCACTCCTTGGAAACCCTATACAGGGTCACTATGGGTCGGAACTGACTCAATGGCACTTAACAACAACTTAATATTCTCACATCTTACTTTACCATAAACCTGATCATAGAACGCTTTTTTTTTTCTCTAGCTGTCCTTGGATAAAATTTTGAACTATTAAACAAATGTTGTTTAAATACCAATACCAAGTTGATTGTTTATTTTGGCAAAAATGTTCAAATTTTTTTGCAAAAGTAATTTTGAAATAATTATATTTCCAACCTAGCAATCATCTGAGAGGCCTTCAAAAGTTGTGGGGAAAATGGAATTAAAAGATAGTGGCATTCTTCCACCAGGTTTCTGAAGCTCCCTTGTATGATAGCTTGTTAATAGGCATTGTCCATAGGTTCGTAAAGGTCTTTTTGAAAAGGAACTGAAAGGGACCCATGACAAAAAGGATGATGTGATGTAAGGATATCAGAAATTTTGGTAATCTGTTGTTCATTCTTTAAAAACACAATCCATATACTTTTGTGATATTTGTACAATAATTGAAATTTAAAAACAAAAACACTGTAGAACCAAAAAGATAGATAACAAAAATGAAAGTTCTGGAAGGTGCT
>NW_006408540.1:16596263-16598781 GCF_000296735.1 Chrysochloris asiatica | reverse complement strand
AGGAGGGACCAGTAGCTGGAGAAGGATATCATGTTTGGTAAGGTGGAGGGTCAGAGAAAAAGAAGAAGACCCCCAACGAGATGGATTGGCCAAGTGGCTGCATCAATGGACTGAAACGTGGCAACAGTTGTGAGGTTGGCCTAGGATTGGGCAGTGTTTCGTTCTGCTGTGCATAAGGTCGCTGTGAGTCATACTGACTCGATGGCACCTTACAATAAGAACAATAACCAGGTGGCAGCATGCTCTAAAAGTAAAATAAGGAGCTCTTGTAGCGTAGTGGTTATGAGTCGGGCTACGAATCTTAAGGTCAGCAGTTCGAAACTATCAGCTGTTCCGCGGGAGAAAGATGAGGCTTTCTGCTATGAGTCGGAACCACCACCACTAAATCCCATAGGCAAGAAAATGCTAAGTGGGCATGGTATGTCCCAAGGGTCACAAAAGGCTTAAGGAAACACTTAGAAACAGATCTCATAGCTCATACACTGCCTGTACCGAACAGTTGAGCAACAAAGTATAGAACAGATCCAAGTGGGGTCAATTAGGGAAGGTTGCATGGCTGTATGTGTGCATACTGCTTTTCCTGCAATTTTGCATTATACACTGTTCCATGGCAACTGCAGCAATGCCAAGTCCACAGATAGCATCGTCCCACCCCACCACCAGAAGAAAAACATTATTAGATCATTTTAGTACTACCCCAGATGAATGGAAACTGAAATGCAAATAAATACTTCTAAAATCAACTCTTGGTTTTAGCTTAGATAATCTCAGGGAAACTTAATCTCTAGTTGGTCCTCTCACCTGGACTCCTGCTAAAACCCTGAACAATCACTTCCACATTTAAGTGGTAGATCAGTGATGTTATCAAACTTGGCCAAAAAAAGGTTCCCTACCTCTACTGTGTAGGGTTTCCCAGGAGCAGCTGGTGGGTTAGAACTGCTGACTTGGTGTTTCAAACCGGCCTTGTGACTCAGTGCTTGCACACAGCATGATGCCCACATATTTAGAATGCATCATACAATGGAAAGTCGAGAACAAGTGTTTCAGACTCAAACCAAATTGGATTTGGATCCTAGTGTCATCACTTAATAGGTTTGTACTCTTGGCAAAGCTCCTAAACTCCAAGTCTGTAGTTTCAGGTGTAAAATAGAGAAAACAATAGTACCCTTCTCTTAGGAAGAATGTAAGTAGAATGCTTGGCACAAGGTGCTCAATACTAGCTATTATTCTTGAAATACTGCTGGACTTATAAAAACGAGTTATTTCCAATTTCTTGGTCTTTAGCACTGTAACTTTGCGTCAACTTGAACCAGAATCAAAACATGATTTTCACCTCATCAAAATCTAAGTTTGTTCTTGCTGATATAATTTTCTAGAGGCGTCTTCTCCTCCAAGTCCAGGTACTAATTTGAAGTTGATGGTCAAAATCTAGCCTGTGTGATCATATTCTGGCCATATGACATTAAACTCCCTCTTGATGGTAGAGATTGCCTTAGCTGTTCGGACTTAACAATGTTGACCAGCGCTGCCAGGCATTAATGAATGGAGCAGAGGGGACAGGGTTATTATGGTAAGAAGAGAAATGAACAGTACTTAATGAACTTGCATTTCAATTGCACAGAGTTTTTAATAATAATGAAAAAAAGCTTTTGATAAATTCTTTTGCTCAGCTACAATAAAAAAAAAAAAAAAAAGGAAAAGAGCACTCAGTTGAGAACAATAGCTACTCAGCTCATAAAAAATCATTAGAAGGAACATTTTCTTTGTCTACCATGCCCAGCAATTTTGCTGGTGGGCACTGATCCAGGTCCTTTAGATTCCACCTATAAAAAATCCCAGAGAATCTTCTGAGCTTTTTTTAGCTAATAAATTATACTAACAAATATCCTAATTTCCTAATGGGCTTAAGTCCACCATCACTAAAATTTGGGTTTATAATTTATGGGATATTTGTGGCCAGTCAAGGATACTGATCTAGTGATATTATCCTGTCAAAGGGAGGGGTGGTGCTGACACATTTACTCACTCCCATCAGATGGTCCCTGTAGCCAAAGGCTCTCTCTATGGGGGCCGAGGACAGTGTGGTTCTTCCTGTGCACAACGAGCTGGCCCACTTAGATATATTCACTCCCCACACTGGAAACAGATGACTGAATTCTTTGTATTTCTGACATTAAGGATCTGGCGTGTCATTTGTTAAAGGAGCTCTGGTGGTGTAGTGGTAATGAGTTGGGCTGCTAACCTCAACGTGAGCCGTTCCACAGGAGAGGGTTGTGGCTTTCTGCTCCGTAACGATTTACCGCCTCAGAAACCCTATGCATGGTCACTATGAGTTGGAACCGATTCCATGGCACATCATCACATTTGTTAACTCCAAAGAACAAGCACCCCTGCCCCCACCAGCAAAATGATGTATACTTAAGGCTATACAAGGGGGCTTTGAAAAGTTCATGGGAAAATTCAATTATCTTTCTATTCCATTTTTCCCGTGAATGTTTTAATGTTTTGCAACCCCCTC
>NW_006408540.1:16590378-16596163 GCF_000296735.1 Chrysochloris asiatica | reverse complement strand
GGATGATGTGATGTGAGGATATCAGAAATTTTGGTAATCTGTTGTTCATTCTTTAAAAACACAATCCATATACTTTTGTGATATTTGTACAATAATTGAAATTTAAAAACAAAAACACTGTAGAACCAAAAAGATAGATAACAAAAATGAAAGTTCTGGAAGGTGCTCTGGTAGTGCAGTGGTTACCAGTTGGGCTGCTCACCTCGAGATCAGCAGTTTGAAACTACCACCCATTCCATGAGAGAATGACGAGAGTTTCTGCTCCCGTAAAGATTGACAGCGTTGGAAAACTTAGGCAGGGTCGCCATGAGTCAGAACCGACTTCACGGTGCATAACCATCACCAATTACATCTATGAAATTGTTGTTGTTGTTGTTGTTGTTGTTAGTTGCCATGGGGACAGCTCCAACTCATGGTGCTTGCTTAGGAATAAAAGGAAGACACGCTGCCCGGTGCCATGTTGTTGTTGTTAAGTGCCATTGAGTTGGTTCCAACCCATAGCGACCCTGTATATGGTTTCCAAGGAGTAGCTGGTGAGCTTGAACCGCCAACCTTGCAGTTCAAATGGCTTTGCAATCTGGTGCATTAACCCACAGTGCCACACCAAGCCTCCGCCCAGTGCCATGACATCTTCGTAATCATTGGTGTTTGAGCCGTTGTCAGCCCATGTCATTAAAGGTTTCCCTTCATTTTTCAGACCTTCTTTTTACCCACCGTGTCCTTTTCTAGCAATTGGCTTTTTCTGATGAGTATCCAAAGTAAGCAAGATGCAATCTTACAATCCTCACTTGTAAGGAACATCAATTTCTCCAAAACACCCTCCAAGGCAAGTACTACTAAGCCCTTTTTAAAAAATGTTTAATCAGAAAGCCAAAAGAAAGACTAGAAAACATCCACAGATCACTCTGCTAATAGAACATGAATCTGGAATTTAAACTGAGGTCTCTGTGACTGAGGCAGGTGTGGCTTCAAGAGGCTGTATCCCCTTTACAGCTCATCCTGTCCCACCAGCTCAGAGAAGGTTGTGCCTTTCCCAGAGTCACACAGTTTGCTAGCTGCAGTGCTAGAACATGACAGCCCAAGTCGTCAGTCCTCAGGGATCCAGAAACTCAGGTGTGTTCTTTCTTTGAGAAGAATTTCATTCTTTAAATATATATTTTAAAATACTACAAAATCCTCACCTAAATCTTTGTTGGATAGTTTAGGTTGTAAATGTAGCATTATGAGAAAATGCCTTGATAATAACATAAAGATTCATCACCTCCTTTTTCCCCTCATCCCAAAGCACTGTGGGTGTGTAGATAGTTTCCTCTTAAACACTAGCATAAATATTAGCACCACAGTGAGAAACAGGCACCATCCTCCTCCGAAAGCAGATCAAGTCATCAGTACACGTAGGCTGTAGGCGTGCCTGCTCAGTGGAGGAGGCGGAGAACAGGACCTAAAAGGACTCCATGTCAAGTGGAAACCTCTTCATCCCGAGCTGAGCATATGCAGATCCCATTAGAGCAATGCATGTCACTTACAGATGTTACCTGACAGCTTTGCACCTGGCTCTGTGAAAATTACTAATTGGCTTTAAGGTATAGTCAGTCATTTCATTGGCTGGATTGCAAAGGGACATGTCTGATTCATTGGTGTAGTAGGTTTGCAGCATGGAGCCCATGCAGGGCCTCTCATGCGCAGTGGAGTGTGTGCTAGGAGTTGGCTAACTCAGGTTTCCAAAACTGAGATAAACACTTTAAATGATGTAGTATTATCCAAGATAGATTTAAACAAACAGAAGATTTCTCAGGCACTTGCAAAATGGAGCAAAGATTCGAGCCTGGAGCTGGAGATTAAAAAAACCCAACAAAATAAACCCCTAATCTGTGCTGCGAGGCACTTAGCCCATTTACAAAAGAGAAAGGTTCAGCCCTCCAGAGATTCCTGGGAAAGCAGAATGGTTCTTGGATGAAAAATCAATGCTGCTACCCCTTGAAAAAGATATTAATGATGCCTTGAACAAACATACATACAATGCATTTCTCCTCATTACTTCTGACTCCATTTTCATTCTCCTCATCTACCACAGCGGGCAGCAGGCAAGCCAGAAACAAATACACCCATTACCATCTAGTTGATTTGGACTCATAGCAAACCCCTATGTCACAGAGCAGAACTGCCCCAGAACGTTTTCTTGGCTGTAATCTTATCAAAGCACATCACCAGGCTTTTCTCCTAGGAACCTCTGGCGGGGGATTCAAACCACCTTCCTTTAAGTTAGTAGTCAAGAACAAATTGTATACCTGTGGGGAGGTGGGTGGGTGGTATTCCAGGGGAAGAGTAAAGCCGGACAGGTTAGAAAGCCGGGCTCATGGGCCCTGGTGCTGTGGGTGTCTAGCAGGCTGGCACAAATCCATCTCATGCAAAAGTGAAGAGCCAGAGAAGACCAAGGCAGTGGGGCTCACTAACAGAAAGAAATACACTGTCATGGTAGATTTGTAAGTCCAACAAAGATGAGAGCGTGGTCCTAGGTCAAGCAGCCTTGAGAATGAGAAATGGTGGCTTTAGGGAGCTAAGAGTGGCTCATAACCTCTAAAAGAAAGTCAGTAGTTAACTCCCATACATTTTATCATTTATTCCAAACTCAGCGCTTTTGTCAGAACCTGAACACTAGAAATCTTTAAACCTCTTTTGGATGATCAATATATCCTCTAAAGACAATTTATACCATGTTAATTCCCACTGACTAGTGAAGGAGGTAACCACCAACCACTACCAGCCTACTGTTGAGGTCCATATTAGGTGTTTGTGGCTTTAGGTATTTCTGGACAGTTCTGAGTATTAACACATTTGTCAGCCAGATTGTCTTACCTTTCCCCTGGAATAACTGTCAGCTGGGCTTTGAAGGAAAAGGCCCTTCTCCCTTGGCGTTATTAAATACAACAGGCCTTCAGACCTGCTGACACCGAAGACTTCATTCAGAGCCCATGGTAAGAGCTTTAACAAATTGAACGTGTTACTGAGCCACATGCCAGACATGGCCAGGCATGGACCTTTAGATATTCTTAACTCTTCTCAAAAAGCCAACCTCCAAAGGAAGATGGCAACACTGTGTGTGTTTGCATCTCTACAAAGACAGCATGTGGGGAATAGCCACTATGGGTTCATTTTGAGCAAAATAGTCAAATGAATACTTTCATCAGTTGCATCTGTTTTCAGGTTTCTCTGATTTTCTCCTTTATTAAATGTCTTAAAATTTAACAGCACACACACCATGCGTATCCTTGCAGTTTTCAAATCATGGTAATACATACTTAATTACGTCTGTACAGAAAATTGATGTTCCGCATAGAAATCCCATCAACAGAGTCAAATACAACACATTCACCGTTGGATTCGGTATGTTGTTCTGAATTCACCAGATTGCTATGAAAAACAGATTCCTCTTCTGACAAGCTCCCATTTTAGGGTAGACAGACCCTTTATGTTCTTGGTAGCCTAACCCTGTCAGTTCTCCTACTGATCTGAAAACAGACCACACAATAGTGCCAAAAGACAAGGGACCACCCCATCCCAGGCCATTTAAGGGGCTGCAACCAGACCTGAATCTGTGTAATGTCTAACTGGCCTTGAAAGTAAGATTCTGAAGATGCAACTATCTCATGGGGTAGGATGTGTGTGTGTGTGAGAGAGAGAGAGAGAGAGAAGGAGATAGAGCACATTCAAGGCGTAGAGAGCAATGGAGGTGGGGAGAGATGTCAGGTGAGGTGGGGGAGGAGGGATGTCAGGTGGGGAGGAAGGTGGCTGGAGAAGAGAGCCGTGAGGTGGGGAGGACTATGGTGGGGGAGGAGAGCTATGAGGTGGGGAGGACACTGGCAGAGAGGCGGGAAAAGAGGCACAGAGGCACCATTGTCTATCTGTACTCTTGTGTTAGAAGTTGAATCCTCAGCAGTGGCCTTATTCACTTCACCAAGTATAAGAGCCAGGCATTTGAGCAAACATACTCAATAATCCATTCTAGGTGACAGTTGAGTTGTGTCAGCATTCCTATTACCGAGGCCTATATTTAGAGTTCTTTATGCAGTCACAAAGACTGCAGGTCAAAGCTGGATATGAAGATATCTGAGGCAAGAAAGAAGGAAACAAACCCAGGAAGCAGGCACTTTTCTTTGGTATTTGTATAACTAGATAAATACAAAAATCCATTTTAGGGGATTGTTGGACAAATTTTAATCTTTTCCCCACTGCTTATTTTGGCAGAAGAAAGGTGAAAATCCAAGTCTTATTACTGGCTCCTCTCTGGGAAGATCCACCTGTCTATTATTTTGGTTTCCTTTAGAAGTGAACTAATCCATACCGTGTCCTGAGAGACAACAGGGAGGAGCATTTCAAGAACTAGAAGAGGTATAAACAAAGACAAACAGTGTCGAGACGAGGACTCATAACATAGATGAAGTTATGTAACCCAAAAGGTCAGTATCTTTACTTCAAGAGTTACACAACTGGAAAATTGAATGTAGATTCAATTTTGGTAAATCACATTTTATTTTAACTGGATTGGGAAAACTAGAAAGATAAAATCATCTTGCAGTTTATCCTTTACTACTTTACAGCACTACAAACAAAACAGCTGTTATTTAGTTTATTTGTGGTGTATCCATATTTTCACATATTGTATGTTTTCAAAACTAATCTGTTTACACGGGGGAGAAAGCCCAAGTGAGTGCACAGTATATAGCACATCAAAACAGCATAGAATAGAATGCAAACTCAGTATGTAAGAACAGTGAGGCCCTGAGGTTACTGCTGCCCAATTTTAGGACAACTCACACCTACCCTTAAATATTTTGTAAATGTGTCATTTTGAAAATACTGCAACAATTCTCATTACAATTACCTTCCTGTGTTGACCCTGCTGCTTTTAAATCATTGAAAGGGTTGGATCCTTTTCTTGTACTGAAGTAAGACTCAAGTTCCCTCCCAACACACCTGTTCAGACTTACCTACAAATTTGACTTTCATCCTTTTAAGACCTTGAATGTTTTGTTGAAACCACACATTTTCAGTAATGGGAGGCATTTTAAATGAAAAATATTTTCTTTGAGGTAACATGAATTTTTATATAATGTTATGTGCTCTTGACTCTGTTCCAACGTCTAGTGATGTGGGAGTCCTAGGGTAAGTACCCAACTACAATGTTGGTTTGAACCACAAGGTGGGTGTTTCAAACTCACCAGCTGCTTCTTGGAAACTCCATACAAGGTCACTGTGGTCAGAATCATCTCGGCAACACTTAACAACAAAAATAGGGTTTCTGAGAGCAGCTGGTTGGTTATTACTGCCAATCTTGCAGGTGCCAGTCCAGTGTTTATCCTAAAGCACCACACCAGGGTGCTTAATACAACTGTTGTTAAACGCTGAGTTGGTTCCTTAATAAGTGGGACACATACACCCTGGGGATGTCTCTGGTGCTGGGGTTGGTGGAAACATTTCTGAAGATCCATACAGTTATACAATTCTTGGTGTGGTGCTGTAGGATCAGCACGGGACTGTGAACCACAAAGTTGGCAGTTTAAACCCACCAGCAGCTCCTCAGAAACCCTATACATGATTGTTGTGAGTTGGAACTGACTTGTTGGCACATAAAAACAACAATACCATTTTAATGGTCCCCACCATTCCTCTATCAGTTTGTCATACTCTGGTGGCTTATGAGTTGCTGTGATTCTGAAAGCTATGCCACTGGTATTTAAAATACCAACAGGGTCACCCATGGTGGACAGGTTTCAGATGAGCTTCC
>NW_006408540.1:16582045-16585116 GCF_000296735.1 Chrysochloris asiatica | reverse complement strand
TAATTTTTTTTTCTATTTAGCTTCTATTTTATTATTGGATATTTTAAGAATGAACTTACTTGTATCTTTACTGTCCAACAGTATTAATGGCACTGTGAGTTAATGCACTGGACTGCAAAGTCGATTTGAACCACAAGGATGGCAGTTCAAGCTTACCAGCCACTCCTAGGAAACCCTATACAGGGTTACTATGGGTTGGAACCGACTCGACAGCACACAATAACAACAGTTTGCTGAAATGACTAAACAAAAAAGCATTTCAAACAAAGAAAATACACTGAAGACTTTTTTAAAAAATGTTTTCTGTCAACACCATTCTTTTTCCCCATCTCCATTATGACTGTACGCTGGAGATTGGCACCACCAACTACTGTTTAATTGGCATTCTGTCCTCCCCTTTAATTAACTATTCATGTGAATTATACTTTCTCTGGAATCTGGAAAGCAATTGTTTTGCTTTAAAAAGGTCTTCCCTGTCCCCTCAGATTGCATCTAAGATGTAAGAATCAACAGAAACTACAAAATCAACAAAGAACTTAATTAAGCAGAATATGCAATGACAGCAAATATGCAAAAGCAATCTTTACTGAAGATAGGTAACCGCTCAAATCAGCCTTTCATAGACCATGCAGAATTAACAAGAGGTATTTACATTTACATATTTACATTTACAAACTGGCCACTAAAATGGTAGCTGTATGATCTCAAACTTCCCGAGATTGCACTCCAACTAGTTTGACTTAAATTCTACATTCTAGAATAGTTTCCATTTTATTATTTTTAGCAACGACTTAAGTGATTCGATTAAGGAGGGGAAAAACGATTCCAACATGCCTGACTCTCTAGGGAAGATGGCGACTGATTTGTTCACGGTCCTCCAAGTTCTTGCTCTTGAAATCTCCTCTGTGACTGTCAGGTCAAATGATGCTGTGCCGGTCTCCATGTCTGGCAGCTTCTACTTCCTTAGGTCACTGTTTCTCAGAGCACAGCCTCCACGGTGTGAGGAAGCTCTAGCTATCTCGGGGAGAACTGTGTAGATGGACAGAAGCCCAGGTAACAGCCAGTGGCAACTTGCCAGCCATGGGAAGTGGCCCCAGATGATCCTGGACAGAACAAATGCCATCCCTACCATGTCGTGTCCAAACTGAAGACTTGAAACAATCACTGGAAAGGCTTTAAACCCAAACCCAAGTATCCTACAAATGTAAAACTAATTAAAATGGGACAAAGTCAGTAATTATATATTTTTGATCATCAGCACACGAATCAATGCTTTACACATCCTTTTTCCCTTAGATCGACGCTTATTTTTATTTTATAGACACGCCAATTGCAAATTTACAGATTAAATAACTGGCCAAGTTCAAGTAACAAGGAAGAAAGTATTCAAAACCAGAGGTCTCATGCTCCAAGGCTTAGCAGGAAAATGAGAATGATGTCTATTTCTAAGAAGGAAACTCCAAGTTAATGCAGAGGTGACTCAAGTTTCCCAAATACAACATAGAAAAATATCATGTCAGTTAAAAGGTGTGTTCTGAGGGTGGCCCGTCATTGCTTACATTACTTTCCAAATTAATGCTAACATTTTTTGAAGCACATTGTTGCTGTTATTGTGTGTTGTGGAATTGGTGCCAACCCAGAGAACTCTGTATAGGTTTTCCAAAGAGTGGCAGCCTTATGGTTAGCAGTCCAGTGCTTATTCTACAGTGTCACAATGCATCACAGCATTTTCTGAGTAATGCAGTTTTATGAATGGAATCCTAGTATGGGGCTGAGGGAAAAACACTGGGCTACTAACTGCCAAGAGTTGGTGGTTCAAACCTACCAGATGTTCCTTGGAAACCCTATACAGGGTTGCTATGAGTCAGAACCAACTTGATGGCACAATTACACAGCTCTATGATGTCTATTCAGTGTTAAGGACAGGAGAACGATGAATCTTGCTCGAAAGGTTCTTACACTTTAGTAGAAGAAAAAGGCACGTACATCAACAGCTATTTCACAAGGTATCACACTGTAAGTACCATATGTGAGAATAAAATGCTAGGGGATATGCCAATTCGTCAGTGAATGAGACACTGGTCCCTGCTCTCAAAGAGCTGACAATTCGCATCACTTTTACTGGAAGCCCCAGAAAAGGAAAGATACATTTGAGCTTAGTCTTGAATGGCGCCTTGACTTTGGGCCCATGGAAAACTGGCAGTTAAAGAGGGCATTCTAGTTAGACAGACAGTTAATCATTAGGTGCCACTGTGTTGGTTCCTACTCACAGTGGACCTGTATAGGATTTCTGAGGCTGTAAACCTTTATAGGAACCAAAAGTCTCATCTTTGTCTTGTGGAGTGGGTGGTGGGTTTGAACTGCTGACCATGTGGTTGGAAGTCCAGCGCTTATCCTACAGTGCTACACACCACAGTGGGGTGTAGACTATGCAAATAGGGGCAAATGAAAACGGAAGTGACAAGTTTAGGTCACTTCCAGAGATCTAGCTTCCCTACAAAAACTGGAATATGGTGTTAATTTAAGGCTTCCAGATTTTGGCATCTCTAGTCAATCTTGTTAAGTGCTGTCGAGTCAGTTCTGACTCACATCAGAAACTCCGGTCTTAGTGGCGATTCCAGTCACATGGCCTCTGTCCGAGAATCTTAAGTCCCTGTTGGAAACACAGGGAAGCAGCAGAGATGTTTTTCTGGCATCCAGGTAGAGGTATTAATAAAGAACAAAAAAATGGAAAGATACTGAAACAGTTGAAAATTCGGATATGTATGGGTGTTTCCAAGCAGGAACCATATTTTCTTGACTGTAAGACATTTATATACAAAGAGGAAAAATATTAAATGTTTATAGCAGTTCTCAACAGGTGGTGATTTGGCCCCTTGTGATGCCAACATGGTTGTACCAGGATTCTCAGTGGTTTGGCTGTTACGATGCCATCATTCCCCAAGATGAGATTGGATACAATGTCATCACCTCCATAATGATATCTGCTGTGAGCAGCCAATCCACTGAAAGGCAGTTTCCTTGGGGGTGTGGCCTGTTTCCAATAGCTGTAGATGCTCTGACAAAGCTCC
>NW_006408540.1:16575570-16581671 GCF_000296735.1 Chrysochloris asiatica | reverse complement strand
CACATCACACTGCCTATTGGTCCTGGAGTCATCAGCAGCCTGCCATCGTACCTGCCGACCTAGGATTCATTTATCCCTGCATACAACAGCCTGCTGCCTGACCTGTCATTCTTGGGTCTGTCCCTCCTGCAGCTACATGAGAATTAGGAGAAGCATCTAGCCTGCCATCTGACCTGCGGATTTGGAACTTGCCTGCTTCTACCACTGTGTGAATCATTTCTTTGAGATGAATCTGTGTATATATATATATATATATATATATATATATACACACACACACACACACACACACACACACATATATTTCACTGGTTTTGCTTCTCTATAGAAGCCAGCCTGGGAACATTTTTGGTTGTCACACTAGGTAGGGAGGTCTAGTGGTAATATGACCCTCAGTGGACAGAGGCAGGGGCTGAGGTTGATCATCTTACAATGTACACGATAGTCCCCCACAACCAAGAATCATTTGGCCACTACAGCAATTCTGCCAAGGTTGAGAATGCCAAACTACTTGATATCATAAGAGATGCATCCAGAATATTTAAAAATGTATTTAAAGATAAATGACATATAGGTCATTTTCAGTGAATAAACACAGGATGTGTAAGGGAATACTGGGGGATAATACTGACCCTCTGCATCTGAATCTGTTTTCTCACTTGGGGAATCAAGTGAGGATCAAGGGCTGCTTTGATTACTGCAGTGTAATCATAGGAGGGCTGGCCTTCCAAGTCACCTGTCCATCTCTTGATTTTGAGAAACACTACACTTCAATCACAGAATCCTGGTGTGGCACTGTGGGTTAGTGTGCCAGACTGCAAAGCCATTTGAACTGCAAGGTTGGTGGTTCAAGCTCACCAGCTTCTCCTTGGAAACCTTATATAGGGTCGCTATTGGTCGGAATCGACTTGACGACACTTGACAACAAAAACAAATGAGATGGGTAAGAAGCGCTAGTAGCGTAGTGGTTATGAATCGGGCTGCAAAACTCAAGATCAGCAGTTTGAAACTACCAGCTGTTCCATGGGAGAAAGATGAGGCTTTCTGCTCCCATAAAGATTTACAGCCTTGGAACCCCTGTATAGGGTCACTATGAGTTGGAACCAACTCCACGGCACCTAACAACAACAACAACAACGTGATGGGTGTAACTGCAATTGCCTTCGCAGAACCAGACTAAATGATTTCGCAGGTCTTACACTGCGGGCCGAGGGCTGGATGTTCCTCACTCCTGAGCTACAGAGTCTCAGAGAACTGTTCTTTAACCGAGTCCTGACTGCTACTTAACACAAGGCCACTTAGGAAATTTCATTATGCGTCAGATGAGTTCCCTATCAGGTGGCAACTGATGTTTGGTCTTAAAACATAAAAAACCTTATATAGGTAGCACCCCAAATCCTTGAGGAAACAATATATGAAAGTACAAACATAAACAGTAAGAATATTTCTATATGCTGCTCACAAAATCCAGCTGCATTACTGAATTTCATACTTGTATAACTGTGTGTGCCAGATGGAAATTTAGGGCTAACTTAACAAAAATCTTAAAATGTATAAAGATCATAGTGAAACAAAATAAAGAAAAGACATCGTTTATAGAATCTTAAGGAATTTCTTTAAAAGCTACAGCAAAAAACACGACTACTGATGTTTTATTATTAAACAGCTCAACAGTCCAGGTGTGAAGAATATGAAGACGTGGTACAGCGTAATGGGCAGAACTTTTTGTTAGTTCTGATTTTTCCTTCAGAGTCATTCTGGAGCATTAATTAATGTTTGGTACTTGATTCTAGCAAGTCTTTAGCTTCATTTATTTTGGTTGCTAAGTAAGGAGATCCGCCTAAGAGAAAAAAGAAAAATCAGCGGATTAAAGGACACTTCATTATTGACCAATTTTTCAGTCCCCAAAACTGAAAAACACTCTTAACTATAAATCGCTGATATTTTCCCTCTATTCATTCTTCAGTAAACTGCTCTCTCTAAGCTGACTGGATATCAAAACAGCATAAATTATACTTGCTTCATGAAGCACCACACATTCAATGATCAAAGATATTATCAGAAAAATACGGAAAGAAAGTTAGGATCAGGAATACTTTGACAAACACTCAAACATTCCACTGGGCATACATTCACTATGCAAACATTTGACCAGAGAACTTTGTGAAATTAAGTGGATGATTACAGAATCTCATTTCCTAAGACTTTTTAAGAAATGGGATGAACATTGATTTGTCTGTGAAGGAGGATATCTTTCTAGAGAGGTAATCAATTCAAGGTATCTTTCAAAGTCTCCTCAAAACTTATGGCTGGGCAAAATAAAATACCAGTCAGGAAAGGTGACTATGTGCTATCCAGTTTTTAGCACACATGTTTACTAATACAGATGATTAAACTAATAATTGGATGATAATAAAAATAATGTTAAAGGAAATGCCCTCTGTTCTCTATAGTCTTGGATTCACAGTGCACTGAAATAAAATTAGGTGCATTCTTGTTGAGCATTCTTGGCAATGAATTCCTTGTGACACACACAGCACAAAGAAAATTGAGGTGAATTTCAAATGCAGAATCAGTATAAATTACCAACAAAGCCGTTGTGACATGCAGAACTACTAGCCCCAAACTGTCGCATTAAAGCGATTTAAACATCATACACCTTCTAAATTCTGGTTCTGTCATTGATTAACGCTCAGGCTAACAATCACATTATAGTTCACCAGTCTCTTTGCATTTTTTATTTTCCTGAATGCACAAGTTCTCAGTAGCTCACAACACATCATGTAGTCTAGGTACTAATGGGTGAATTGTCCTGATTGTATTCTAGTCTTTTACTGCGATCATACCAACTTATAGAGGGGAAAAAAAGAGCAGAAATCAGATCAACACAGTGCAGTAGGAAAGGCAACATTGCAAAAGCCATATTTAGCTTTTTGCCCTTGCAAATATCACTGACATGCTCAGATCAAGATAAGAGTCACTATGAACACATGAAGTAGATCATAAAGTACCCTTCCTTTATGCTAAGAACCTATATGCTAAGAACAACAAATAAAGTTGATGAGCATCTTAAATATTCACTTGGTTCTGAAATATGCTTATTTTATGATTAACTCTAAACAGATCATGGAAAAAGTTAATATCAATCTTGGTAGGTGTTCATTAAAATTTTAGAGTTGCCAAGATAATGCCAGATATCCTACATGTCCTCAATAAATATTTAAATATTAATTAAACCTAAGCATTAATTGATTGATAAGCATTTTAGATACTTAAATCACAGGTCAAAATATGCTCTTTTAGTGGCTGGAAAACAAAACAGGCAATAGAAAGTCTTATTGAACATTACATTAATGGAAATGTTAGGGAAAAATACTACGGTTTATTCAGAATAAATCCTCTTTAAGTTAGGAGGACATTGGATATCAAATTTTATGGGTAAGATAAAACAAAGAAACAAAACAAAACCCATTGTAGACAGAGAGGGGCAACGTGGACATTGGATACCCAAATGAGGAGGGAGGGACTACAAAGGCAAGAAGTAACTGGCTTACAAGCTTTCAAGAGGGAACCTAGAGCTAGGGGGCATGGAGGAAGGCAGAATCACCAGTGAGTACTATCCAATTTGTCTAGGTGGGTTACGTGCAATTCTGTAGTGAATAATGGTTATCAAGACGGATTGTGAGTTTTGGAAATGCAAGGGTAGATGTTTTGTACCAAGGAAGAGAGCGATTATTTCTCCAGTCTAGAAGTGGAGGTCTCTGGGACCACCAACGGATAAGAGCCTAGAACGGGACCCCACCCAGAGAACCGGGGATGCCTGAGATGGAGACAGGATGATGACATGGAGGGATGAAGCGGCTGGGGACTTTGGATCCAGAGAGGGAGAGGAACTGTGGGCTGAAGACTGAGGGGGGAGGGGGGAGTGTAGAGCAAGGGCTTCTAGGATATGCCCTTTGGTCGGAAGACGAGGCATGGAGGGGATTGGAACCATGGCAATGTAATGATATACAATGGAATGAATATGGAACTGAGGTTCTCTCATGTAAACTATCATATAATTCACAATAAAACATTAAAAAAAAAAAAAGATACAAAAAGACTAGTTGGAAAAAAAGATATACACTTTCCAATTCTCTAATAACATGATCCAAATGAAATTTTACTCTCTTGAGGCACATGAAGGAGAGAAAATTGTTTTGTTTATTCCTAAGGCAGGTGTTACATTGTCAGGGACATTTGAGAAACAGTCTCTCTTGGATGCTGGCTTATGTAACAATGAAGAATTATACTATAAGGTCATTAATCTATAGCATATTCTCATTGTTTATAATTAAATAAATTAAAATTAATACATATCTCTAAAAAACAAATTTATTATCATATCAAAGTATAATTTACAATATCTTTAAAAAAAAAGAGAGAGAGAGAGAGAAAGGACAGAATGTTGTTTAGGTATGTTTGTTGACATGGAAAATGCTTCTGATTTATTGTTAAATAGAAGAAAATCAAAGCAAAGTGTATAATGATATGTGTAACATGATCTCATTTGTATGCTAAGTGTAATAAGAAATAAAATGAAAGAAATATAAAAAAAAACAAAAAAACAAAACCCATTGCTAATTGAATTTATTCCAACTCATAGTGACCCTAGAATCTCCATGGTTGTCATCTTCACAGTAGCAGATAGCCACATCTTTCTCCTGTGGCATGGTTGGCTGGTAGGTTCCAAACATGGACCTTTTGGTTAGCAGTCATGTCTTTAGCTGCGACACCCCCAGGGCTCCATGTTGGTATGATTTTTATTGTTGGTGTTAAGTGCCTTCTAGTCAGTTCCAACTCATGGCGACTCTATATAGGGTTTCCAAGGCTATAAATCTTTGCAGGAGCAGAAAGCCTCATCATTCTCTCATGGTATCACTGGTAGGGTTGAACTGCTGATCTTGTGGGTAGCAGTCCAGTGCTTATCCTATAGAGCCACCACATTCCTATATCAGTATGATAGAAATTGTGAATTGGCTCTCATGACTTCCATTCTATTAACATTTGAAAAGTATTTGGAAAAGTCCCTAAGCTAAAACTGCAATTCCTACATTCCCTTTTAGTAGTGATTGATTGCACAGGTGGTGGTGGTTATGTGCCATAAAGTCGGTTCTGACTCATAGTGACCCTGTACAGGGTTTCCGAGGCTGTAAATCTTTATCGGAGCAGAAAGCCTCATCTTTCTTCTGCATGACAGCTGGTAGTTTGAACTGCTGAACTTGAACTTTTAGAAGCCCAATTCGTAACCACTATGCCACCAGAGCTCCTTTGATTTCACAGGTAGGATCCATCAATTAGATGCAATCTTTTGGAATTTGGAAGGATTAAGTGAGAAAGGTTGGGCCTCTTTAATACTGCTACTATTAATAAGCAAGACACTAGTGTGTATATATATAGATATACAGTTGATGGCTACAAACGAGAGGGGAAGTAAGCATGGATAGAATTTTTGAAGAGGTAATGGTGGAGAGTTTCACAAAACTGATGAAAAACATCAATTCAGAGTATCAAAGGATTACAAAATCCAAGCAATACAAAGACAAAGAAAAAAATGCTTATGCATACCAGAGAAGAAGTACAAAAACTAAAGACAAAGAGAAACATTTAAAACAGACACATTAGTTCCCAAAGAGCAACAATATAACTGTCAACTAACTATTCACTAGAAATGGTAAAAGCAAGAAGACAATGAAATGGCATTTTCAAAGGAGGAAAAAAATTACCGGCAACTTAGAATTTTATATCCAGTGAATACATTCTTTAAAAATGAAAACAAAATTCTTTTATTGGAAAAAAAAACAAAATAAAACAGAACAGAATTTCTCTCCAGAAGAGCACATTAAAAGAAATATCTGATTTCTACCTTCTTGCTCAACAAATAAACAGCTTGGAAGTTATTATTCCTATCCTTACAACAAGAAAAAGAAAATGAAAAAATGGAACAAATATAAAAATAGAAAAAGTCGTGCTTCTTAGAACTATCAGAGAACTGAGGTCTCAGGGCACATTAAAGGAGACTGTGATGTGGACGAGCTTGAGAAATAAAATCTCCTGGGAAT
>NW_006408540.1:16566943-16575470 GCF_000296735.1 Chrysochloris asiatica | reverse complement strand
GGGACACAACTTTCATGAGTATTAAATGATTAAATCTAGGAGCCTTCCAAGTTTCCAGGGTGATGAGTGTAGAAAAATTCCTTGAGCATCCAGCAAGAGGAAGGGAAAAGTAACCATTCTGAAATATGTTCAGAACTTCAAAGGCTCTCTCTCAAGAAAAACTGTTTAACCAGAGTCCACAGCTGCTCTGTGGGAGAAAGATGAGGCTTTCTGCTCCTGCAAAGACTTAATGCCTCAGAAACGCTATGCAGGGTCACTCTAAGTGAGAACTGACTCCATGACACTTAATAACACCACTACAACCTGGAGTAAGAGAAATACCCAACTTCAGCTCCCTATCGTTTTTCTGTATTGCTTAAAGGTCTAGAAACGTTGAGATTTGTGAAGCTCAAAGTACATCCTTCACTGAAAGTTAGAGCCTGAATCATAAGATTACATAATGATCCAGGCCTCCCCACCCTCACTAAACCCTGCCTAAGCCTTACCACCACATCAAGGGAAACCTAAACAACAGGACAAACAACAGGACAAACATTAAGGAAATTTTAACTGTTGACACCTACAGCTTGAGCAAACATAGGTAGTATACCTCCTAGTTAGGTACACATAAAACCTCATACTAAAGAACTATTGATCTCAGTTCCTTTTACTCAAACTCAGATATAACAGAAGTTTTGGAATGATCAAACCAGGAGTTTAAAGTAATATGATTAATATGCTAAGGAGTCTAATAGAAAAAGTGGAAAACACAAACAAATGGGTAAAATAAGCAAAGATGAAAATCCTGAGAGAATACAAAGAAAAGCTACAAATCAAAAAACACTGTTACAGAGATGAAGATGAGAACGCCTTTGAGTGGCTTATAAGCACAGATTGCTAGCCACAGGCCAGCTGTTCTAACTCAGCAACGGCTCCTCTGAAACCCTATACGAGGTCACTACGAGTCAGAATCTGTCAGATTGCAGTCATTTGAACTGCAAGGTCGGTGGTTCAAGCTCACCAGCTGCTCCTTGGAAACCCTATACTGGGTCGCTATGGGTCAGAATTGACTCGATAGCACTTAACAACAACTAAGGAAAGAACAAGAGCCCTGTTGTGGTTCTGTATGATAAGTACAGGACTGGTTAACCGCAAAGTCAGCAGTTCAAACCAACCAGCCACTCTTGGACTTCTCAGCACACAACATCAATAACAAAGAAAGAACAAAGGTGGGATGCTGGTGCAGAGGCTAATAATCTGGCTGCTAAATGAAAGGCTGGTAGTTCAAACCTACTAGTAGCATCTAGAGAAAATGCCAGGACAGCACTGCCCGGCCTAATAAAAGTACCAATGGCAAAAGACAAAATAAAGAGACCTCATAAAAATTTAAAACTTTTTTCATCAAAATACTTTACAAAAAGTGAAATGACAAGCTATGGACTAGAATATAAACACATTCTGGGCCACAAAATACACTCTAAAAAGTTTTAATGAATGTTCTTAGACGACTTTTTAATTATGCTGGAAGGCAGTAGTAAGTATCTAAAAATCCCCCTGAATCTGGAGATCAAACACCACATTAATAAATAAAACATGGGTCAAAAACAAAAGTGTCCAAGAAAAATTTTTTAAATTTTTGAACTAAATGAAAAGACAATTTAGCAAATCTGGGAGAATGCAGCAAAACAATGTTTAGAGGGAAATGTAAAGCATGCAATGTATCCATTAGAAGAGAAAAACGCCCTAAGAAGAGTCATCTAAGCTTACACCACCCCAGGAAACTAGAAGGGGAAGAACATGCACGTGACATGTAAAGTAGGTAGGAGAAATCTTATAAGTCAGAGCCGAAGTCAGCAAACTGAAAACAAAAATTACAAAAAAGCTGTTTGGGTTTTTTTTTTTTAAGATCAATAACATTTATAATCTCTTTCCACTTAGCCAAATAACAACAACAACAACAAACAAACAAAAACAGAGACAGGTAGACAGAAGACACCAATTAGTATTAGAAGAGAAAGTGAAGCCATCACTACTGATCCTATAGACATAAAAAGAATAATAAAAGAACAATATGCCAACAAATTTGATAATTTAGATGAAACTGACCCCAGTATTGAAAGATACAATCTACCAAAATTCACCTAGTGGGAAACATATAACATACAGATCTATATGTACTTAAGAAATTGAATCACTAACTACTAATACTTCAAACCAGGGAACACTAGGTTCAGATGACTTTACTGGTAAATTCTATCAAAATTTAAGGAAGAAATGACACTCGTCTCTGTAATTTCTTGTAGAAAATAGAGGGGGATATTTCTGATGTACTGCGTTTCTAGGCTGTTCCTGTTTGCTGTTCCTCTCCTGGGAGTAGAGTTGCCCTGCTTGTTTGGGTCCCGAGTTCTGCTTTGGAGATTGAGAAGCAGTTATGAATGATGAAATGTAGCTTAAGAAGGAATTAAACTTTTACCATAGCTGCTGCTCTCAGATGGCTATTTGGGTTTCATTTTATTTTGTTGTTAAGTGCAACTGCAACTTATAGCGATTCTGTATAGGGTTTCCAAGGAGCAGCTGGTGGGTTTGAGCCACCGACCTTGCAGTTAGCAGTCAAGGCTTATCCCACAGTGTCACAAGCTAAAGCTTCTTTCTCAGTGCTCCCATTTCAATGACTATCATGAACATAGATGCAAAATGCCTCAACAAAAATATTAGCAAATTGGGAGAACAATCAGAATGGCGGAACAGGTAGAAGGGCAGTGAGGAGCTCCATCAGCAACAACACAGAATACCAGACCAAACACGCTCAGAGGATGATGCCAGAACTCTGAACCACATATAAAGGAATATTTAGAAGGTTGGAAGGCTTACAGATAGGGGAATTTGTAGTAGAAGGAAGAAAATCTAGTGTTTTCTAATCCAAGGTGCTCAGCTGCTCACTGAGCGGGCATCTTGGAAGAGACCAAGCGGGTGAAGGATCAGAGCAGCCACAGATGCCTGACAGAACCGCAGAGATAAAGGTGTGGACATTCTTTATTTTTGTATATGTTTATTGGTCTCTTGCTGTCTGTGCACCTCCATTCTGGTGACTAGAGGGGGTACCTGAGCGAGTGGACACCCCATCCCCACCCCCGGAGGGTTCTACTATGCATGCACACAGATCTCCTCAAAATTTAAAGGCACGGTTCCACTTAAAACCAAACTGCCGGGCAGTGCAAAACGGCCACAGCCAGCTCTGAACTGTTTATCACTAGGAAAAAGGCCTAAATGGGGATTGTGGAGTGGGACAGGCAGACTAAAAAGGAAAGAGGCGGAAAATTAAATCCTGAGTTACAACACAATGACCAACAGTGGCATCTTGACATTTCTCAGGTAGAAGAGTGAAAAGGGAAGCCCATCTCCTGATCACATCTACCTGGAGGCATTCAGAAAGCATAAAAAATACCAAAATACACATCCATCTAAGTATTAAGGCCAGAGCTAACTCCTGAATATTCCCAAAAAACAGAAACAGATGACCATATCAGCACATGTTCAGAAATGAGATAAAGTGACTGAGACAAATGAGCTGGAGGTAGACCTACACTCCATACTGGAAGATGGGCAGGCTTTGGAAATGCCTGAGAAGGAATTCAGAAAAATGATTATAAAATGTATCAAAACACTATACAATAGAGTTGAGAAAAATAAGGAAGAAGTCAGGAAAGTGCTATAGGAACAATAAAAAAAGATAGATACAGCATTGGAAACAATTCAAAACCTACAGAAAGAGGTCCAAAAGATTAATAATAGAATATCAGAAATGGACAATACACAGAAAGGGCAAAGGAGTAGAATTGAAGAGATAGAAGCCAGAACTAGTGAACTAGAAGATAAATCTCTCAATACTACTAAGATTGAAGAACAAGCAGAGAAAAAGATTAAAAATCTGAAGAAGGCCTAATATTCATGTTGGACATCATGAAGAGGAATAACTTAAGAATTAACTGCATTCCGGATCAGGAAGAATCATACAAGTCAACAGAAGAGACAGTTGAAGAGCTTAATGAAGAAAATTGTCCTAACATCCTAAAAAGTGAAAAGATAAGCATTCAAGAAGCTCAACGAACCTTAGGAAGGATAGGCCCTAAAAGAAAATCACCAAGATATATAATAATCAAGCTCTCCAAAATCAAAGATAAGGGCAGAATCCTGAAAGCAGCTAGGGAAAACGGAAGTGTAACATACAAAGGCAAGCAAATCAGATTAAGCTCGGATCTCTCAACAGAAACCATGCAGGCAAGAAGGCAATGGGGAGACATATAAAAAATCCTGAAAGAAAAAAAAATGCCAACCAAGAATCCTCTACCCAGCAAAGCTGTCAATCAAATACGATGGTGTAATCAAAACATTCCAGGATAAACAGAAGCTAAGGGATTTTGCCAAATCCAACCCTGTGATGAAAAACATCCTAAAGGAAGTTCTGTGGACTGAGAACAACAAGAACAGACAACAACCAAAGATTGACATACGTGGCAGCATAACCCTGAACTCAACTGACAAATGGAAGAGTCAAGAACAGAGGATCTAGGAGGTCAGTCTATGAATAAAACAATTACAATGTGAAAGAAGGTTAACATATAGGAACAGAGATGCAGGTGGTGAGAAAGTCAGGTAGATTACAGAAGAACATAGATTGTCTTAAATAGAGGGAAGAGTTAATGGAATAGAGGGTAACCACAATGGTGAGGTGGGGGTGGGGGGTGTAGTTCAAATGTTGGGGAAGACAATATAACAAGGGGGAGGAGGTGGAAGAACAAGATAGATAGGGGTACACTGAGACAGGTTTGCAAGTCCTAAGTGGGACAGAGGTAACTAGTGATGTATGCTCAACCTTGAACAACAGGGCTCTCGGATACAGGGATCTAGGCATAGTTTGAAAAGGGTAAATAATACTAACATGCTTCACTGTCTTATGAATACTGGTTTCCTTTGCCTACTATTGTAAAACAGACACTTGAGTGGGACAGAAATAAATGTCAGGACACATGATTACAGAAAACTTGTAAGCCTGTCTTCAGCCTATAATTGATTGGAATACCTAAAAGTGGTTCTAGAACTTGCCCAGTGAAATAAGCTTCTTGCGGAGTCTTCCTAAGTCCCATCCAGAACCTTCTGAGGTGGGACATTCCCACTAGCAAGGACAAGCAGACAAGCCTGGAACAGCTAGAGCGACAGAAGATGTCTCTTCAAAGAAAGATCATCAGGAAAAAACCTAAAACAAACATATCAGCATGACTGGCTACTAGAAGACTAAGCAAGCTATTCGCCAGAAAGCCATCAAGGCAAGCAATCAAGTTCCTTCAGGACAAACTCTCCTATAAGACTATACACTGTCACTCAATTCACAATAAAAACCTTAAAAAAAAAAAAGATTTAAGATGCTGGCAACTGGGGACTTGGACTCAGGGAGAAAGAGGGGCTGTGTGCTGTAGGCTGGGGGGTAGGCTTGCAGGGTGTACTCTTTGGTTGTTTGATAATGCATGAATGGGATTGTAATCATTGCAATGAAACAAAATACGACTGGATGAATGTAAAGCTAATGTTCTCCCCTGTAAACAATCACATAAGTCACAATAAAAACTTAAAAAAAAAAAAGAAAAAAAAAAAGCAAATTGAATTCACAATGATAAAAAAGGGAGCCCTGGTGGCTTAGTGGGTTACACCACAAGGTCAGCAGTTCAAAACCATCAGTCACTTAGCAGGAAAAAGATGAGGCTTTTTGCTCCTATAAAGATTTATAGCTTCAGAAATCCTACACAGGGTTGCTATGAGTTGTAACAGGTAGCAGACAACAACAATGTATAAAAAAAAATTATACCAGCCATCAAGGCAAGCAATCAAGTCCCTTCAGGACAACCCCCGCCCCCCCAAGACTGAAACTCAAAGGGAACACATGAACAGGCATGTAAGCTTGCTGGCGACGACACTGGTCTACTGTCTACGACAATGTCTACGACATTGAGTAGAAGAGGGGGAAAGGCAGCAATGAAGAAATGGGCTGAGTTCAACCACGCTCCATAGACTTCTGTTGACCTGGAGATGAAAGAATAGGGAGAGCTGGTTGGTCCAAAGTGTGGTGAGACCTAGGGACACCTGAGCCCATGGACAAGGACATAGCCACTGAAGGCTAGAGCTGAGAGTGAAGCATCCAACTGATATGAAGTGAGAGGAGACGCACAAGAACATTCAAACTTGCATACAGTACCCATTTGACCTCGCCTTGATGGCTTGATTATCAGAACTCAAATAGAGGAAGATAAAAAAAAAAAATTTTTTTTTTTTTAAAAAAAGGAAAGGAAGGTCAATTGCTACAATTTGATGAGCTTGACCTATACTCATGGATGTAGTAGCTCAAAATACCAACAGACAGGGAAGGAGTCTTCGCATCAAGTATCAGTGCTATCCCCTCTGTACGTAAGGTAGATAGGGACGGGTAACTTAGACATTGGCTACCTAAAATGAAGGGGCAATAAAGGCATGAAGTTAGTGGCTTACAAGTTTTCAAGAGGGAGTTTAGTTTAAAGTGTGTGAGGGAAGGTATTGTCCCCACTGAGTAGTTTTCATCTTGTCTAGATGGGTCTGGTGAAACGAGATGGGGATAGGATACTTATGATTCAATAATGAGTACTTGTTATCTTGACTGAGACTGTCACAATTGTAAAGGTAGAAGTTTTGTAACAAAAACGAGGGAGTAGTTAATCTTACAGTCCAGAAACAGAGGACCCTAGGATCATCAAGAGAGAAGATCACAAGTGGAATATGGGACCCTATCCAGAGAAGCAGTGACACCAGAGATGGAGGCAGAGATGGGGACATGGAGAGAGGGAGCAGCTGAGGACTCTGATTCATGGAAAGAGAGGGACTGAGAGCTGGCGGCTAGGAAGCAGGCTTGCAGAATGTGACCTTTGGTGATTTAAATGCTTACATATGCCTGAGTGTTTGAAAAAAAAAAAAAAAACAACTAAAATGAATAGAGAGAAATACTGTTAACTGATAGTATATGGAGGGGGTTATAATCATTGTAAAGAAACAAAGTATATGAACGTAAAACTGATGATTTTCTCTGTACACTTTCACTCATATCACAATAAAAACTTAAAAAACAAAAAAATTATATCCCAAGAGCAAGAAGTATTTATTACAGGTTTGCAGAGTTGGTTGAATATTAAAAAATCAGTTAACATAATCTATTATATCAACAAGCTAAAAAAAGAAAAAGATACTAATAACATGTGGGACAAGAATGGGCAGGGTTTCATTCTGTTGTGCACAAGTCAGAACTAACAAGATCACAGTTAACATCATCATCTTCATTTGGGAGCCCTGCTGGTGCCATGGGTTATGCAGTGGGCTGCTAACCACAAGGTTACTAGTTGAAATCTACCAGCTGCTCAGAGGGAGAAAGATGGGGCTGACTGTCTCGGAAACCCAAAGGGGCAGTTCTACTCTGCCCTTAAGGTCACTATGAGTTGGAATAGACTCAATGGCAGTGCGTTTTTTTTTAAATCAACATGCAGTAAAAGCATCTGACAAAATGCAACAGATAACAGGAAAAAAAAAAAAATCCAGAAAATTGAAAACAGAGAAACCTCCTAAACTTGATCATGAGTATTTACAAAAAACCTACAGTTAACATCATATTTAATGGTAAATAAAACTAGATCTGTTTAGAATAAGGCAAGGAAGCCTCCTGTGGGACACATTCAGCACTGGCCTTGAAGTCTTATTTAATGCAATAAGACAAGAAAAGAATTTGAAGCATACATATTGGGACAGACAAAATAAAATGCCTTTTTTTCTACAGGTGACATGATCATCTATGCAGAAAATCCCAAAGAATAAAAGTCCTGTAACCAATACACATTTACAACAAGCTTGCTGATGTTAAATGCCACTGAGTCAGTTCTGACTCATAAGCAACCTTGCATAGGTTTTTTGAGGAGTTGCTAGTAGACTTGAACTGCTAACCTTATAGTTAGCAGTCCAGTATTTATACTACAGCACTATACCAGGACACCAAGGTTGCACAATACAAATTAACCACAAATGAACAATTGGAATTGACAGGGAAACTGGACTTTGTGCTGGACTGCAAAGTCAGTTTGAACTGCAAGATCAGCAGTTCAAGCTCACCAGCCGCTCCTTGGAAACCCCATTCAGAGTCACTATGGGTAGGAATGACTTGACGGCACTGAACAACAACATATGCCATTCTAGGAAAGTCAAAACTACAGAGATGGTAAAAAGATGGGTGTGGTTGCCAGGGGTTCAGGAGGTGGAGGAGAAGGAGGAACAAGGGAACCACAGAACATTTTAAGGACAGTGGAACAATTCTGCACAACACTGTAATGGTGTATTTGTTGTTGTTGTTAGGTGCCATCGAGTCAGTACCAACTTACAGCGACCCTATACATAACAGAACAAAACACTGCCCGGTCCTGGGACAACCTCACAATTACTGCCACACTTGAGCCCATGGATGCTGCCACTTTGCCAATCCATCTAA
>NW_006408540.1:16557617-16565728 GCF_000296735.1 Chrysochloris asiatica | reverse complement strand
ACCCTTCCTGAGCTCCCTGGCAGGCAGGAACCTCCCAGCTCTCCACCCCACCCCCAGTTTTCTCCTCTCTAGGTTCAACAGCTGCTCTGGGTTTGTTGGTGTTTTTTTCTTCTCATTTTTTTCATTTGTTTATTATTTCTTCTTCTTTCTCCATTTCCTTGAATTTTATCCTTTCTATCCCACTTCTGTTTTTCTTTCTTTTCTTCTACTTCCCGTTTCCCCTCTTCTTTTTAAACCCCTTTGGATCTTTACTACTCTCTACTCTAGTTTCATCAGCCCTCTCCCTGCTTTTTTAAGAGCTTTTTTATTTCTTCCTTTCACTTTATTTCTTCTATACTCCATTCTCCTGTCACTCCTTTATCTTTTTAGTTATTATTCCTGTTTAATTTATTTTTTATCCTTTATTACTTTCTCTTTTCATTGTTGGTGGTTTGTTTGTTTATTATGTTTTGTTTTTTTTTTCCTTATGTGTATGTGTAGGAAAGGGGGGATTTCTCCTTTTCACACACGACAGGAAACAGCAACCATGTCCATACAACCCAGCCACAACAGTCCTCTCTGAAGTTCCTTTCACTGGGAAAGAGCCAACACCAGCCAAGCCCACCTTCACCTGAGGTACATGAATGGTGAACTCACCCACAGGAGACAGTTAAGCCCACCTTCACCTGAGGTGCATGAATGGTGAACTCACCCACAGAGACAGTTGATGAGGGCCTAAGAACACATCATCATATAATCAAATTAACTACAAATACGACAACAACCACAATGTCACATATAGGACAGGCAATTGCAGCTCACACAAAGCAACAAGAGAGAATGGCACAAAAGACCACGCTGCAAAGCCAGAAACATTTCTGAGGACAAAAAGGTAATAGAAGTAACTGAAAAATAATTCAAAATAATAGAATTTAAGGACCTTCAAAGGATTGACATAAAGATAGATCAAAGTAAGGAGAACAAAGAACAAACTATAGAAGAATTCAGGGAAGCACTACAAGACAGACAATATTAATGCAAATTTTTAAACAATACAAAATCTGCAATTAGAAATCCCAGAAGATTAATACTAAGATTTCAGAAATGGGCAATACATTGAAAGGACAAAGGAACGGACTTGAAGCAATGGGTGCCTTAATTGGTGAGCTTAAGATAAATCTGTCAATACTATGGTAAAAGAACAATCAGAAAAAAGGACAAAAAAAAATCCAAAGAAAGCCTAAGGGTATATGGGACACCATGAAGGGGAATACGTTAACAGGTAGATTGGACTTCCAAAACAAGAAGAGCCCATAAAAAGCACAGATAAAATTGCTGCAGAGTTACTAGAAGAAGACTTTCCTAATGAGAAGATAAGCATATAAAAATCTGATCCCCAAAGAAAATGACCAACACATATCATAATCAAACTTCCCCAAACCAAAGACAGAAAAAGAATCTTCAGAGCAGCTCAGGGAAAATGAATCGTTACCCACAAAGGAGAACTAGTAAGACTAAGCATTGATTTCTCAGCAGAAACCAGGCAGAAAAAAAGGCAATAGGATGACATAGACAAAACCCTCAAAGAAAACAATTGCCAACCAAGAATCTTATAACCAGCAAAGTTGTCATTCAAACACAACGGTGAAATTAGGATATATTCAGAAAAATAGAAATTAAAGGAATTTGTAATAACCAGACCAACTTTGCAAAGAATATTAAAGGGTGTCCTTTGGACTGAGAACCAGCATCAGCAGACAACAACCATACATGACAACACCTCCCAGAACTCAATCCAGGTGACATTGTAGGATAAGAACTCGACCACAAGGTCGGTTTGAACCTCAAAGTCAGTGGTTCAAACTCAGCAGCCGTTCCTCAGAAACTCCATACAGGGTTGCTATGGGTTGGAACTGACTCAACAGCACTTAAAAACAACAAGGTAAAACAAACCTAGCAGATTGAAATAGGGAACCAGAGATATCAATGCATAATGAAGTCAACTATAACAATGCATAAAGAGGGAACAGTGTAGATACAGAACTTCCAAATGGCAAGGAGGTTAAATAGATACAGACTGTTTCAAGTGGAGTAAAAATACTAAATTACAGGGTAACCTCAAAGAAAATTAATACACCTGCACATCAAAGTAAAAAAAAAAAAGGAAGAAAATCAGAAAATTATGTGGAACAAAGAAACCAGCAGAACCACACACAGCTAGAGGAAAATGACAGCACACAATTCATGTCTACGGATGGTTATACTGACTGTAAATGGATTATGTGTACCAGTCAAGAGACAGACAGCAGAATGGATAAGAAAACAGGATCCTTCAATATGCTATCTACAAGAGACATACCAAAAAGATAGAGACAGCCTAAATGCCCATCAACAGGAGAATCGGTAAACAAACTTTGGTACATACTACGCAGTATAGAATAGTAATGATGAATCTGCAAAACACATCACAACATGGATGAACCTGCTGAGTGAAATTATCAATCACAAAAGGACAAATATTATATGAGATCAGTGTTGTAAAAAGTTAAAAGTTTTTCTTGATAAAGAAACATTTATGATGGTTACTGGGGATGGGGTGCATGGAGAGGCAAAATTATTCAGGGGCTAAAGATAGACATGTTAACATGGGTGACAAGGCAGGCAATATACAACAGGAGGAAGGTTGACAGAGGAAAGATGAAGGTAGAAGAAGACACAGGGAGGGATGCAAGAGTTAAAGTGAACTGAGGTTAACTGATGGTGCATGGAGAGCATTGCAACCATGTAATGAAGCAAAGTGTACCATTAGTTGAATGTAAAACTGATGATCTGCTCTGTAAATCTTCACTCAAGTCACAATAAAAGTTAAAAAAAAAAAAAAAAAAAAAAAAGCTTTGAAAATGGCTCATCAATCTTAACAAATGCCCCACACTGATACAAGAAACTGTGAAGGGTGGATTATCAAGTATCTGGAAATGCGCTGTCTTTTCTGTGCACCTAAAAGTGTTATAAAAGATAGTAATTAAAAAATACATGCAATTAAAAAACAATCCAGAGCAGCATTTACATTAGCAATAAAACAATAAAAAAAACTTAAGTGTAAATGCAAGGAAGTATATGTAACTGAAACCAAACCCATTACTATGGATTCAATTCAGAATTACAGCAACCCTAGGTAATAGAGTAGAACTTTTCCATAGGGTTTCCAAGGCTATACAGCTTTACCAGAACAGACTGCTTCTGCTTTCCTCCTCGGAGCAGCTGGATTCAAACCTTTCAGTTAGCAGTCCAATGCTTAACCTACAGTACCATCAGAGCTCCTTAAAGTACATATATATGAGGAAAATTATGAACTTTTGGTTAAATAACTCATCAAATAAATGGAGAGAGATTCTATGTTTATGTGGAAAAGATACAGTATTAATATGCCACCTTTCCCCAACTTAATCTATAGATTCAACACTATGTCAATCAAAATTCTGGCAAGTTAGTTTTGTGGATATCAACAAACTGATTCTACAGTTTATATGGAAAGGCAAAAAGCCCAGGTAAGGCAACACAGTACTGAATAAGAACAAAATCAGAGAACTGACACTATCTGACTTTAAAGCAAAACAGGAGCAGACCAGGATTTTCATTGGATGATTCATTATGGTAACCAGAATGGGAACAATAACAGATTGAAGCCCTGAAACGGGAACTAAAAAGAGCCACAGTGAGATCATTCAGGCGCCTGTTGTGTGAGATTTGATTATTGACAGGACTGTGGTGAGTCACGCGCATTCAAAATGATGTGGTTGGCTGCCATCTTTGAGCAGGGTGTCACTCACATCTTTGAGTGCCTACATTCTTCTTAATCGCCACATCACACCACATTCTCTGTCAATTTGGTGATATGATTTCTTACTTATTGAATTCCTACCACATTAAAAGTGTAGTTGCTGCAAATCTGGTTTTCTCCTTCAGTGTCCGAACTCTATCTCAGGTCTGCTTCGTTATTGAGAAGGCTGAATTCAACGCCCTGTGATTTATTCCTTAACGCATATGTATAACTATTAGATATAGTTGCTTCTCGTAAACCCAATACTGGGTCGCTATATAAGTTGAACCAACTTGACAGCACTTAGCAACAACAATATAGTTATATATGCTCTTTGAAGAGCAATCACATCTTAGATTTCTCTGTGTTCTCAAGCTCTTTTGAGTACACAAATGCTACTCAAGTGTCTTTGATGATGAGGAAGAAAAGTGATCAGTCTAAGGGAGGACTGATGCCAAGACACATGGAGCTCTTTCCAAGGAACACTGGGCCCACATATGCTGACAGGAGACAGACCTTTCCCCCAGAGCCAGCAGAAAGCCTTCTCCAAGAACTAGCACTCTGAATTTGCATTACTAGGCTCCCAAACTGTAAGAATACATTTCTGTTTGTTAAAGCCATCCAGTTGTGGTATTTCTTCTGTAGCGGTACTAGATACTGGGACACACCCCAAATATGAAAGAGAGAAGGAAGAATGATGGTCACCTGCTGATTAGAAGGGTTCTTAAAGGCCACCCATTTGCCATGAAAGAAAATATATTAAAATTATGTTGAGCCAAATTATTGAGGGCCCAAAATATTTTGTCTTATTTTAGTTTATCGTTATCATTGTTGTTGTTGTTGTTAAGTGCCATCGTCGAGTCAGATCTGACTTATAGTGACCCTGTACAGGGTTTCCAAGGAATGGCTGATGAGTCTGAACTGCCAACCTTGTAGTTCAAACAGACCTTGCTTCATCTCACAGTGCTACAACAGGACATCTTCATAACATTAGAGAACCGTATCATTAGAGAATTAGGATCCTAAAGGATTCTACCCCTTCCCCAAAGAATGAATGACTCCTACGACAGTCCTATAAACTTGTCTTCTAGCAATGTTTAGTCTCATCTCACTTTTGCTGCCTATGGCTGAACACTGAACCTTTTTAACTGCTGTAGACCCAGTACTTAGAACAGGGCTGGCCTTGCTTTCAGACACAAAGACAAACCCATTGCCAACAAGTCGATTACAACTCATATCTCCTCTTTAGGGCAGAGTAGAACAGCCCCATACAGTTACCTAGGCTGTAAATCTTACAGAAAATCACCACCTGTGGGTTCAGACAACCTACAGTTTGGTTCCTAGCCAAGAGCTTAGGTACTATGTCACTAGCGCTCTCTCCTGGCTCTCAGTGGTGGTGGTTATGTGCCGTGGAGTCGGTCCTGACTCATAGCGACCCTGTACAGGGTTTCTGAGGCTGTGAATCTACGGGAGCAGAACGCCTCATCTTTCTCCCATGGAACAGCTGGTAGTTTCGAAAGGCACTCAATAATTATCAGTCGACTGATCTGTTGTACAGGTGAATTAAGACATCTCCAGCTATAAACACGCTGCCTTTCACAGGCTAGATCCCCATGCTTGTGGCTCCTTCTCAGTGTCCGTCACTCTCTCCTGAAGGAACGGCAGAGGAGCTGCGGTTAGAGAATTTGATGTTGCAGAGATCACCTCTAAGTTTCTCATTCGGCCAAGGTTTCCTGTGCTCTGGCCCCAGATTTAGGAATGACTTTTCCTCTTATTTCCTTGTCCGCAATCCTTCAGCCATGTTAGTGGTATTCTACCACTCTCCATCACCTTCACTGCCAACATCCTAGTCCAAACCATTATCATTCTCTTTCAAATCACTATCATTTTTCCTTTCTTGCTAACTTGACCAACAGCTTTCTCCACTGCTGCCAAAGTAGTCTTCCTAACACCATGAATCAAGTCATATCATTCAAAAGTAAGACCCAAAGTTCCTACTGCGGCTCGCAAGCCAATCCATCATGGCATTGGGTTTCCTCACTGATCACATTTCCTACCACTCAGCTCCTGCTCTCTGTGTTCTAGCTGATTCCCTTACAAATCCAAAACACTCAAAAAACCATGAAGAAATTCCATTCATTTCTCTTTCCATTTTTCCATGAACTTTCTAAAGTCCCCACACCTCATATAGTTCTCACTTCAAGCCTTAGCAGCTGGTATTCCTTCTGTATGACATTCTCTTTCCTCGGGCTTTTCCATGACAGTCCCACAGGCAGCTGCTCAGACATAGTCTCCTTACAGTAGATTCTAAGATCACTGTATGTAAAACTACACATGGCACCCCCTTCCCGCCCCAGGCTGTCAACCTCTATATCCTCTACTCTGCTTTAGTTTTCTTTAAAGCACTTATCAACATGGAACACTTTCTATACCAACCTTCACTGCTGTGATAGTAAGGCTTTGTGTCAACTTGCCTGGGCCAGGATTCTCAGTGGTCTGGCAGATGAGCTGTAGTTAGCCCCATGATGAGATCTAATATGATTCCTGCTTTGAGCAGTCAATCAACGAAAGGAAGCTACTGCAGTGTGTGGCCGGCTTCCAATACGTTAGACCATCAGGCAAAGCTTGCCTGCTCTCTGTTGTGTCTGGATCTTACATCTTGCTCATCCTTTGACCTAAGTTTCTTTGGACTTGAGACAGTGGCCTACTCTATTACCTGCTGATCCTGTGAGTCAGCAACCTGCCTTCTTACCTGCCAGTCCTGCCTGCCTGCCTGCCTGTCTGCTGCGTGACCTGCTGGTCTCAGTTCATAAGCCCTGTAGCTGACATCTAACCCAAGGACTTGGGACCTGCCCACCTTGACACCTGTATGAAGCCATTTTCTAAATAGAAGTCTCTCTTTATAGATACAAATATAAGCTTCAATAGTTTTGCTTTTCTAGAAAACCCAGCCTAAGTAGCTGTATAACAAACCACTCCCTAACATAGTGCTGAGACTAGCAATGATGCCTCCTCACGGTCTGAGATTTGGCTGAGTGGTCCCTCTGATTTAGCTCAGATCCACCTAGGCTGGGACCTCAGCTGGAATGGCTGTTGCTTCCACCACTTGTTCTGTCACCTCTCAGTCTCCGGAGGCCAGTCTGGTTGGCATTCCCAGTGGGTTGGCAGATGAGATGTGGTTATTCCCATGGTGATGAGATTTCATGCAGGCATAGTTAACTCAATGATGAGTGGCTATGAGCAGCCAATCAATTGAAGGATGCTTCCTTGAGGGTGTGGCCTGCTCCCAATACAGTGGACATACAGGAAAAGCAGGCTCTGTTTCTGTGTGAGACCTGGGACTCTACAATTGTGAGCCACTTCCTTGAAATAAACTTCTCTTTATACATATATACATATATAAATTTCACTGGTTTTGCTTCTCTTGCAAACCCAGCCTAAAACAGAGGGTAAGAGCAGAAATTGAAAGGCCTCTTGAGGCCTAGCCACAGAATGCACTTAGTATTACTTCTGTTATATCCAACTGCTCAAAGCAGTGACAAGCCCACCCAGGGAACAACAGGTAAGGAAACAGACTTCTAAATCATCCATCTCTCTTGTTTGCCACCATTTTTTCATGGTTCAGTCAACAATCTCCATATTAAAAAGTAAAAGAAAATCAAAGCAATACTCGTTTTCTAGATACCACATTACCCTTTCAGGTACTGCTCTATTAGTTTTCTAGTCTTCATCACAAAACTTTTCAAAAAAAGTAGTTTATATAAGCTAACTCTACTTCTGTATCTTTCTTTCACTCCTCAACCCACCTCTCATAAAAGATGTTTCTTAAAGTCACAAAAGTCTTCTAACATTCCATAGAACTTCTTCTCCATATCCAATAGTTTGCAAAGAAGCTTTCATCAGAGTTATTATCAAGTTACTTTTTCAAGAGGGCTTCAAAAAGTTCCTAGAAAAATTCCATTATTTTTAAATTCCATTTTTCCACAAACTTTTTGATGTCCCTTCATATTCCTGTCTTAATATTTACATACTATTTCTTGCCTTGTTTTCTCCCTTCTCTCCTTTGCTGATGCACTTGAGATATGGTATTGGAGAAGAATATGGAAAGTACCATGGACTGACAAAATAACAAACATCTGTGTTGGAAGTACAATCACAATGCTCCATGGAAGTCAGGTTGGCATGATTTTGTCTCTCATACTTCAGATATATAATCAGGAAAGACCAGTCACTGGAGAAGGGCATCATGCATTGCTGGAGGGATTGCAAAATGGTCCAACCATCTGGAAAGCAATATGGTGCTTCCTCAGAA